>NW_004567137.1:9944570-10027261 GCF_000260355.1 Condylura cristata
GGGAATCGAACCCATGTGGAAGCGGCTCTAGATTCTCAGTGCTGTGCTTTAACCCACTGCGCCACCAGGGAGGGCCCAAGGCATGTATATTTTTAACCAGAGAATTGATATGATTAATTCCTAAATTCTGTTGAAAACAAAAACAGGAATTTACCAAATATCAATTCTGTATCAAATTATATTATAGGTGTTTTAGAACATGTAAAAGCAGGATAAGATTTTATTCCTGACTTCAAAAAGAATGGAGGATATACACTTAGGAAAAATATTAGAAACAGTTGATTGTGTTTAGGGGATACAGATTTATGAAGCAGACAGTATTCTGAAGAGGGAGAAGCAGAATAATGGAAGGAGTCAGGGAAGGCTACATTAAACAGAGCAAAGTTGAACCGTTTTTTTGACAAGTGTACAAGAATTGCAGAGCAGAAAGAAAAGAGAGAAGACATTCTTCTTTAGGAGAATGCTGTAATGGGAATTATAAAGGTGGGAAAAATATAAACAATCACATAAAATTTAATTTTTCAGCAGTAGAGACTGACTTCGAGAATAGACTTAAATACAGATTGATAGAGCAGGGTCTTCCAGAAAGGGTCTGAATGCCAGCCAGGATATTCTGATTTTAATAGCATTCAGGGGACTTACAAATGATCTTAAACCATAAATGCACCTTGACATTTCCTCTAGTAGGGAATGAGGCTCACCATTGAGAGAACATATTAGATCACCGTATCACCATAATTCTTAGGAAGTTCTTACTGAAATTTGTCTTGCCTTAATTTCCACACGAGCACTTACTTATATAGAACAAAAGAATTATCAGGGAATGTTAGAAGTTTTACACTAAGAAAGAATTTTGAATCTTATCTATTTCAACTACTCAGTTGATTCTCATTAATTCATGTAACACATGAACGTACATCCCCTGCCTGATGGAGTCTGAGATAGTTCTGCTAGGATATGTATTTATCTCTACAGTATGACAAGTAAAAAATTTGCCTAAAACTGTGTTTGTCTATAAATATACATCCCTTTTAAGAAATTCTAGTCATGTCTATTTTATTTTGCTTTTACTTTTTACTGAGGTAGCATTGGTTTACAGCATTGTATAGGTTTTGGGAGTGCAAGTTCACACATTTTCACCACCAAAATACCAACAACCCTCCACAACAGCCCATTGATGCCCCTGCCCCTTTGACTACTCCAGCCCTTCCACTTCAGTACTGCAGTGAGAATCCAAGTGTTTGATTTGGTTCAGTTTAGTCTTTCTTTGCTTTGGTCCCTTATATTCTACATAGGAGTGAGTGAAATCATGAGTTTGTCTTTCTCCTTCTGACATTTCATTTAGCATAATCTCACAAGTTCAAATTTAAATGTCTAATTCCACTTAAAAACTCTTTAAGTGTTTCAAGATGGCATACTTGCTTTGGAAACAGTGAATAAGAAGATTTAGTTTTTTCTATATTCCTTGCACATTCTGGTTTCAGTGTGCCCATTTTCCTCAGATCATGCTACAGTTTTAGAACAGCATGCTAAAAGTGTGATTCTCCAGGGCGGGGGTCATACTTCAGAATAGACTCTTTAATGTAGAATAAGACTGTGTTCTTTTCTTGTTTGGAATTTTTTTTTTTTGGTAGAACTGCCAGCATTTGCAAAATTATTCAAATCTTTTAAAAGTGTGCAGATGCCAACCTTTTCACCATGTGTTGTACAACCTACTGTGTCACTTCAGGTTGTAGTCCTATATCCTCACAATATACATTTTAGATCCTAAGTGTGTTAAAGTTGACCCAACAGAAGTTTAGACATCATTACTCATACTTCGTTCATGATTCTGATCAGAATACTAAAGCTTCTAAAAAGTTATACTAGTCTAAGTTAATACAGACAAATTTTCAGTGAGCTGAGTAACTCCAGCCTCATAAGTGTTTCTATAACCATTTCTATTGTTCCCCTTAAAATACATTACCTGGATACTATAGTTTTAGAGTAAGAATTATGAATGAATAATATAAATTCTCCAATTTGATGATGTATACATATATATGGAATAAACAGATATAGATAATTGAACTTTGTAGATGAACCTTGATCCTTGTGGTAGTGCTACATTCACTCAGTTCTAGTATAACAAGTCATTCATATTATTTTTGAGTAATTTCTTTTGATCTACCTCAGATTCATTGATTATTCCCCAGCTATGGTTTGTTTGCTAATAGCCCTATCAAAATAATTCATCTTTATTTCCTCAGTCTAGTCTTTCTACTTGATTCTTGTTCATAGTTTATGTATCTGGCGATACTTTCCACTTCTATTGGCTATTTTCACCTTTTTTACAAAACCCCTGAACATATTATTCATAGTTTTTTTTTTTTTTTAAATGAAGTACCATTGTTTTACATCCACAGGATTCCTTCCCCTCAGGCGTGGTCACCACAGTCCTCCCATCACCCAAACACCATGGTCCTCCACCACAGTCCATTGTTCTCTCCCCACTTCTAACCTTTCCCTCCTGCTCATCCCTCCCACTCTAGAAGCCTCAGATCTGTGGGTGGTTTTCAAGTTTGCCTTTGTCACTTTACGTGTGGAACATAAATAAACCAAAAGGTTAGACAAAGACTGCTATAATTCTTGGTAGATGGATGAAAAGGAAATGTCAAAAGTAAAATAATAATAATAAGAAGAAGAAGAAGAAGAATGAGACAACAGCCAGCCCCAGACTAAATAATGTCTATAGTTCAGTATTATTATTTTAACATGACTTGAGAGTGTAATTAATTCCTTTTAAAGAAAACATCAGTCTTTTAAAATTAGCTAATATCTGTGAGATTGAATTTTGATGTAATTGGTGCTTTCTATATATAAGTGCTATTTAAATAAATCATATTTTCACCAGTTTTTAGCCCATATGGGTTTCAAATTTAGTTAGTATATTTGAGTTAATAGAACATTTTTGGATGTTTTTAGAAATGTTGCTGATTATAACTGGCTACATGCCAATGATATTCATTGAAATGATGTGAATTACCATAAGGCTTAGTGAGTATGGAGACGACATTTATTGGTTTCATTCTAGATTGCCAAGACTCAACTGGCTTATTCGCCTTTAATAGTGAACTCTATGTGCATCTTCTACAGGACACTTGATTGTAAGTGTATATAGTTTTCACTGAATTGGATATACAGCATTTCACAGCATATGTTTAATAATGCTCACCTTGTGACTACTGTAAATATCTAGCAGGAATTTGACCATGAAGGGAGGATTCCATTTGTGGGAGCTTATAACACAGGGCCAATGATTGGTAACTTAGTAAACAGTTAGAAAAGTATGCCATAAACAGCCTGACAGTGGTGGGGTGGCTCCTGAAGAGGTCTGAGAGAGCCAGAGAAGGGTACAGGCACAGCGGTGGAGAAACAAGGGGCTGTAAACCTCAGGGAACTTCATCATTCTGCAAAGCACAAGAGTAGACTGGATGAAGGAAGTCACCAGAGGTGAGACCAGAGATGTCACAGGAACAAGTTTACATAAAGTTTTGTACAACATTTTGAAGAAATGAACTTTTACCCAGAAAGAACATTTTAAGTCAGGGAGTTCAAAAATAATCTTATATTTTAAAAATTAGTTTTAGTATTTGAGAATAATTTCAAACAAGGCAGGATAATATGGGAAGCCAGTTAGGAGGATTTTTCAAAATCTAGGTAAAAGATATTGACTAAACATTTAAAATGAGACAGTGGATAAGAACAGAAAGACAATTACTTTTAAAAAATTGGATTATTCATTAAGTATGAAATATACAGGATTTGAAGTAAAAATGATTATATCTAATTATCTGGGATAAAAAGACAAAACATTAATTAAATAATAATGTAGAAGAGTTACAAATATTAGCAGATTTTGAATACTTGTTCATAGATTTCATGGTTTATTTAGAAGATTTACCATTTAGTAGCAATGAATACATTCTCTTTTTCAATGTTGTCATTTATACAAAGGAGTTAGAATTCTTTTTTCTTGGGATTACTGTTAAAGAAAATGTAGATGACATATATGACTCACGCTAACCCCTACCACACTGTTATTGCTAAATAATTTAACACAATTAAGAAATACCAGCATCGATATTTTCTCATCCTTTGATATATAATACACCAATACATACATTTTACTATAATATTGACTTTATTAATTTAAAAACAGATTCTAAGATAGAAAAGGGCAGAAATGTTTGAGAACTATGTAGGGAAGTTTAAGCTCTTTTCAGCTAAGAATTCAGGATTAAAAATGATCAAGCCAACTTGATTTTTTTCTAAAAAATTAAATCAAATATTTAGATTAAAAGATTTTCCATATAGAAATATTCTGTTTGTAAATTTCATAGCCCAGAACCCGTTAGTTCGCAGTTTTCCAAGTTGTTAGCAAAGAATCTGTAACTTTCTTCAGATGTCCAGAGTCATTCCAGGATTTGAAAATGATCACTTTACATATTTGATAGTGAATAGTATGATCTTTTTCCTTACAGAATTATATTGTATTTTGTTTAAAAAGAATGGTGATTGAAGAAGTCACAGAAATGAAAACTACATTCTGTAATTTTTATATCTGAGATCCAGCATGATGTTGACAAATCATAAAAACAAAAGATCTTTCTTGCATTTGACAATCTAATTTTGGCGTCTTGCAATATTAAATACTTCTATGAATATTAATCCATAGGGTGGGTAAGGATACTGAGATGAGGTTGCTAAAACTGACATTCAACATTTCTATTTTGATATGTGTCAATCAGGTGCTCCAAGCAGTTTTTTTTTTTTTTAAGTTTGCTCTTAAAAAAAATAAAAGATTTATTTATTTATGCATACAGAATTGGGGTACCTGCCATAGGTGCAGGCGCGGAGAGAGGGCTCATGAAACACAGTGGGGAGCAGAACAGGCAGATTCACGAAGTACACTGCTGAGGGGAGCACGGGAAGAGATAGTAGGAGAGGTCTGTTGTTCCATGTGGGTTACCTCCCTGGCTGAGTATGGAACTTACACTGAAGTGGCTTACACTGTTGTCTCCTAACCTTTAGCACCACAAGGGAGGGCCTCCAAGCAGTTTTAATTTTGGTTAGATGAACAATGTTGAAATAATTGAAATGAAAAGTGATTTTTAAAATGTAGATCAGAAAGCCAGATTAACAAGCACTGTGTACAATACATATCTACTGATAAATGTTTGCTAGGTTTTCTGTTCTGTCTTCTCAATGACATTTTGAAGCAAAGTGAAATTTAAGAAGAGGCAGGAACTGCTAAAGTTATCAGTGTTTATGTGTTAGATTTTATCAATTCCTTTCTCCAAAGGAGCCACACTGTTCAATAGATATGCAATGGAGGAAACACGTTTCTCAAGCAGAGAAGACAGCTCTCTTTCAACAATCCACTGTGAGAATATTTCTTTTACTTAGGAAATTTGTATCACAGATTTTATCTCTAAAGTGGTAGGTACACTTATTTAGCCACTAAACAGCACACTGCAAATAGTCTATCTACATAATTCCAAGTGGTAAAAATTTGCATTCAGTACAGGTATTTACTGGGTGGTACTCAATCTACTCAATGAATTTCTGACAGGTGATCTTTCAAGGTCTTGCAAAAATCTGTCATAGAAAATTTAAGCCTCCTTAAATCTTTAAACAATCATTTGCTCAATATTAAGCATAAGTTTCCTCATTAACTTATGCAGTCAATCCAACAACATATTTATTAATACAAAGTTTCTGCAAATATTTTTAAGTCTCCAGGGGCAAATTGGAACTTACTTGTATACAAACATTTCCAACATTTTAATTTCTAAGCCAAAATCTCTATTAAGTAAAGGCAGTCACATATTCAGTTTACATATTGACATGAATTCATAAGTTTAATTAACATGTGTCATTTAGAGCCCTTCCTGGTGGCGCAGCGGGTTGGAGTGTGGGTACTGCGAAGCTAAGTCAAGCCGTGGCTTCTTCAGTGCGAGTCCGATCCCCACCCTGGAAGTGACCCACATGGTGCAGAAGATGTCTCCTGTCTGGCCTGCTGCTCCCCTCAGTAGTGTACTACTTCAATCTGCCTGTTCTGCTCCCCACTCTGTCTCTGGTGAATCCTCTTGCCACCCCTGCACCTCTGGCTATACCTCATTTCTGAATGCATAAATAAATCTTTTAAAAAGTCTCACTTAGGAATTTTTAAATTCTGTTAATATTTAGTTGTTTCTCCATATGTTTAAAGATGTTTATATGTTTGGTAAAGAGATTACAATCCAGAAAGAAAACATTGCATATCAAGAGCCTGGCAATTCTGTGGTGATCTTTCACACTGTAAGAGAAAACTGTTCAGGGGAGCACAGGTACTTGACTTCTCCCTTGCCACCTCTGCCCCTGTTGCTATAGTTGCAATTTCCCTCCCTTTGTGCCACACCCTTGATTCTTTTGTTGCTACTGTATTTTTCACTGTTCTTTCAGAAGTACATTGATCAAGGACTTAGCCCACCTGTGATTCAATTCTCTCTTATGAATCTGGTAAATCTAAATGTTATGTTACATATTTAATGCTTTTAGGAGTATTCAAGGTAGATCATTTCTCAGAGAAATTATTTCAAAGGAGAGCATGACATTCATATATTAAATAGACACTATTTATTTAATGCCATGTTAATACTGCTGATATATTTAATGTTTCTTAGGACAGAAGTTATGAGCAAAGTAATCTTCAACATCATGAAATCATCAGGAGGATTTCAAGCAGAGGATTTAAATTGATCTGAGAAGACAGATAGGAAGACTAAAATAGGCAACGGGCAATAACCAGCATCCTAACGATGGGAACTGTTATTATTCCTTGATACTTGATTTAGCTACACCCTGTTTTAAGACTGTAAATGTGAAATTAGATGCTGTGGTTCCTGTGAAAATGTATTGCTCATTCTCCTGCTGTGAGAGACATAACTGACGATGACCCTAACTGTTGACTCCTATCACATTTGCTTCTAAGTCACAATACTCACAGGCTGATCCCCCTAACTCCTGAGCTCAGTGAGCTTATAATACACACTTCTGGGAGATACAAGATCCTTTTGGGAACCTCTTTGCCTCAAGGACTCCCTATTGACCTGGTTGATACCTTCCTCAAACTCTGCTGTCATCTGTGACTCTTCTAACTCCACTCTAACTTCCCCTTTTACTTTTCTGCATTCTGAAAGTTTCCACACCACCTCTGGTTCCTTCTCTATCCTTTATAAGTATGTGCATAATGAGTCTCTGGCACGTCTCATCCCACGTGCGCTTAGCTAATCCAAACTAAGGTAAGCCCTTCCCAGGAGGATCACAAATTCTTGTGGTTATGTTTATATCCACATAATCACACTGTAATAAAATGACTGCTCTACTGGAGTTATGCCTTCAACAAATAATATACTAAATAAGAGCCTATTTTGTGTCAGCCACAAATCTACGTGTGAGGATATAGTAATAAAAAAAAAATCTGGTGTCAGGAAACCACAATTAGACAAAAATAAGCAGATAGATAATGTGTCATAGCTGCATCTAAGAGGGAGTGAGCAACGTAACAGGGTGGTCCCCTGGAAAAGGTTCCTTGGTTCCTTGCCCCACCCAAAAGGAGGGGGAGCTGAGCAGAGAAAAAGAGGAGAGAAGGAATCAGAAGAGAAGAAGAGAATGAAGCTAGAAGAGAACAAGAAGGAGACCTGAGGAAGCCACAGGGAGCAGCAAGCATGTGATGAAGAAACCATGCTTGTTTCTTGGCCATGGACTGGTTGAATGTGGGTGAGAGACCTGTGGGGAGGTTGACTACAGCAATGTTTATATTGATTTTGATTTTGCTCTTTTCCTCCCAGACTTGTCTGGACATTTCTGACCCTTTTCTATGGGTCCCAGCCAGAAGGTGCTTTGGTATTGTGGTGGGCTTTCAGGCCTTGCTTTGGGCCAATCCCTCTTGGGTGGACTTTTGCCCATAAGGGGATGGGTAACTTCAGGTGTTTAATTTAGAATTTATATCCTTTGTGCTCTGTATTGTATACTCACTGTATTAAAGTCCCTTTTCATTAAAGTCTTACATGTTTTGTATTGATGCGGTGGATGGCAGAACCTGTTTAGAGCAGGCAGGTTTGGGGGCTCGATGGTGCCCCTCTCTTTCTGCCCTGTAACAGACTTGGCACCCTGCATGGGGCTCATAAAGGAGGAGCTTTCTAAAAGCAAACAGAATGACAATGGCAAAATTTGGGGAAGCCTATTTGAAGAGAATGATAGATGCAAGCAAAACTGTGGACAGAGTGAAGAGGAATAAAGAAGTGCTTGGAAAGTAGAGGTGGCTTCAGAAAATCAGCTATGAGTAGATTTGTGGGAAAGAACTTTGTAATTTCATTAAATTAAATCTGCTGGTTACAGCATGATGTCAAATATTTTGGCCTGGTGATAGGTCATGCTATCATGCCGAAGTGGCTTAAGCTTCTTAGTGCTGTGCTTTCACCCACTGCACCACCAGGGAGGACCCGCATACTCATATTTTAAAATATGTATGTATTCATACAAAAGCTGGTATGCAGGCTAGAAGTGCAAGGCTTTGAGAGGATTCACTAGAGACGGGGGCGCAGAACATGTGCGCTGCTGAAATACACTGCTGAGGGGAGCAGCAGGTGAGACAGTAGGGGTTTGCTAGTAGGAGTCACCTCCCTGGCCTGGGATCAAATTCCTGTTGCTGTAGTGGCTGAAGATTACTTTATAGTGCTGAAACTTCACCCCTTTCTCCACGAGGGAGTTCCCTGATTTGCATACTTTTAAAGAGTTGCATTTTATTTATATTTCACATGCTATCTCCATATTGTTCTTCCTCTTTGATAAGAGTTGTCTCCTCCCCACCCCAGTGAGAATGGCACATCTTCAAACAACTAGCAACAACAAATGTTGGGGAGGATGTGGAGAAAAAGGATAAGAGTTGTCTCTTTTGAGATCACTTAGTGTTACTTGTTTCCACCCATTTCTTTCTATCTACTCACTTATCTTCATTGATAACCCTTCTTAGATCACCAAGTAATACTTCACCTGAGTACTGATACTGATACTTAAATTGCCCCAAATTTCCAAACATATAGTAATTTAAATAAAAATGATCTGTTTTTTAAGATCCAATTTATATACAAATACTAGTTGAAAACTTGCCTTCACTGTCCAACCAATTCTTTGTTATACTGTAACGGAAAAGGGGAAAGTTCCAGGTTCCCTGCCCCACCGGAGAAGAATCTGGAAAGGAGATTGAAAAGGAAGGAAGCAGGATGGAGAGACAAAAGGAGACCTGAGGGAGGCACATGGAGCAGAGACATGTGAAGAAGGGGCTCTTGGGTAGAGCTGAGCAGGGAGAGGAATCTAGAACCTCCCTTTTTCCTGGGAACCACCCTGTTACCCTAGCACCTGCCAAGCCCCATTATGCCTCCTGACATGTTTGAATATTTTCTCTCCTATCATGTTAGACATGTCTGTAATATTTTAATGTGTCTTTATAGTTAAATTCCTTTATTTTCAGACTATGCAACACTACCAAAATGAGTAGATCGTCAAATTCTCTTCTTCAGTAGATAGAAGTAAGGAAGGGGGTGATGTGGTGTTTATGGAAAGGCTTTGGGGAAAGATACAGTAAGAAATCATTGTATCAATATAGCTCATCTTTTTTCCCATAATAAATAATATTCTTATATGCATATTTGAAGATGATGAGAGATGATTACATGGATAGATGATAGATAATTAGATTATATATAAAAACAACAAATGATGACTAGATAGGTGGATGGATGAATGGGGTCGGTAGATGGATAACATTTGCTCCATTTAGAAGAATTAGTGAAAGTGCCAGTATCCAACAATATAATGAAGTCTTGGTACAAATGCAGTCTGTGGAAATAAAGTGTTAATGAAACAGTGGGCTAGTACAATATAGGTTTAGGCAACTGGTCTTTGCACCAGTATCACAGGTTTGAAAGCACCGATTTAATTCATTTATATCCAGACTTTAACAAAGACTATCTTAAGGTAATATTATGGAAATGTTAATCAACATCTTTCTTATGTATTGTACAAAGATTGCATACCATTTCTTTATATTTAAATGAAAATAGTCATACAATTATAATCCTGTCTTACCTTAAATATACTTCTGTTCTATTTGAGTACTTAGTATTAGCCAGATCAAACTTCTTTTCTTCTGTTTCTAATAGCATGTTGTATTAAAATGAAGGGAAAATTGCTACCTGATGCAGTCCATACAAAATCAATGAGTTATATCCAGCATAACTATTACCCACCTCAGAAAAAGAACCATAAGCTTTTACTGCCCTATCATTGAACTAGATTAGGATTTAACACTCTGTGGTTATCTTTAAACATGATCTTTTATTCTTATGAAAATTTAGGATTTGTTTTGTAATTAGAAAACCCTATTTTTCCAGTCTAACATTTGTATGCTGCCATAGTAAGGTAATATATGATTATTTATCACTATGGCCTTAAGTGTGGCATTTTATTTTTCCTTTACAATAAACAAGATTTTTTTGTCCATTCTCTTCATTTTCACCATAAAATTGATAAGGGCATTTCTAATTCATCAGGCATAGAATTTACAACATAAAATCTGCAATTTCATGTAAGTAGTAGGTACAGCTTCCATTATATTTGTACAGAGTTATAAATGCCTGAAACATTTGTTAAATTTTATAACTTATGGTGTTCAAAATAGTTTTTTTGGTTGGAGGTTTGTAGCTAGGTATTACCACTATTCATAGCAGAATTTCCACAATCATGCATATTAGTTGCTAGGTAAAGAAAAAATAAGTCCCTGTTTTTTTTTTTTGAATTATTACTTATTTTGAAATTATTAACCTACTTTTTTTAGATGGATAGATGTGTTCATATAAATGTGAATTATAAACTTGATAATACTTTAGGTAATTCAGAATTTCTTTACTACAAATAAAAAGAAAACTCACTATCATAACCATACACTAACTGCTCATATACATTACAGTTTAGCAAAACAATAAACCTTTAGTAATATCATATGCCTTTTACATTTTATACTAATATATTTTTCTCCAGAAACAGGGAATCAAATACACTGTCCTTTTTTTTTTTAAACCTATTGCTATACAAGCAGTCCATAATTTATACATGACCAAATTATTTCATTTTTCTCCAAAGAACTTAACTACCTTTTTATATTTCTCACCACATCTAGCACTTTTATAGAAAAGGAGTCTGAAGCTAATTCTGATGATACAAATATGTTTATTTTCCTATCTAATCAACTATCACTATTTATTCAAATACCTGCCGAGTACTACCTCCAAGGGTTGTAAAGTTAAAGTTACTTCCCCAACATGATGAATAAGCAATACATATGACCATATTTATTTCACACCATTTTCTAAATTTTTTATTTCATTTAAAACTTCAAAGCAGGGCCTCACTGGTGGTGTAGTGCTATGGCCTGAGTTCCATCTTGGCCAGGGAGCTGACCCACATGGCATAGCAGACCTCTCCTGTCTTGCCTGCTCCATCAGTCAGCAGTGTATTTCAGTAGATCTCCCTGTTCTGCTCCCCACTCTGTCTCTGGTGACACCTTTCACCAACCCCCTCCCCCACTAACCCCAGTTCTTGTATGCATAAATAAATAAAAATAAATCTTTAAAGCAATCCTACAAAGCGCATATTCATAATTTGCATTTTAACCTTTTTCTTTGTTAGAATATACCTTTTAGGGCCTTATGCAGGGCTTCTACTTGTGCATATAATGGCGCAGTTTGTGAGAGAATAAAAATGCTAAGAAAAATGCTCAAGACCTTTGGAGAACAGCTGAAGCAACCCATATAGAGGTCAGTATTACTAAGGAAGAGTAGAAGAAAATTCACAGCTGAGTTCTATTAAATGTTTGCAACTCTGAACCCTAAAGAATTTGCCATTACTAAGTTTAAATCATGAGTTAAAGAACAAGGAATTACTCAAGTAGAAGGTGTCCACTAACAGAAAGTTCAGACTTTTAGAACTATAAAACCAGGATTGGAAGTTTAAATTGAAAACATGCTTTTAAGAGTAAGAATGAGGAGGGGAGTTAGATAACTAAATGTCATGAATTCTGACTATGTCTTTAACACATTTACCAAGATCATAAGATATCTGGGTAAATCCTGAAATGCTTACCAGAAGAAAGACTTTCTAGTTTGGGGACTGCGAGAAAATCTGCTCAGATGAAGACATTAAGCAGTAGATTCTTCTGTATGTGGGAGGAAGTAAAGTTAAGCTCAGTAACAAGAGCAAACCTAGCTCCTTCTGAAATCAGTCCTGATTTGAGTTCACTAGTAATGTGATCACTCCATCTTACTTTGCCTGACAGAAGAAAAGGTAACCCTTCATTCAACATAGGTGCCATCATTTTTAATATGAAACACTTTACTTATTAAATAAAGATATATAAATAATTCATGAGACAGGGTCATAAAGAAGAAAAAACTAAATAACATTTTTCTCAAATGAACCTGTTTTACAATTAGCAGGCAAGAACTCTCAAATGACTGAGTAATATGCCAAAAGTGAAAAATAAAGAAGAGTAAGAAAATAGAGATAAAAATACTCAAGATAATAATAGTGATTATGATCAATAAATGAACTTATACAGAGTATATAACAAGGCAGGATTAAAGAAGTGAAACCATGAAGCCAGGGTAGTGGAAACCATAAACTAAGTACAAAGAAAACACAGAAAGTATAGAGGAATACGAAAGCTTCTAAGACAGAATGAAAATATCTAATACAGTAATAATTGGAATCAAAGGAAAGAGAATATATGAAGTGAAAATTCCAAGTGTAGGCAAGACATTAATCCAGGGACTGAGGATGCTCTGAGAACCCCAATTGTTACAAAAATGACATCTCATCATACTCTCCTAATAAAATCCAAAGACAAAAAGAAAAATCTTAAAAGCAGGACAAAGAAAATAATATACAGTATTTTCAAACAACCACCAAAAAGATTGACATCTTATGCTCAAGTAAACATGAGAGCTAGGAGAAAATGGAGTGATGTTTTTTATCCTAAAAAATAATTGAGGATGAAGGTAAAAATAAATAATTTTATGTACTGCAAAACTGGTAGCTCATCAGTAGAAAATATGATAAAATAGCTTGTTTATTTTATAATATTGCAAAATAGGGCAACAAAAAGGGAATAAATTACTATCACTAGATTATAACTAGACCAGATAACCCACCAGTATTCTCTCACTTTAAAATAATCCCAATTTAATCAAGGATTAAGAATATTACAATATGTGTATATTTGTTCACAAGTGTGTGCAGGGTGTGTGTTTATTCCTACATATAACTTTTTGACATATTTAAAAAGAAGTATCACTAATTTATAACAATTTTCTATGCCCTTTCTCTTTGATTTTTCAGAAGTTTAGAATGTATGTCTCCATTCTCTAATCACAGAGTTCATATTTAGTCTTCAGTGGCATGCTCACAGATTATGTTCTCTATTAAGTTTTATTCACATTAACAGAAGTCATTTAAATCTTAAGCTATATCAAGTATGGCTTCAATTATTATCTTTTCTAAAAGAAAACAAATCTATTTTGAACTACACAGTCATTTTCAATTGCCTTTTCTGGATTTCTACTGAATACTTGAAACAATGGGCATTCTGGCTAATTGAAGAGCATGGACTCTATGAACTCTAAATACCACTCCCCAGTACACTTAGCAAACTTTCTGTAACTATCTTGGTTCATGACAGTCAAACCCTGTAATTACAACAGCAAGAAACCTCAGTGATAACTGATTCTTTCCTTTTCTCCTATTTATTTAAAGAAAAATTCAATGTTACCATAAAATAGCTTCTAGAATATCTCACTTGCCTTTTGCTGTTGTTGCTATGCCTTAGTTTACCTGTATATTTAAGTGTTCATAAACTACTCTTAATATTTTCCCTTTGTCTTCAAGTTTCTTGAAAACAGTGACTATGCTTTGATTTTTTATTTGCTCCCTGTTTAAATGTCATTGGCTATAGACCAATCAATGAGTAGACGAATGATGCTACTTAAATATATAATTATGAATAAGATCCAAATTATAGAAATTCTGTTTTGAGAATATAGTCATCTACTCATATGTACCCATGTAGATGTTACTGTCTATCTACAGTTATTGCTCTATTACAACACTGTAATATCTAAGTGTCACATACAAATCTGACAGAAAATTAACTCTGTAAAATACTTTTCACAAAATGACTCCAATAATATATCTTAAGTTTAATTTGTACACTAAAAATTTTAGACTAATGTGATATAATCCACTTTTTTCCAATAAAGATTTAGAAAACAATAACACACCCAAGATTGGAGGCTATATTAATTTGCTAAGTCAGTTCTAAAAAGAAGTGATCCTTGCTGTTACTGAGCTTAAATAAATTATATCATTAGCCACAACATGGTTAGCTAGAAATGAGATGCAGCATCAACTAAAAATGTATTTCTCTTTTCTGTTTTACATTTTATAAGCGAACCTGAATTCCCAAAGAAAGGCCAACATTCTAATGACTTGCTTCCTTTCATCTCTGTTTCTTAAAGAATCAGTGAGTTGAATTGCATAGCATATAGAGGATAATTCAGTTAGCCCTAATAGAAGAAAATGACAGTGCATGGTCAACTGTATTGATGTGTATACGCTGCAGGAAATCACAGAGGAGATTTAATCTTTGAAGCTTGTCTTAAAAACCTACTGTGTTTACAGTGTGGATAAGACACTTGTAATATTATTAATAATGAGTGACTAGTTGTCACCACACATGAAAAAAAGACATATTTGTGGTAAATATCATGAGACAAAGCAAATGTAAGTACTTTAATTTTTATGAGATAATTAAAGTACTCTGGATAGTAATTAGATAGTAATTATTAAAAAAAATCAGCATGAGAATGTAAACATATATTGACAATAAATATTCATGTTGATAGAAATATATACACACACACATATATATATATATATCTTCTTTTTACAATAGATATGTCTGACTTTTTGAAGGTTACCTATATTAATGAACTGTGTATAAATATATGTTAGACTTTGATCTCCTTACAAACCACACATAGCTAATACTTTTAGCATAATATAAACCATTTTCAATTTGAGTACATTCTTCATAGGATTTTTTTTTAGGTTTTTAACAAAGTTTATAGGATATTTTTTCTCTGTGCTCTGTGGCTTCAACAAGATATCATGTAGGTGCTAATACCTAGAATACACAGAGACAAAGCTAGCTAAAATAATTCAAAAGCTTCATTACTTTTTGCCTGTCAAATTTCCTCTTACTAAATATTATCCATCAACATTTTAATAAATTTTAACAATGCTACACTTTAGGAAATCAAAGAAAACATCACTGTGAAAATATCAAAATAACTGGAATGAGCCCCTTGGGAACATAGGTGACAAAAGTGATGCAGACTGAATCTATGAAGCATGATCTCAGTTAACTCTAGAGAAAAAAAGTAAATATCATTTTGATATATGCTTATATTCTGGCCTTTCTTTCTAAAAGTTCTGATCTTGAAGATAATTCCTTTGTATCCTATTTTGATATACATGTGATTTCCTGTACACTGCTGCTCAGAATTTAATTCAAAATTAAGGTAACAACTTATAGAGGTAAGAGAGTGACAGGATAGGAAATGAAAAGAATGATTCTAAAAAAGATCACTGACTACTTGACAATTTCTGTGCTCACTGTCACAAGTACGAGGTGAACAGCTGATGTAGTCAAAAGCGTCATGTACTCTATGGTAGGCAAAAACCAACTCTTCATGTTTTTCCTTTCTACTTTTTTGAGTAAAACAATGTATTTTTTTTGCATAGTCCTCTTATCCTAATTTTTTCCTGTAGTAGCAAGTAAGGCCAGAAAGTCACCTTGTAGATTTTTCAGAATGAAATCTACTACTGCCATTCTGAAAAATATAATTACATATAAGTGGATACGTGTGTAACTAGATAGTAGGTAATATATGATAGAGAAGATAGTTACAAATTTTTACATTTATTTATGTGATTATTCCATTACATCCCTCCTTTGACTCTATCTGAAACACAGACATACCTGAACATGTGTGTGTAACACTTTCACCTGAAATGTGAAAATGAAAATATATATATATGACTAGAAGTCCTTTGCAAATTAGCCTGTGGACTTTCTTATACATGTATATCCCCCTTGGGCCTTGTTCCACAAAAAATAAGTTAGGGGTAATCCTGTTATCTTTGATTATCTGGGTTTCCTTTCCTTCTAACTTTGCTTTTATTAGAAATGGTTTGAGTATAAACTATGTTATGATTATATGCAGGGAAATGAAGTCTTTACAAAAGGTTGGCTGCAAGATTCCTTTAAAGGTCATATACTCAGGTGAATTCTAATTGACTCAATTTGGGAGGAAAATCTTGATTTACAGAGCATTTTTAAAGAATCTGCCAGATAAGGGATACAGTGATACCACTTTTTTACACGACATAATTTCTCATTTTGACTCCACCCTTTGACTCCATTCTCGCGGGATATACATTTTAATTTGTCACATTCTAATATTTCTCTGCTCCAAACTTTGCAGTGGCTTCCTATTTCTCTAGAGTAAATCCTAAATTAGTCTGTGGACACAACGATCTCTGACTTCCTTTGTGACAAGTCCCAAGTCTTATGTCCACTGTACAACCTCCTACTTGTCCTGTTCATGGAACTTGTCAAATATGCTTCTGCCTTTAGATCTTTATTCTAACTTTTTCTTTGCCTGTCTTACACCAGACATCTGTTTACTAAGGTATTATTTGACTTCATTTTCACATGGGAATTATTCACTTTTGCATTTTATATTTAAAACTACTCACCCACTTCTAGTAACCCCCAAACCTCATACTTTGGTTTATTTTTCCATAGACCATCAACTTCTCATATCCTGCATAACTTATCTATTTCACAGTTTAATGTTTGTGGGCTGCCAGCCATACTAAAATGTAAGTCCCACTAAGTTAGGGGCATATCAGTTTTGCTCAAAAATGTTTAACAAAACCTAGTAAGTATAGAGCACAAAGAATGGATTAATTTCTGATTAAAAAATTCATTTAGAGTAAATGAAATTATTTTTTTCAGTTTCTTATACTGTAAACATTTTGGCATCACAAATATAAAATACAGAGGTTTACAACTAGTGTCCATGGGATATTTCACCTGCTACCTCCTTAGATCTCTACTCCCCTAAATTGCATTACTACCAACCAGCAGAAATTGTCATGAAATGAAATGCTCCAATGCTGTGCAATCTCTACCAACTTGGAACTATTGATCATCATGTTATTTTTTCTAAAATTATCAATAAACATTTGGCACATGGCCATCGTTTTAAGTCAAAGGCTCCAAAGATTCTGACAGTTAATCATAAATCACCTTCCAAATGAGAGCTTGATAAAGAATACTTTCAGGAACAATCAAATTTATTTTCTTGGAAAACTAAAATGGAGCAAGTGAAGAAATTTCAAGAATGTGACTTTACTGTCATTTATTTTCCACAGTTACCAAAAGAGGTTGAAACCCAAGGAATATGCATTTCCTATGGCTTTTAAAATTTGACAGAAAAGGAGGACAGAAGAATGATAAAGGGAAAACTATTACCATGAGATAGAGATAATACACAGTTATTGCTTTATGTCCCAGAGTGATTCAAGAGACCAAGGAGAAAGCAGAGTTAATTCCCATGCCCTGATCCTTCTATCACCTTCTATGTCTTTAACTCTAGTTAGCACCAGGAATAGCCATCTAAGTGAAGGTGTGGGAGAGTTTACCTTCCAGAAAGGATTTCCAGTCTATAAAGTGCTGTAAGTGCTGTAGTTTAACTAAGTGAGGTGTTTGGTGTGTATACTTTACAAAGTGCTCTGGTAGGTGGGTGTCCTGCCAAAATGCAATGTAGAAGCATCAGTAGGAAAAGCAAGATGAAAAAACTCTCAAGAGTAAGGTCTTTCCCTTCCTTCAACCCAAATGTAAAACATAAGGTGCTAATATAAATCAGGATATATAGAGAATATATATAAATAAAACTCAAAAAGAGAGAGTAGTGTGAAGAGAATGCAGTTCATCTATAAAGTTAACAGAATAGTTTCTAACCAGATGTTACATTAGAACAAACAAGAAATAATCACAGGAGAATTGCAAATAAACCCCGTATTGTTTAAAAATTACAAATTTACATTAAAAGCACTCTAAAAGAATGCAGTGTAGTGCATTATTGCATATGAGGCCTTGGTTGTGTTACTATCTATTTTTGGCAAGAAATTAACTCCTTTTCTATAATTTTGCTAAAACTACCCAGGTGTTAAAGATGACAAAATTTTGCAAACTTCTGTTATAAAAAAAAAAAAAAGAGGAGAAATGCTAAAAGTGAGCGAGCATGTAAAGCAAGGTCGTTAGAGGATACATGTTATAAGCAGTGCAAAA
Organism: Condylura cristata; assembly: GCF_000260355.1. NCBI lineage: Eukaryota > Metazoa > Chordata > Mammalia > Eulipotyphla > Talpidae > Condylura > Condylura cristata. The sequence goes on from NW_004567137.1 coordinate 9,963,130, forward strand.
TGAAAATCAGTGTAGTGCTCTTTATAGAAATGAAAACCATTTACCACCCACCATGTCATTTTTGATATAGAATCACACTTTGCCTTGTTCTTTTTGACTCAAAAAATAATTATTCCCTGTGTTTGTGACAGTAATAAAGATAATAATAATTTGCTCTTAGAGCATACTTTTCCTTCTAAGAGTTTAAGCACTTTAGAGCAAACTATTCCACTCATCTTCATAAGAACCTGCAAAGTAGGTATATAGAGATAAATGGCCATAAAAGATGAATAAAGGAAACTGCTTTAAACTGAAGAGTTGGATTCTTATTCATCTGGGTTGTCTGAGCCAGAGAAATGGAGTCTGCATCATGAATTAAGACTTGAAATTCTCCCAAGATTCCAAATATTTTTTCCATGATCTCTGAGGTGAATGGTGAGCATTTTTATTGCTTGAAATTTTGACCTGACTTAAATTGAGACATATTGTCAAATTTCCTACCTAATGGCATTTTCCTGAAAGAATAAAAATACATTTTAAAATGATTTTTGCACAGCTCTTACAGTGTTCATACCTTAAAGATACATGCTCACTTAATATGTATGTTTCAAAGCTATTGTTTTACATGTTAACAAAGGTCTAGAATTAATAAAATTATCAAGGTAATGATCGTAAGAATATTGCATTTACATATTTCCAAGGAACCCACCTATGTAAGAAAATTCTGTATAGATAATGTCACATCATCTCCAGAACTACCAAGTGAAAAATGATCAGTCCTTGTCCTTTCAAAGAATAGTGAAAGATTAATCCCATTGGCACTAAAATGTAACTTTGATTAATCCATCCTGAAGCGTGAATAACTAAATTAAATTTTTGAGAATTTGAAACAAAGTTTAGTCACAATTTAAAAACTTTGGGGGAATATGCTTAAGTAGGAGAAAAATACAAGTTTTAATTGAATCTGCTAAATCCTTGCATTTTGTTTCATCTTGTGAGATATAATGAATCCTATTGTTTGCTCCCTATGATTTAAAATAGGGTGATTCAATTATCTAGCTAATTTATATTAAAGGATGTTGAAAGTGGGTATTTAAAAATATATAATTTACAACCAGCAAAGCTGAAATCTTACTCATTTTTTACTTTATTTAAAGATGAATTGGAGTGCTAGCTCCTGGCTGGGAATTGAACTCAGACCACAGCAGTAGGAGAGGTCTGCCCTGCCATATTGCCTGAGATGTAACCCTTATGCCACCAGAAAAGGCCTTATTCTTTTTAAATAATGCTTTGATAGGGTACTGTTTGATCTGCAACATTTTAAATAATCATATTATAATTCATACTCAGAGTTTCAGATTGTTAGGATTAAGTATTTTGTCCATATATATTTTCACTGATCCTGGATACATCAAGAAATAAATTCAAAAATAAGACTATTTTCAAGCTACTAAAAGCAGTGAACTATTTTGCAAAATACATGTTATTTTGAATATCTGACATTGTTATAGCTCTCTTACAAAATAATGTTCATAATGTCTATGCTGCCAACTCTGTCAATTCCATTTGATGATGAAAGCAAGCCCAGGGTTTACTATGATGCTATGGAATTGGGTATAACCAAGTCTAAATTTAACAAATAAGTCCTTGGAATGTATAGTAATACAAAAAGGACTGTATATATATATATATATATATATATTTCTTCATATGTACAACTAATTGACTTTTTTTTATGCTTAATAGGCTTGGGGTATAGGCCAGAGGTATGGTGGGTGAGAGGATTCACCAGAGGCAGAGTGGGGATCAGAACAGGCAGACTGACAAAGTACTGCTGAGGGGCTCAGCAGGCGCTTCAGGAGAGGTCTGCAATGCCATGTGGGTCAGCTCCTTGTCTGAGGATCGAACTTGTGCTACAGTGGCTTTGGAGAACTTCTTAATGCAGTACTTTAAACCGTTGTGCCACTAGGGAGAGCCCCTAATTGGTCTTTTATCGGTTACCTTTATATTTCATTATCTTAGTTGCCCTTTTCATATTCTTTATTTTTCTATTGTTTCCTTTTTTAATTGTGTCTCAGATAGTCACAAACTATTTCAACTTCATATAGCAAATAGGTGAGTAGGGAGGTGAATCAATACCCACAGGTAAGTAGGGAAATATAATAAAATTGATATTAAGATAAATGGATTAATCACAAAATCTCTAGAAAAATAGGAATAGAATAAACATAAATTAACATAATAGAAGCCATAAATTAACAAACCCACAGCTAATATCATACTGAAGGGTGAAAAAGTGAAAGCTTTCCTCTAAGACCCAGTAGAAGAGAAGACTCCACTTGTCTTCTTTTTATGTCACAGCAAAAAGGTTAATAATTTATTTTCAAAAATGCAGAAGAGTTAATTAGATACTTCTCCAAAGAAGGCATACAGATGGCCAAAAGGATGGAAAATGTTCATCATCATTTGTCATCACAGAAATGCAAATCAAAACTATAATTAGATAACACCCCACTCCTGTGTGAATGGCCTATATCAAAAAGAACAGCAACAAGTGTTGGCAAGGAAGGTAGAAACGGAAATATTTGTATACTATTGGTGTGAATCTAGACCTGCCCAGCCCCTATGTAAAACAGATTGGATGTTTCTCAAAATATTAAAAACATCCAATTCTACTCTAAGGAATCTACCCTAAATAAGTTAAAAAATAACAATAATTTAATCTGAGGGGACACATGAAACTCCTATGGTCATTGCATCACTATTTACAATAGCCAAGTTGTGGAAATAATCCAGATGCTAAAACAGATGAGTCAAATAAGAAGAGGTGGTATATTTACACAATGGGCTAATCTGCAGCTGTTAAGATAAAAACTTAAGCATCTGGGACAACATGAACAGAGGGGCTTATATTAAGTGAAATAAGTCAGAGGGAGAAAGACAAATACTGGATGATTTTGCTCATGTATGGAGTATAGAGTAACTAAACAAAGGAACAGAAAATCAGGACCAAAACAAATCCCAGAAATCTGACTTCAGAATTTAAGATGACAGAGGTATGTGGGTTTGGGAGGAGAAAAACAAAAAGGGAAGAGACCCAATGGACTATGGTATAGGATTATCGATATTTTTGGTGGTAGGTGTGGTATTGTAATATATTTCTGAAAAGGTATGAATCTATACCTCCAACTATATACTATGTTGTAAGCCAATGCTAACTCAAAAATTACACAATTAAAAAAATGAATAGATATCCATGGTAGATTTAAAAGTGGGAAGTAGGGGGGAAGGTGGGTAGTGGGAAGTAGGGGGAGAAGGAAGGGGAGAGAATAAAACAATTTAATATTTAATATGAATACCTTGCTAGAAATATACACTGTTATCACCATTTTATAAACTAGAAAGGGAAATTCATGGAAATTAGACATTGTTCCACATCACATTTTGATATGCAGTAGGGGTAGGTCTGTATGCAGATTGCCAAAAGAATAAGATGGTAAATAGATAGATGGCTAAATTGTTGCCTAAACTGAATACAGATGAAGACCAGCAAACTTTAAAGGGTGGAGACTACAGCTTATTTTTCACATTTGCAAGCTGGGGAAAAATAAAAAGATATCAGAAAAGGGCAGTTTTTAAATGAGTAACATAAGCAACATGCACCTGCAAAACTTGAAGAATGATGGGCTATTTTCATGACCAAAAAATTTTAAAGCTAATTTATTTATATGTCCTGTTTCATTTCGGCTATAAAACTGTTCATCTTTAACCAATCAAATTAACTAGAAAGAAATTGTGCCTTTTTAGCAGTTCTGCTTTCAGTATCCGGAAGCTCTGTTTTAGAATTTTATAACCATTTTCTTACTTGAGTCTAATTCATTGAGAACATGTTTCTTACTATTAAATTTACATTGTGCAAGTTCTGAGTCTGTGTTCCTCCATTATCTCTCTCTCTCTCTCACACACACACACACACACACCATTTCCCTTCAATGCATGAGCATCAAGTTTTATGGCGTAAGCTTCAGCTTATCAAATCAGATTGAATAATTCTAGATTTCTGAAGGAAATCATCAACTAAAGGAAGTATCATAATTACTTTTATTCTACATCATAAAATCAGAAACTTACTCCTGTAAGGGTGTCACCCATATGAAAGTTTTTCACAAGAAAATAGTTGAAATTATCTTCAGATTAAAGAAAGTGCATGGAAAACTGTCATTTCCTTAAGCAACTATATATTCTGAAAGAAAAATGTTTTTATGCCTGTTTCTAAATCTTAAAGATTCTATTTGACTCTATTTGACTTTATAAATTAAAGTTGTAAACTTAAATATGCTTTTAGACTATGGGATGCTTTTGATGATGTTAATACCTGGCTTTTGTGTACAGCAGTCAGAAATAAGTTCATAATTAATAAACAAATGTAAGGTCTCATAATAACAGATAATGTATCATGGAGTCATTCTTTTCAGATGTTAAACATATTCTTAAGTTTTAAATAATTCATACAATTGCTGATGCCAAAAAGATGAAATTGGGCAAAAGTCTAGAGTGGTGGATTGTGTAAACCAGCCATGAAGCTAAATAGATACTTTATTATGATTGCTGTATTACGAAATGCATAGAATGAAGAAATAAAAGCTTATAAATGAAAAAAAAAGTTTCAAACTAAGAGAAAATAAGACCACCGACACTATTAAGACAATCCTGGTTTCAAGGAATCATGATTGGATGAAATTTTACATTTAAAATTATGTAAAGGAAACCCAACAAAAATAGAAAAATTAAAATTGCTGCAGCTCAGTGCAAGTTCTCATTGTACTCTAGATTTCATGACGTCTGCTCTGGGTTTAAGGACAAAGCTGTTTGGCAAGTGAGAGGAGCACTCAGTGGCAAAGATGGTGTTATTTGTAGAAGGCCTTCCTATCACTGACCAACTAGATCAAAAGTTTATGTGCTCATCACATCCTGGCAAAGATGAAAATCAATATTTCAAAGGGCCAGACCATTGTTCTCTGAAGTTAACCTGCTCATACCATCGTTCGAGCAAGAGAAATGAAAAAGATTAAAGGGCTCAGCGATTTTCAACATCAGAGTCCATTCCAAAGTGCTGTCTGCTCTAACAAAGATCTGGAAGTCATGTTTAGCCAGGGCATCGATTGTGCTCAAAGAGCCATAATGCTGCCCTGGGCTGTGGCGAAGAGATAAGGATTCTGGTTAATAAGAACAGTTCTAGGACAGACACAAATGAGATTACGAGACAGAGGGCCAAGCTGTGCCAAAAGGCAGGCAGACGTTTTTGTCTCCAGCTGTCACAGATGGGATGGCTTAAAACATGCATACCACATCATCTTTTCTTAAAAAAAAATTGTGTAGAGTTGAGGTGGGGTGGGGGGGGGGAGAGGTTTTCAAGGACAACATGTTATAAAATGACAGAGAATTTGGACTTAGAGTAAAAGACCAGAAAACTAAACCTATTACAAATCTGGCACATTGCTCTTTGGGATTTTGGCAGGACATATTTATAACAGATTTCATGTAGGGGATGGGATCCAAAAACTGCTCCTCCCCTAATTATGAACTGAATTCTCCCCTCTTTGAAAAAAGAAAAAAATAATAACTTTATTTTTGGATTATCTGGAAATTTGAAAGAAATCAGCCCAGTAGGATAGATTACCAACTGGAAAATTTGGAAGGGGAGGAAGGTCTGGGGTTTCAAATTCTAAGCTGGTGGGCTCTGAATTTGTCACAGAGGTTAGTTCTGTCTCTGAGGGGAGCCAGCCATCCTGCAGGAGACTACCCCCTGTTGGTTGGCTGGCCAGAGAACATTGGCATGCCTGCTGTGGCAGCTGCTCATTTAAACTTCCACCCTGAAATCTGCTGTAAGGACGCAAGGAAGATGTGTGAGCCGGCAAGGAGAAGGGAAAGGAAGCATGAAGGATACATGAGGAGAGATGTCAGGGTGGGAATTTTCTTTCTTTTCTTAAATTCTATTGTTGCAGGCAAAAAGTAGGGAAAGGAACTGACAGCAAATTGGGGCACAAACACTGTAACCACATTTTATTCAGAGACTTTAAATAATTGTAAAAGGAAGTGTGCTTCTCACTGTTCTGTGGAACTATGATAATACAAGTGGAATCCTCACGTTTCTCCAAAACACTTTGTTTTTGGCCAAGAGATCCAGAAGTCAGAATATATTTGTATACCAAGAGATGATAATTAGAATGTTTTTCCTATTCTGAACAAAGCAAATCAGGTCTGAAAATGTCCTCACTTTTCTCAATATTCAAGCAATGCTAGGATTAAACGGAAAATTAACAGAAGTGTGAGAGAAGTGGAGCTGTGCCTGGCTGACATCATAGCAGACGCAAAAAGACCTGGAAGGAAAAAACAAACAAACAAACATTCTGGAGCAAAGTGTATACTTTTGGATGCCTCTGCCATCTAGTCCTGCGATTTTAGATTTTTCACAGTAATATGCTCTTGCAGTGAAGATGATTCTGCTCTAAGAAATGGGCTCAGCACTGTTGAGTTAGAGTATTAGCAAGTGCTAGGAGAGTCAGTGGTACATTTGTCCTAATCTTTACAGCAAGGATACACTGGGGTTCTAAAAGGTTAATGAACCACTTGTGGTAGACCTTTCCTTCACATTTTAACTCTGTTTTATTCCTGATAGAACCATTAACTTCTACACTAACCTTTCTACTTGTTACTATTACACACATTCTACCCACTAAAGCTTTCTATTGATTTTTGCCAGTGAGGTTTTATAAAATGTAGCTTTAAATACATGCTTTCGGCAACTGTGTTAGCATCAGCCAGTGTGTGTGAAGACGAAGATTAATTCTCTGGTTTTATTTTTTTTATATAGATGTCAATCAACTACTTTTTTTTCTCTTGTTTGTTTTCATGAGGAGCCATCTTTAATGCTTTATGTTAATGCTTTGTAGATACCTGGTAAATGCATATTATTTTATTAGTTTTAAACATGTTTATAATAGACAAGAAGGTACATGACTTTATTTTCCGGTTATTCCATATATATTACCCAACTTTTAAAATTGTGTGTGTGTGTGTGCTATAGAATGAGATCAACAAGAGATGAAAACAATGTATATAGTTTATGCAGATTTTAATTTAGAAATCTATATAAGTTGCTAAATAATGAGTGCATGTGATTCTTAAAATTATTCAAGACTAAATTTGATTATGTGAAAATCATGGCAAAAATACAAATTCAGTATGCCTTAAGTAAACATTACTATGAACAAGTTAACACTATTACTTTAGTATGAATTCCCTATATTATTTTAAGGATTTTTATTTGGTTTTGTTATTTTTTAAATGTTGAATGTCATCTTCTAAAAAGATTCTTCCTTAAAAGTACTTTTTTTTTTTTAGATTTATTTATTTATGCATACAGTACTGGAGTACAGGCCAGAAGTGCAGGGGTGGTGAGAGGATTCACCAGAGTGGGGAGCAGAACAGGCAGATCAAGGAAGTACACTGCTGAGGGAGCAGCTGGCAAGACAAGCGAGGTCTGCCATGTGGGTCCCGTTCCGGGTGGGAATAGAACTCACGCCAAAGTAGCCAAAGCCAGTCAGCTTCTCAGTGCTGGGCTTTAACCTACTGTGCCACTTGGGAGAGTCTAAAAATACTTTTAACTTAGTATCTTTTCCATTTGAAGATGTTACTTCTAATTTAGAGGACTAATAACTCAAGGTAGCAATTAGAAGACAAATAAATGTTAATCAACATACGTTATCTCACCTCTCAATAAAAAGAACAGAACATTCTCAGACGAATTCTCACTAATTAAAAGACAATTTTCTCCATTATAAATTGTCCAATGATCATAGTTCAGGGTAGAAAATTTCATAAATAGGTAGCAGTGATGCAACTATTTTAAAAGATTGAAAGTTTTATTTAAAAATAGAGAATCATTAGTGTCACTTTTCTAAATTAAGGTGAATCATGTAATAATATTCAACCCTTGGATGAATAGAGGCATCTGGGGATGAGATTTTTAGATTGTTTGAAATAATAAAATTTTAGTTCTAAGTAAGTACATTTAGTTTTAACACTTAGGGTTGGACATATTTCACAACATAATCAGAATACTTTTCTGACTCTGAAAATAGAACTCCATGCCATACAGCCTGTTTTGTGATGGTTAGAGATATTTTGATTTTCTCAAACTCATACAAATGACCAATAATCTTTTTCTACAAATTATAAAGAGATTGGATATTTGGGATGTTAAATAAAGTAGATGCATGTTTTTCCTACTAAACATGCCTATTTTGTTGTGCTGTCATTTATCTTTCTGCTAAAATTGTATTGGTTATTACAGACTTGTGCTATATGTAAGACACGTGTATTTAAGAAGTCAAAGGTATGTATACACATTATCAGTAAATGCAAAGTGTGTCACCAGCTCCCCTTGAAAACAGTACAGGGCTCAGCACAGAGAATTTTGCATTGCTCCACTTCCTAATATATTTTTGAAACATTCCTTATATCCTGAAATGCATGTGGACTTATCTTCAGGTAAATCCTCTTCCAGCATTTCCCCCCCAAAATAAAATACACCACATTGCCTCGATTTTCTTCACAAATAAGACACAATATTGTATCTTCTTTCTAATTAGGTCACCCACCACCAATCATCCAGTTCCTGACTTGAGGTTCCAGCTATACTTGTTTTAATTGAAAAGTTCAACTAGTAACAGTACGTAGCATGATATCTTGACATTTATATATTAAAATGTTCTTAATTGTAACTATTATGTATACTACATTAGTTTGTCATGTTGTGTGTACTGTACATTAAATCAGTGGTAGCCTTTTAGTGCTTGGTACGAGTTTGTAGCCTTAATCTCAGTGTATCCATTCATCTAATCATCCCACCCTTTTTGCCATATTACTGTTTCTTTCTCTTTTCACATGTTAGGATATTTTTAGATGCCATATGTAGCTAATATACAGCATTTGTTTTTGTCTGACTTATCTTGAATCCTGGGATACTCACCATGTCTTTCTCTCAGTAATCATTAGCCAGGTCTTAAAATTCTACAAAATCCTCTCCCTGCTATTTACATGTGTATTACCACACTACAGCCACTAGCTAAGTGCCCATATTTAGATTTCAAGGGTTAGTTTTTAGTTGGTTTTGTCTGAGTTTTTGTTTTGCTTTTCCATATTCCACATATGAGTAAAACCACTCAGTGTTTATCTTTTTTTTTTTTTTCCTTCTGACTTCCTTCAACTAGTATTATTCCCTCTAGTTCCAACCACATCTTCAGATGTATGTTACCAAACCATCACCCCCAAAGTGCCTATTGTCCTGCACTAAAGACCACTGGATCCCATCCCTCAATTTCCCCCACCTCCATCATTAGTGTTCACAACTCTATAGTCTTCTATATAGGGTTTATTATGGGTTAGTTTGTCCATTTTTTATTGTTTTTGTCTATATTCTATAGGAGTGAAATCACCAATATGTTTTTTCTCTTGACTTTTTCTTTAAGCAAAATACCAGTTTCATTCATGTTGTTGAAAATGTCAAGATTCTACCTCTTTTTGTAGCTGAATAATATTTTATTGTCAATATATATCATTGAATGATATCTGACTGTGGTTTTGATTTATATTTCCCTGATGGTAAGTGATATTTTTCATGTCATGTGTCTGTTGGTCATCTGTATGTTTTCTTACAAAGATGTCTATTTAGTTCGTTCAGCCCATATTTTATTAGGTTCTTTGTTTTGTTTTTGTTGCTTGTATGAATTCTTTATAGATCTTGGATACTGTCCCCTTGTCAGCTGTATGAGATATAAAATTTATACCACATCTTATTAATCTACTCAACTTTTTTTGAGTTTTTTCCATAGTGTGATTATTATTAAAAATCACAATGAATATAGAAGTACATATACCCCTATGTGATTTTTGAATTATCTGGGTACATACCTAGGGAGTTGAACTGATGGATCAGACTTGTTTTAAATCATTTATTTGTGGTAAGATTAGTTTACATCACTGAGTATGATATGAACCTATTCTCTGGTATATCTACTTTTAATGTTTTGAGAAACCTCCATTCTGTTGTCCATAGAGAGTAGACTGGTATACATTGCCACCAACGGTGCACAAGGTTCCTTTTCCTCCACATCCTCACCAACACTCGTTTCTTGTCTTTTTAAATGGGCCATTTTCAAAAGTATGAGCTCTCTATCTTTGTGTTTTTGATTTTAATTTCTCTGATGATACTTGGTGATGAGTTAATACATCTTCTCTAAATCATAAATCTAAAGGTTGGAAAATATCCTAGCTCTTTTTAAACTTTAATATCCTTGCTCAGAACTTCAGTGCTTTATTTTTAAATTCCATATGTTAATAACAACTGTCTGATGCTCATAACTATATTAAATCAAACAAGAAATCTGATAAAGATATAAATAAAAAGTCACTCATCATTACTGGAGTGGTTGTTCAACTTTTTATGGAATGCTTTGTATGTGTTAAATAATCAAATAACAAATTATGTGATATTTTTATTTAGCAAGAAATGATTAATAAAAACTAGAAATTCTCTTTTCTTTTAGCTATTCATGTTCTATGGAAAGTTTACATAGTTTAACCAGGAATAGATAATATAGCTATTGCCTACAGTATCTTGAACTCACTGAATCCAACATATTTGGGGCTTTGGAAGTTGCTCTAATTAATCTAATCCTATAAAAGAATAAAAAAGTATGTGTTTCATTGTGAGGCACTTACAGGATGTTAGCCTTAACTCATTTTCTAAAGGAATACATTTTAATCATAGGGCAAAGGATTCTAAGGGACCAGCACTTTTGTTTTGCTTCTGGGTTATTTGATAATATATAGCAGCTGGACACTGCTAATTATTAGATGCCATTTTCTTCAGATAGTGAATAGCAGTAAAATTTAACAGCTTTGAAATTTAAAATTATAGCTCTGATCAGGTCATTTATATCAGCTGATCTGGAGATCAGTATCACCTGAGATGATGACAAGTCTTAAGGTGGAGAGAATGAAAAGATGCCCGCTGACACACTGCACAGAGAGAAAAATCTAGAAAACATATGGGTGCCTAGCCATGAAGATGAACCAGAGGAGCATGAATAGCAAAGCTGTTTTGTTGTGCATCTTCTTATTTCAAACAAAAATTCATAGGAGAATAATCTGGAATCTACATTGCATATGTTGTCTTCTTTCCTTCCAATCCTGATGTTTGAGAAAAATGAATAAAATCTAATGAATATCATAAGGAAATATCATCCTCAGGAGGAAGTCAAGACTTAGGTCAGGCCAGGTAGTGGAGGAAAGTCTCAGAGGGAAGTGGAGGAAAATGTCAGGAGGGTGGAGAGCTATGTGCTCTTTCGGCTACAGAGAGAACTGTGGAAACTGTGAGTGGAAGAGAGAAGGAAATCAGTGAATGTAAAGATAGAGTCCCAGGGTTTTTAGTAATGTCATCTTCCTTTCTCATAGGAAGGAGTGCAGGGAGGCTGGGTTGAGCTTCCTAGGGCAGTTCAGCTGCCATTCAAAAGGGGTTGGTTTACAAAGACATGTGAAGACATAATTGCCATTTTCTTAATCCACTCATGTCATCAGCTGCAGAGGCTGTAATTATGAGTATTAGAACAGAGTATCTGATATAAGAGTAGTAGCCCTCCCATGGCTAAATGAGGAGCATGAGCAGTCCTAAACAGTATATGACCTGCAGGTTGGTGCTCTACTTGGTTAAGGTCCCTGGTCACTGTCTTTATGTCTTTACCCTCCATCAGGGGCCTGGCATGAATGTGTAGTAATATGTGCCTAGTAATGGTGTCTGGACAGGCAACTGTGTTATTACTTGTGTTGTCACTAAGTTTGCCAATCTGGTTCCTCAGAAGTAAACAAATAATTCACTTGCCTTTAGGAGATATGTTTTCCTAGTAATGACCAGATCACCGTTAGGATCACCACAATTAGAGCCTCCACCAGAAATAGGAACCCTACATATGATTAATTAGTTCCACAATGGCAACTAAATGGATCGTAACATTTCCCAAAATTTAACCTGTAATTGGTAGAAAAGATACATTTGTCTTTGGAAGTGGGCAAATGAATGTCCATGCTGTTATTAAAACCTTTATCCCAGGATTTGTGCCAAGCAGTGGAGGGGGAAAATGAGCAAGGAAAAATATCTATCCAAGGAGTTGATTGTCTCACTGAGGAGACGGGTGATTTTATTATAGTGTGATATATTCTGTGATGGTGGTAGATGCCCATAAAGGGAGATCATACAGGAAAAGGGCTTATCTTAATCTTGGAAGACAGGTACGCTCACCGCTATGCCACTGATGCTGCATTTATTTTCATCTTGAAGGAGTCAGAGAGCCTTATTCAAGAGTTGTACCTACTATAAGAAATGAAGAATGAATAGGTATCCATTCTACAAAATCGGATGGCAGTCCCTTAAGTTTAGGAAACAGCTGCAAAGGTCTCTATAGGTGAGATACAACCTGATACATCAGCAGGAACTGTTAACATAGCACCAAGTCAATAGGATTCATTAAGGTTAGCTAGTTTGACAAAACTGCTACTACTACCAATTATAATGATGATGATTCTAGATGTATAATTCCAGAATACAGATGCAGGAATAAAGGTACCTGAGCATAATAAAGCTAAATGAAATTGGTAATACATATATCACTTGGTATTATGTACTCCTAGGTGAGACTATACCATACCCAAATGAGGAAAATTACAAAGCAACTATTACAAAGAAAAAAAAAATCATTTGAGATTTACAAATGTGGTTTCTATTGCTAGCTGAGATTTTATTTTTTAGTTATAAATTTCTTTCTCTACTCTCCAAAAGTTTTCTGTTATTAGGTACATCCTTCTAGAATATAAATGAAACTCTGGAAAAGGATTGGGGAACCCTCAGTCCCAAGGTAATGTTTGTACCACCTGGTCGAATCAGCACATTTTAAACAAGTAACGTTTAAATTCTTGTATCTGAGTTTGTGAACAAGTACTGTACATATGATAAAGTTATTATTATAATCATTTTACTCTATCTACAGTGGTCTCTCCTACTAGTAAATATTTTCCCTGAGAGCAGTTAAATAAAATTCCATCTTCATTTAACTGTTCCATACTGTACATATGATAAAGTTATTATTATAATCATTTTACTCTATCTACAGTGGTCTCTCCTACTAGTAAATATTTTCCCTGAGAGCAGTTAAATAAAATTCCATCTTCATTTAACTGTTCCATGCAGTCAGTGAAGTACTTTGTCTATGAAAGGTGTTCAATGAAATTTGCATAAATAAATTAATTTTGGTAATCTATAGGAATCTGAAGTTCTGAAAAATTACATGACATGGCAATTTAAAGTATAATTTTTCCTAGAGATGAGTAGACATTTGGCATTGTTTAGGTAAAATAATCCTACAGTATAATATAGTATTGGTGACTGCTATACATATATCTAATCTCACTGACCCACAATTAGAAAAATTAGGATTATCAGGTGTTGGTATTTAAATGTGTGCCATGCAGGGTGAAAAAAGACAGATTGAAAAATAGCCTTCACAAATACATTTACTCCTGTAATAGGCCATAAACTATGCATCTCTCTTCCTTTATTTTAACTATGTGAAGTCATAAAAGCAAATATGTTCTTTAAACTCACCTTCTCCTGAAGACAATTTGTCAACTCATTGCCCTTAACTTTTGACAACCCAATGAAACCACAAAAATAGACCTGGTCCGTATGCCCAAGGCCTGAAAGAAATAATACATCCAACAGAAACCTGGCAGTATATTAAAAAGAAATATCAACCCCTTTACTTGTTTTTTATGACAAGCTATGTCTAGGACCCAAATCTGAGAATATTTGTCATTTCTTTATTGCAGCAAAGAATGATAAAGATGGTAAAATTGAGAAAAATAGTTAAGGTGATTTTGATGATTGTGCATAAATTACTTACAGTATTCACTAATATTTTTGTAGCTCAAGAGAACTTAAAAATATATAGCTAAGCAGCTTAGAAAACTGCCCAGGAAGTGTTAAAATGCCATCAGAGAAAAATTCTGTTATCTCTTTAGATATATACAACAGTACCTAAACTCTTAAACATTTTCCAGAGGAGCAGTAATCTAACAGTATTAACCAGATATGCAAATCTTATCAAATAGAATTTAAGGGGTGAGTAACATATAATCAGGAGCAATGGGAACCTAGTTTTATTTTATGAATAAAGGCTATGCCAACTATAATTCAAAACACTTACTACATAACTATTATATGTCAGACACTATTGTAGGTCTTGGTGATATAGACAATTTCTGTCTTGAAAGTATCCAATCTTAAGGATATGCTATACCAAAAATATCAAAATATTTTGATTTTATCAGTGAAATTATAAACTGTAATGCAACATTTCCCATCTTCATGGGGAACTTTTAATAACAGATATGAAAAAAAAATAATTTTAGAATGGTATAGAGTTGAGCAAATTTGATGTTTATAAAATAAAAGTGAGTTATAAAACATATGATATCTTTAGAATAATTCAGAATTATATTATTGTCCCTAGTAATAAAGAACAACAAATAAATAAAAGCAACAGCACATACACTAAGTAGAATCTTCTGAATAGATTCTTCAAAGTTTTCCCATGAGATACTAGCAGTTTTGAAAGTACTTTTAGTGTACTTAAAGTATATTACCTTTTCATAAGGAATCATCTGTATGCTAGTAATTGTCAGTGAGTGTTCCACTATACAATCCTTATCATCTTGAATATATTTTAAGTCAAATATCTTGAAGAAATACTTTGTCATTTTATGAAACTATTCTGGTTGGGCCCATAAGGGAAAATGATTAAATTGAGCAAATGTTTAGCATAGCTCTGACCCCAAAGTTCTATGACTGACAGCAATAGGCTTTTCCAGGCAGAATTGTGCTTATTGATGGTTCTTATTAGTATAATTGTTCAATTTTTCTCCTCAGTCCATTCAGATGGTAGTCAAAAATATTTCAGTAATGTTCCTTTGATAAGCATGTCTTTATGTAAGGTAGAATGGAAAAAAAATGAGTGGAGATATTCTGTGGGTAATATTGGCACTAGAAAATATGCACTTGAGGAAAAACAAGGATGAGCTACTTTTAATGTACCATTTTGCCTCATCCTTTGGCCAGCTGAAAGTAGGGCTATGAGAAATTGGTTTTGACACCCTTTATGTCAAAATGCACTTTGAATAGAATAGGGCAGTGTCAAGCCGCAAGAGATTCCTATTATTTTTTGAATCACAAGGGAAACCATTTAGAATTTATTCTCTAATTCATCATACATACTACAAAGTATCTTTCAAATAAATCTTAAACATGAAAAAACAAAATGTATCGGTAAGAGACTAAATTAAATGTAAAAACAAAATGATCACAGAATGTACATAGGAGGCAGATACAGAGAGGAAAACTCACATGGGACTGAATTCAGATCAGTCTAAATACCTTCTTCCATCCAAATGGTAAAAGTGAAATTGTTAAAATTAAAAAGGCTATTTGAATATTATAGAATACATGAAGATCTAGATTCATAAAAATTTACACAAGAGTACTGGTAACTTGGTTTTTCACAGGTTTAATATAAAGCCCACATTGTCATGTGACTAGTTAAAAAATACATGTAAAACTTAAAACTTGTAGGGCCTCCCACCCAGTAGCATAGGGGTTAAGTCCCAGCTCTATCATTGCAATGGCCTGAGTTCTATCCCCAGCCAGGGAGCTGACCCACATGGCGCAGCAGACTTTTCCGTGTCACCCACTGGAGCCCTCAGCAGCGTATTTCAGTCTGCCTGTTCTCCTCCCACTCTGTCTTTAGTGAATCCTCTTACCACTGCCCCCACACCTCTGGCCTACTACCAATCTAGGTAAAATTAAAAAAAGAAAAAAAATGTATATATGTATATTTTAAAACAAGAAGTTAAACTTGTTAACTGTAGAGGAGGAAAAGATCGAAATGAAAGAGGCCTTATTTCTCTAAATGGGCAAATGTAGCATGCACCTCAAAATCTTTGTCATGTATTTGGTTGGCATGAATTCCATGGACACAGTTCCTACATACCTGGGCACTCTCCATATGCAATGATCTTCCATAAGGACTCAGTCCTATGTCAGGTAAAAATTGAGTCCTACTGTGCCATGGGTTTATCCTCAAATCTACCAATTATGCTAAATCTTTAACAAGCACAGATTTAGTTCCATTTATGGACTATAGTGAGTTAGAAGATAAGCACCTTTAGGTTTCCCCATTGAGGCAAACCCTTCATCCAATGAATATAAATGAGAGGCATCTAAGACACCTGTTCAGAAAGGCTAGGAATCCCCGGGACTCACTTAAGTTAATCATGTGGGGGCCATTTGAAAAGGTCTCAAAGCCAAAATATAGATCTCAGTCATTGCCTCTTATTTCTTTATGGGCCAGTTACTTGCCTCCATCACACCTGAATATGAGTATGATATTTATGTTCACCCCACACTGAGTAGGGTCACAAAAACCGACTTTAACACTGCTAGAGTGGATGTCCCAATAACAATTAGAAATATTTATATAAAGCAAATGCATTACCCCTTCTGGAAATCTGCTCAAATTGGCTCCCTGCAAACTCAGTTTGTTATGTCATTTTCCTATCATATTTTAAAAGAGAGAGACTCTGGTGCTGGTGCATTTCTCTACTCTAGCAGTTACAATGATAGAGTGGCTGGAGTACACTCTCCGCTTTGAACTCTACATTGAATAAGATATCCTGGCCCTATGAGACAACTGTAGGCTCTCTAAAAACCTGAATATGAATTTTTTACTTGCAAAGTTTATGAAGATCAACTAACAACTATAAACCAGAGATATTCTTTGGGTAGGAAAGGGGGTATGATCCAAACTGGGGCAGAATCAGGAAGAGCACACAGGACTCTAGTGATGGCACATGGGTGAAGTCATGGTGGGAAGTCTTGGCGATTACAACTAAAATGAAAAAAAACATACAAAATGAATAAAGTTGTAAATACACACACACACACACCTAAAGCTTCTGTGAGAAAAGCTGTCAGTGGGCAATCAGAAGAGTATCCTAACCAGCTCTGGGTGAAGGTGTGTCCACTGTGTTGAATTAGCCATAATTCAGCTTAATTCTCACCATTTGTAGGCCACATTCTGTTCAGGCCCAGAGACAAAACATATGAACTATCTGGGACATGAAACACATGGAATCATTCTTTTAAGAAACAAAAGTCTACCTGAGCAAGTCAGAATGTCTGAGCTCCAATTTAGGACAGATTCTTTCAAACAGGAATTGCAGTGGTTCTCCCCAAAACTGTGGAAACATATGCAACACTGTGGGAGGAGGAACAAAGAGTTGCTTAGAGGGAACATGAGTTCAAGGAGGGAACAAATAGCATCTGATCTGATGGAGACCAGGTCAAAATAACAGATCTCAGGCCAAAGAACTTTCAGGAGGAGTGAAGTGGGTGAAAAGAAATAATGCCAATAAAGAGAGAAACACAGAACTATTTCTGTAAGTCCTAAAAAGTTCTGGGGTTGAAAGGATCAAAAGGTAAGCTTTTAGCTTATTGAAAATAGTGGTCTAAGGTTTAGAAACTAATAACTATTATAAGATGCAGTATAAAAAATAAAAATTTACTCAAAATACAGGAGAGATTTGGGAGTTCAAGAGAGCAAACTAGGACAGATAGCTCCAAATATTTTAAGAACTGACAAGTTACATGTTTGTTGTTACTTCCCCCCCCCCAAAAAAAAAGAAATATAGTTGACTGGTTAAAGGGTAAGAGAGACTTTTCAGAGGTATTCATCTAAAGATCAATTTCTCTTATATTGCAATGAATTTCCTGTTCTTAAGACTGTTCAGGCAGAGCCAGGAGGGTTACCTATCATTGACCTTATAAAATAATTTTTCCCCCCAAACCAGAAGCTATATGTCCTATAAAGTTTTAAAAAATTCAGTGATATATATGTGTGTATATATATATATATATATATATATATATATATATATACACACACACACATACATACATACATATATATCTTTTCTCTCTCTCTCTCTCTCTATATATATATATATCTCATCTCTCTCTATATATATCATCTATATATATATACATATCACCTATATCACCTATATATATCATCTATCTATATATATCAACTATATGTATAAAAATGTGTGTGTGTATATATATATATATATATATATATACACATATAATACATATAAACTAATATGGCAATTCATCTCTTGGCTTTTAAGTTTTGAGAGCATGAGAACGTATACAGATACCTTTAAATCCCAAGTTTCAAATATTTATTAACCCATGTCAACCCCAATATAATACATATAGATGATTTCAGGCATTTAGAGGGGGACAATTTCTGGTTAAGTGGAAAGTTGTGCGGATGGCTTCTGGAAGACCTTCATTTGATGCAGATTTGTAGTGAAATATTTTATTTTGAAGGCGGGACCTATTTTTTTTTCAGTTTGCTATGATCTATATTCACTGAGTAGAGCTTGTATTGATCCTTGGGTCCCAGTTTATTCCAGATTTGTGGGTGATTCTTTCTGACCCAATGACACCTGGATTGAACAATGCCAGGTACTTGACAGTCCCTCCAGCTTCAGTAAATAAAAGGTAGACCTGTTGGGATGCTTCTTGCCCCAGCCAAGAATCTGCCAGAGTTTGTTTGCAGAAGATATTTGGGAGAAGAAATCTGTAAATTCTGGGAGTAGTTAGTCCCTCTAATCTCATTACTTAGGACTAAGTTTAGCAGTGAGTAGGTACTTTCTTTCCTTTTAGTATTTTTAAAGATTTATTTATTTTTGCATACAGAACTGGGAGACAGGCCAGAGGTGCACGGGGCATGTGAGGATTCACCAAAGGGTACACTGGTGAGAGCAGCATGTGGATCAGGAAATGTCAGCTATGCCAAGTGGATCACCTCTCGAGCCAGGGAGTGAACTCACACTGAAGCAGCTATCGCTTGCCTAGGCTTCACAGTGCAGTGCTCCAACCCACGGCGCCACCAGGGAAAGCCAGGTACTTTCAATCATTTTTCTGACAAGAAATTACTAATGAGGTCTTTAAAATATGGTGTTTTTATTCTTTCGATCACTTTTACAAGTGTTTTAAAAAACACTGATATAGTTGAATTTAACAAGCACCATAATAGCCATCTTATATGTAGAGAGAAGTCCCAATCAAAATCTCTTTCTCTAATTAGTGCATATAGGAATTCTGCATAGATTTGATATTTTCAAAATCCTAAAATGTAAGGAACCTGAAGTTTTAATAAAGGAAGCCATTCTGCATTGATGATTCACTATTATCGGCATATTTTTGTAATGGCAGAAAAAGACAAAATTATTCCTGTGGCTATTCACTTTAAACTTAGGAACTGCTTGATGAATAAATTAGATTGCATCTTTTAAATACTTTTATTCTTAAATATTGAGCTTTAATCAGCTTCCATTCTCCCTCTGTTAGAAATATGGATCCTTTTTGCAATTTCATTTTTTATTTCCCCTCTGTTCTCAACTGTTTTCTTTACCCTTATTTACATGCTTTGGAAGATTCAGTTGGATTTTGTTCACCCACACATTGCACAAAAGTGTAACTTTGAAGATTACTCTATACAAATACCTCTGCTATAAAAGTAAAGGAATTGTTAGTTACATTTTCTTAAGTATTGTTGAAAGTTATTTGCTGTTTTAGAGCAACGCACACACACACATACACACACAGAGCTCTCCTTTATGTTGGGAAGATTAAAAAAGATTACAAAATAACCCTAAATTGGTAAATGAGTCAAGTGGGTGGTGTTATCAGTTAGTGCACGTTGTCAGACTGCAATGTGTTGGACTTTTAAATTTGCACTTTAATTCTGCTTAAAGGAATTGTTTTTTTTCTCCCAATTTGTAAACCTACGGTCTCCTTGAAAAATAAAACTCTGCACTTGACATTTTCAGATTCCCCTTATCCCATTTCCATTAAAGACAAGTCTGACTCTGGGAGCAGTAAGAATTTCAGAGAATTGAATTCCAGAGAGAAAGTCCTGCTGGAATAAAGCCTGCCTACCCAGGAACACAGAGGACAGCTTTTTCTCACCCCTGCTAATGAAGAGCTAGACTAATGTCCCCTCTTGGGGTTTGCAGTAATACTCTCATGGAACATTCATTTGCAGAAGCTGCTGAGTTAACTTCCAAGTCCCCCTTTCCCATAGCAAGTTGTCTACAAAGACAGTAAATTTAAGGGGTCATGATAATGGTGCCTCCCAAGACACTGAGTAAAATGTTGCAAGTTCTCACACCCCATTTCAAACTCTCCAATGGATTGTTGATGGCAAGATGTGTGTATCTTGAAGAGGTCACCTCCAAGAAGTTTCTACAAAGCAACTAACACAGAGACTAAATAACTGTGAAAATAAAAGAACTTCTCTGAGACTCTCTGCAATTAAAGTAGATGTTGTCACGGTACATTGCAATAGGATTAAAGTAAAGGTTACGTCTAATAAATAAAACTATGAGTATAGCTGTTTAAGGGTGAAAATTTAATGCTCCCTAAAAACTTCCGACAGCTTAGGAGCTTTCACAAAAGAAAAAAAGAAAGAAGAAAGGAAGGGATGAGAGATGGATAAACCAATCAAATAAAAGACTAAATAGAATAGCTTATTACAGCTGATAGAGCAAGTAAGTCTACAAAAATGGTTTGTGCCCACATGCATTAGGTTTTTATTTTTTCAGCTACTTGATAATATACCTGAGTTTTCACTAAATAAATGTATTATGGGACTAAAATATAAAGCAAGATCCTGAATATGAGAGGAAATTGAACTGAAGCAATTGCTATTGTTGGCTGTGAAAGGTTTCTTTGTTGTTTTTTTTTTCCCCCACTGAGCACTCTGTCATCAGTAGGAGGTCAATTTATGGTCTCTTTAAAATGGATAAATCCAACAGTTTTCTTTCTTTTCTGCTGTATTTTCTAAACCTGCCTCAGAATAGTGAGAACAAACTTAATATATAAACTTCAAGAATGATTTTCTCTAAACAGGACGTTTTATGCCCAGAAGTGGATCTCTCACCAATACTCATTTTCTGGAGACTGGTTTGTGACTCTATGTAACACTAGCTCTTTTAATAGCCACAGGAAGAATTAGCTAAAAATTGACTTTGAATGTAATTTATTTGCTACAAAGTGGTCTTTCACCCCCTACTCTTCTCTTTCACTTGTATCCACATTTTCCTTTCGAATCCTTTGTTAAAAAAAAAAAATGAACTGCACAGCAAAAGCACGTGAAGATAGGATTTCTGAATACCGTCACGCACACTGTGGTGTTCACAGCGCTGAGCCATTAGTATATCACTACTGTCCTGTGTTGGATGAGCATGGAGTGAGAGTTCAGAGGAGCTGGTGGCTAACGGGCGTTCCCAGGAGTGAGTTTCCAGAGACACTTACCTGACAGAGAAGAAAGAAGCATGTCTAGCTTCCTGTCGACTCCCTGCACTCAAATCCCAAGGATCGACTTGTTACTAGCTGTGGCACTAACTTCTGTGTCACTGTGTCACACACTCAGCACAGGTCAAACTGAAAAGAAAATATTTCCCTTATTTTTCTGCATAAAGGCAAGTAATAATAATTTGTGACAAATACCTTGCTGAGCTAAGTATATTTTTTAATTGGATCATACAATTGAATTGAAGGAGACATTTGTATTGTTTAGGTTCAGTTACTATTCCTTAACACTCCCCCCCCCCACTTTTAAGTAGTTGTTACTAATTTACTTTCTTCCTTTTCTCTAAAATTCCACTATAAATGCCAAGAAAGGTATGAGTTAATGTGCATTTAATTCAGTGTTAAAATCCTTTATACTCTCCTTCAGTTAGAAATTATAATAATTTTGACTGGTGAAAGTAATTCAAGAATCTTCAAATCTTTGTATAATAATATTTTACTTATAAATGAATTAATAAGTATTTTTCCTCTATATAACCTTAAATAAATAATTTGGATCTAGAACAAACAAGGGGCTATTCAAATAAAACATATTTTCAACTACTGTTGAAATAATAATTCAATAAGTATTGAAAAAAAAATACATTCTTTGTGCCCCAGGGATAAAAATAAGTAATAGATAAAATGTCTCTAAAAGGTAGATTTAGTTTTAACCTAGGAAATAGAAATGGTAATATTCCAAAATAGAATAGGAGGATTCCCACTTGTAGCCATGCGAAAGTACCAAATACCAAACTTGCTATTCAACCATAATCAAGTATAAAACTGAAAATAAACTGGTATTATCCTATTTTTCATTCATTGGAAAATAAACTGCAAATAATTATGAAGCTTCAGAACTGAAACTCCAAATATACCTAGAGAAACCTAAGAATGCTGTAATTAACTCCCAGTTTTTGGAATGGAGTTAGTCACTGGACCCTGGCACAAGAGAAGTGTATGGCTTCATAATCTACTGTTTGGAGATTAGAAAGGTTTCGTGAACTGAGATTTGAAAAGCAGAGTGAGGACAAAAAATAAGTTACGCCAAAGATCTTGGAGCTCTTTATTATCTGAATTTCAGCTATAATTGTAAAGAATGATTCCACAGTCCAGACAACCCCCCTTCAAAAAAATTATTAAAGGAAAATGACTATCATAGAATTATGAGCTATAAAATCGACCAGAATTCTCATAGGGGTGGGAAAATTGTTGAGCTTAAGGAATCAGCGTGGAGACCTTGAAAAACACACATGGCAATTTGCAGAGATGTCAAAGGGCAATTGCATGTTACATGTGAAAGCAAAGTAATCATTGTGAACAACTACTCTCAATCTTCCTAGAAATTCATTTAGTCATTTTATAATGATTAGTGGGCACTTTTTAAAAATGAAGTAAAATAATCCTGAGTAAGCATGTGCACCTAAAAGTTAAACTTCCTATAGTAAAAAGAAGGAAAATAAAAATTAGAAATCAAATAAAGAGCAAACAGGTGTAATACATTAAAAAGGGATGAAGCAAACACTTTCTTTGATAAAACTCTAGTTAGACTAATGAAGATGTGGGATAGATACACAGTGGAATACTATTCAACAATCAAAAAAGTAAACTGACACCATTCATAGCAACATAGATGAAGCAAGAAGGGATTATGCTTAGTGAATTAAGTCAGAAGGAAAAAAAAAAAACAGATGGTTTCACTTAAAGGAGGAATATAGGGGAACCAAATAAGGCATTAGGGTAAAAATAATTACCTTAACAAAACAAAAATAAGCACATAATTATACACTAGAGACATTCTGCTGGGTAGGTCGAGGAAAAGGGACCAAAACAAGGGAGGGAAGAGCATAAGGGTCTATGGTGATGATGCAAAGGTGAACTGGTGGTGGGAATTCTATGGAGACTACATCTGAGAAAAGAAAGCAAACATTATTTAAAAATTAAGTATATATATATACAGAAATTTTAAAAAGAAGTAGAAAAAGATACATTAATTACCAATGATAGGACTGAAAACTAGGCCATCAGTATGTAACCTACAGATAATGATATATATAAGGGATTATAAATAAAAAAATTATGACCACGTATACAAGAACCTAGATAAAATGTGGCAGGCAGGGGGACCTTGACAAATATGAATTAGCAAAAGTGCCATAAGAAATGGAACTTGTATTATTCTATATTGATTAATGATATTAATCTATATTGATAATAAATAATGATATTATTCTATATTGATTAATGATTAATCAATTAAAACATTAAAACAATTGTCACAAAATAAAGAAAATAAAACCTGCAGCACCAAATCCTTTACTAGTAAATTCTGTTGATGTTTGAAATAAAAACCCAACACTACACTTAAACAAATTCATTCAGAGCATAATATGGTTGGCATTGTTTCAGAACTCAGTCTCCTACATTATGGAAAAAGTATATTTTTTCTCATTAATACTGGCAGAACTTAAGAAAATAAAGGCAAATCTAACTGGCCTACAAAGGAAAATTTATCCTGATCAAGTTAGTTTAACACATGAGCATTTGAAAATTATCAATACAAGTCACCACAGAGTAAATGAATTTATAGCTAATGTTTTATTATTATAATTAACAGGGAGATAGATAGATATAAAAAGTAAACTATCTTTATTTGCAGATGATTTCATTATATACATGGTAAATTCTAAAATCTACTAATAAAATGAAAATATGGAGCTAGTAAGAAAAGCTAGCAAGGCCAAATGTGCACATTGTACATAAATATAGTATTTTTCCAAGCAAAATCATTTTGAAAATGAAAACATTTTAAAATTTCTCAAGAGTATCATAAAATACAAAATATTCAGGTATAAGTTTAACAAATAACATATAAGTTATATAAAGACAACTCACAAAAATATTGCTGAGAGATATTAAAAAGAGAACTTAAATAGTTAAAGTTATATATGATGCTCATGCATAGAAAGACTAACATTGTTGAC
Organism: Condylura cristata; assembly: GCF_000260355.1. Taxonomy (NCBI): domain Eukaryota; kingdom Metazoa; phylum Chordata; class Mammalia; order Eulipotyphla; family Talpidae; genus Condylura; species Condylura cristata. The sequence continues at coordinate 9,987,688 of NW_004567137.1, forward strand.
ATAAAGTTTTTTAAATTAATCTATAGATAGCAAGATTCCAAACACAATTCTGTAAACTTTATATAGAAATTCACAAACTGATCTCTAAATTCATAGGGCAGAGCTAATAATCTAGATCAAACTAATTTTGAAAATGAATATATGTAGAATAGTTACACTTTCTGCTTTCAAAATTAATACAAAATTATAATAATTAAATAATATGGTTTTGGCCTAGGGTAGAGATCAGTGGAATAGTACAGGACAGTTTAGACAAAATCATGCAAAGATACTGGTTTATCATTTTCAACAAGAATACAAGGAAATTCAATGGGGAAAGGATCCTTTTCAAGAAGTGGTGCAGAAATGATGGTTATGCATTGCTGGGTGACAATAATCATTTTGCCATTCATTAAAATTACTTCAAAGTGGATGTGGATGATTCTTCTACATATAAGGACTAAAACTCTAGCACCTCTAGCCATAAACACAATACAAAACCCATGCAACTATGGAATAGACAAAGATTTCTTAGATAGGTAGGATATAACCTGTAGTAAACACAGTAGAAAAGTGATTGAACTTTTTATAAATTAAAAAGAAATTTAAAAAGCAATCTGGGGCCCTCCCTGGTGGCGCAGCGGGTTAAAGCACAGCACTGAGAATCTAAAGCCGCTTCTGCATGAGTTCGATTCCCGCCTGCCCCGGAGGTGACCACATGGCGTGGCAGACCTCTCCTGACCCGCCCGCTGCTCCCCTCAGCAGTGTACTTCGTCGATCTGTCTGTTCTGTTCCCCACTCTGTCTCTGGTGAACCCTCTCAACGCCCCTGCACCTCTGGCCTGCACCCCAGTTCTGTATGCACAAATAAATAAATCTTTAAAAAAAATTTGTGTAACTATTTTCAATGCATGTATCTAAGTATAATAGCTAAAAAAAATTAAAAATTTATTATCTTCAATAATGCCTCCATAAAAATAATAGGCACAGGCCCTCGCTGGTGGCACAATGGGTTAGGAAGCAGCACTGCAAGCTGGCTGCGGCCGCTTCAGTGTGAGTTCGACCCCACCCCTGGGCTGACATTGTATATAAAAGCCAAGAATAGTTTGATAAAATGAACTGTGTTCAATTTTAAAGTAATAAGATTCTAATGCTAAATCTATGACTCTTTGATCTTAAAGAAAATTTTTATCTGCAATAAAATTGCAAGGTAGCAATTTTTAAGGAACAATGAATGATTAAGATATTGATTATTGCTTTGTTTAATGTGTAATGGAGAAGAGATACTTACGATCACTTGGAGGGGATATGGGGAGCCCTCATATTGACTTTAAATGTGATTAGTTCCCTCCATCATTGTTTGTCTCAAAATTAACAGAAAGAGAAATTATATCAGAATTGTATAAAATATATAAGAAGAAACTTTGGAGTAAGACTAAATGGTTATGATTTTTATATACTTTGGATTTGAAATACTATTATATAAACTTTATGTTTTAGACATAACATATAAATTAAACTTAATTCATAAACTTAATTTCCTTCCTAGTTCTAGGAAGGAACTAATTCTGTTGTCATGAGGTTTATTTCAGTTAGAAACTATATGTAGCTGAGAAACAGCATTTGATCTATAAAAGTATTTTGGAATAAAACTGCTTCACAACTTGTAAAATATTATCATTCATTTTTGCCATTTGGCTTGGGATTTTCTCATCACTTTTGAATTGTCTTTCTTGTTTCCCAAGATCTTCTGGCTTTTGACAGTAAGAATGGATGATCCCATGGGTAAAATTCAGACAGACCACATGGCTTGACAATTTGAACTTACTCTTTACCTTTCAACTTCTCTTTCCACCTCTCTCTTTTCCTAAAACCCTCAGGGATGCACAAATTTTAACTTGTCTCTGTGACGATGTGTTCAGGGGAAAAAGAGAAAAGTGCTTTTCACATATAACTGGACATGACCAAATTACACCACAAGAACCTGCTGAAAAATGTATAAACAACAACAACAACAAATGTTAAGAGGTAAATCTTATTCTGCTTTATGTGGAAGAAAACTTATATGCCTGCTATATAAAATGACCCACTACTTATCTAAGAATATTTTAGCAGTGTTAAAAATTAGTTTAGTTGTTGCAAAAGCCAAGAAATCACTATGAGAGAAAATATTAATACCTATCATCATCACTTTAGCAGAATTCATTCTCCTTTTCACTAAGAGCAAAATGTAGCTGGAGTATCCAGCTCATCATTTTATTTTCTAGCTTAAAGAGTTGGAAAATATTGTAAGAGATAAATGATGGAATGATTCTAAACTCTGGTTTTTGACTTAGATCTAATAGAGTGTCCTATAATTTATTAAAAAAAAATATACTGAAGGCATGCTTGTTATTTATCCTCTTCCCCCTTCCTCATTATTATTTAATGATTAGTTAGTACTTACTCTACATTACATGCTATTTCCAGTGCCCTGCATCTATCAATTCATTTAAACGTTACAATAACTGCCTCTATGGGTTCCTGTGTAGTACCACCCTTGTTTTCTTTAGACTTCACCGTGACTACACTTATTTAAATCCATGTTTTTCCTAGACACCTAGAAATGACGATGCACTTTAAAATCAAGTCCACATAATACTTATGAAGTGGAAATCTTTTAACAATCTCCCTGGTGAACCTCTCCATCTGGAATTACATAGTAGCACCTCAGGTTAAAACAATTCCCTTCTCGAGATACTTGTTTACCTGGTAACCTGCACAGCACACATCAAATCTCCTAAGCAGGAATTCTATGTCATGCCACATGCCTCTGCCTTTCTCACTTTTAACACTAACTGCTATTTAAGTCTAATCAATTCAAATTATTACCCTCTCTTTTACTTATCATTGACTTTGCATTTCCAATGCAACTAGTTCAAGCAAATGGAATTCTACACTCTAGGAATAGAATTATGTAATTGTAAAGTGTGAATTGCTGGATGCAAGTCATACATGCTGCCAACCCCCATTTTCTTGTGTCTGGTTGTGTGACCTTGTAGAAATAGCTTATCCTCTGAAAGGGGAATATAGAAATCTTTATCACACATCACAACATGATCTAGAAAGAGTAAAAAAGTAATGAAAAAGAAATGATAGTAAATGACAAAGGTGCTAAATTCAAACATATCAGTAAATAAAATGATAAGAGGTTTCAAATTATTTTTTACAATGAAAAATTATGAAACTGAGTTTTATAATATCCTTACTTTTTATAGATGTATCTGAAATAGAATGAAACATAAGCGGAAAATATACCATGAAATATTAACTAGTTAACCTAATATCATAATGGAATACAAAATTATACATGTAATTTGCTTTCTATATACCATGAAATATTAACTATAGAATATAGAATATACTGTATTTTTACATATAGATATTCATATTCTATATATTCTGTAGACTATACTAGGAAATGTTAACTGTAGAATTGTTGATTTATCAACATCAATAATAATAATGGAATACTAAATTATACATGTAACTTTTCTATATACAATGAAATATTAACTATGGAATATAGAATATACCATATTCTTATATATACATATATATACCATATTCTATATATTCTGTAGATTATACTATGAAATATTAACTATAGAAATGTTTATTTATCAACATAAAGAGCATAATAGAATCCTAAGTTATATATGGAATTTACTTTCTATATGTTCAGGAATTTCTTTGGAAATTTGTATGTACCTGAAAATGTCTTCCATAAAACAGAGAAAGCATTGACCTATATAACCAGAAAGTCCGGCCATGACTTTGGGTTAATTGATGGGGTCGTTCTTTTTTGGCTCCATTTTCCTCTCATGTTGCTTTAATTCAGCAGATAGATTATCTCCACATGGCAGGAAAGATATCCATTGTCAGTCCCTCTCACAACCTGCCAGCTCACCAATTCTATCAGGTAAAAAAGGAAAGAGATTTCGCTCTTCCCATATCCACATAACAACCTTGGAACACACTCTATTTGATCTTGCCACAGTAAGTCCATGAATTATTCCTGACTGGGATAAAAGCCCAACTGCAGGCCCAGGAGTGAGCTGAGATACTGTAATCGACAGAAACTGTTGGGCCTCCTAAGTTCTGTTTTTTTACAGGATGGAACAGCACTCCAAAAACAGAGTACTGAGAAACTAAAAAATACCGATGTACATACGTTTGTATGCATATAACAGATAGCACATATGTAATAAGTGTTATACATGGTTTGCCTTGTCTCATTGACTAGTAGTTATCATAAGGCACTAAGTGTCAAATACAGTATTGAATCTGCAAAAAATCCAAGGATTTATTTTTAAAACAGTTCATTGAGCTGTGAGACAAAAGAATGTCTGGTAGTGTATGTAGATAGAATTTAGTTTATGATTACTTATTTAGGTAGAAAATATTTATTTCATCATCTTTATAGGATTTTTTAAGAATCCTATGCCAACAATAGTCAGTTGAATTGCATATAATATCTATCCTCTAGACTCACAATTTAAACATATTTATTTGGTCGTTAAGAAAAAGTATAGAATAATTACATTTTATAATATTCTTTACAGTTGCATGCATTGATTATTATCATAGTGTAACTCTAAAAATAGCTTAATAAAAATAAGTCAAATTTATTTTGTATGACTGTGTATTTTCTTTTTTAATTTTATATATACTGTAGACTTTTAGGGTAAATGAAATTAGTCTTCAATGTCTAACATTCTAGTAACCAGATTTATAAATACAGGGTAATTATAATGATGAATTTTTATTAATTCAGATAAAGCCTTTAGTCAAAGGTCACAAAATTCTGTAACTCTGAGTATAACAGAAAGCACCAAAGGATACCAATAGTTTATAATGAAAGATAACAGTATTAATAAAAAGCCAACAAAAGAGAAAAATTAAAGGTGTATGACATGAAACATGAAAACTGTTTTAAAAACAGTTTATGCAAAGCAGTATGGAGGTACCTAGAAAATTACAATAGAACTGTCACATGATGTTGTAATTCCTTTGTGAGTATAAATCCAAAGGAAATGTAAACAAGATACACTCCTATATCTATCAGAAAGCTATCTTAAAAAAGCACTTTTATGACAAAAGGTAATATAGTAGATATCAACTATAGGAAGAAAAATGAAATTCCGAAGTATATAGATTTTAAGGAACATACTACCTAACAATCAAAGGGCCAAAGAAACAATTATCAAAATACAAGTTAAGATAGATTAAAATCAAAATACAACTTAAGATTAATTAAAATGGAAATGTAACAAATGAAAATTATGGAGTACATTTAAAAACAGTTATAAATGAGTTTTGTCAATAAATATCCATATTATTAAAAAACTCCAAAGAAAACCCAAATTATAAGCTTCAAGGAACTATAAAAAAAGCAATTAAGACCAAAGTTAGAAGAAGAAAGGGAATAACTAAGATCCCTAAAATGACAGTGGAAATATATCAAAAAAGATTAGTGAAACTGGGACCTCTTTTTATTTGTGTGAGAAAATAAAAACAAATGGCAAATATTTAACTAGAGTTGCTGAGAAAACAGAGAACTCAAAATCAGACATGAAGGAGAGACATTACAACAGTTACCACAGAAATAAAGGATATAAGAAACTACTAAGAATACCAAATTCTAAATTGGACAGCCTAGAGGTAGTGGATATATTTCTAGAAAATACAATCTAGATTGAACATGAAAAACAGATAAGTTTGTCCCCTCCCTGGTGGTAAAACAGTTTAAAGTTCAGCACTATCTGTGGACACTGTAACAAGGGTTCAATCCCCGGCCAGGAGATGACACACAGGGTGCAGCAGGCCACTCCTGACCACCCCCCCACACCCCCCCTTCACACATCTGCCTGTTCTGCTCCCCACTCTGTCTCTGGTAAATCCTCTCACCACCCTGCACCTTGGTCTTGTGGAAAAAAAAAAAAATAGACAATTTGAACAGACCAATTACTAGTAGGAAATTGAGTAAGCAGTAAAGAAAAGCTCAAAGACCAAAAAACGTATTCCTTGAATTCAATGAAAATGAAACTTTTTTTTTAAAGATTTATTTATTTGTACATACAGAACTGGGGTACAGGCCAGAGGCTCAGGGGTGGCGAGAGGCTTCACCAGAGACAGAGTGGGGAGCAGAACAGGCAGATCGACGAAGTACACTGCTGAGGGGAGCAGCGGGCGGGTCAGGAGAGGTCTGCCACGCCATGTGGCCACCTCCGGGGCAGGCGGGAATCGAACTCATGTGGAAGTGGCTTTAGCTTCTCAGTGCAGTGCTTTAACCCGCTGCGCCACCAGGGAGGGCCGAAAATGAAACTTTTTTTAATAAAATAATTATTTTTACATCATTTTGTGCATTTTCCCATCTCAGTTGTAATCTCCGTGGGTTTCCCATCACCAAATCACCTGTGTGCCATCATCATAGTCTAGTGTACCCCCTCCCCACTGTTTTTGATCCCATTCCCCACTACACCCCATAAAATGTCTCTGGTATATAGCTGTTCAGTATTATCATTATTTTCTCATCTGGTCCGTTATATTCCTGCTATAAGAAAAACCATCTGGTATTTTTCCTTTTCTTTCTGGCTTATTTCACTAAACATGATCTTTTCTAGTTCCATCCTTGTTGCTTCAAAAAGCATGTTGTTGTTGTTGGTTGCTAAGTAATATTCCATTGTGTATATATACCACAACTTTTAAATCCAGTCATCCACTTTTGGACATTTGGGCTGTTTCCATGTTTTTCCCAATTGTAAATAAAGCAGCAATAAACATGGGGTTGCAGGTATCTTTTTGAATCAGTGTTTTTGTGTCTTTTGGGTAGATACCTAGGAGTGTGATTGCTGGGTCATAGGGAAGCTCCATGTTAAGAAGCTTGAGGAACCTCCAAACAGTTTTCCATAGTGGTTGTACTAGTTTGCATTCCCACCAGCAGTGCAGAAGAGTTACTTTTCTACACATCCTCACCAACATTTGTTGTTGCTAGTTGTTTGAAGATGCGCCATTCTCTCTGGGGTGAGGTGGTATCTCATTGTGGTTTTAATTTGCATCTCCCTTAGGACAAGTGATGTTGAACATTTTTTCATATGCTTGTTGGCCATCTGTATTTCCTCTTTGGAGAAGTGCCTTTTTAGCTCTTCTGCCCATTTTTTTGATGGGGTTGTTTAGTTTATTTTTGTTGCATTTCATCAGTTCTCCATATATTTTTTTGTGATCAATCCTTTATTGTTCTTTTTGTGTGAGAAAAAAATTTTCCCAATAAGTGGGATATCTGTTTGCTTTTTGTAATGTCTCTTTTGCTGTACAGAAGCTCTTTAATTTGATGTAATCCCATCTATTTATCCTTGCCTTCACTATCATTGCATGGGATGCTCTATCTTTAAAGATGTCGCTGAAGTGTATGTCTTGTAGTGTTTGGCCCATCTTTGCTTCCAGGTATTTTATGGTTTCCGTTCTTATGTCTAGGTCTTTAATCCACTTCAAGTTGATTTTTGTGTATGGTGGTAGGTAGTGATCTACTTTCAGAAATGAAACTTTTTTTTTTTAAAGATTTATTCATTTGTGTATATAGAACTGGGGTACAGGCCAGAGATGTAAAGGATGAGAGGATTCACAAGAGACAGAGTGGGGTACAGAACAGGCAGATGGACGAAGTACACTGCTGAGGGGAGTAGCGGGCGGGTCAGGAGAGGTCTGCCACATCATGTGGTCACCTCCGGGGCAGGCGGGGATCAAACACATGTGGAAGTGGCTTAAGCTTCTTAGTGCAGTGCTTTAGCCCACTGCGCCACCAGGGAGGGCCAGAAAATGAAATTTTTAAAGACTTCATAGTAGATCTCAAAATTCTCCAAAAACTTAAAGTGGGGTAATGTCCAAATTCATTTTATGAAGCCAGTATTTTCCTAATCCTAAAACTAGACAAAGACATGACAGAAAAGGAAAAGTATAGACCAATGTCCTTGATCAATATAAAGAAAAATATTCTCAACAAAATATCAATAAGCTGAATTCAACAATGCATTAAAATATTAAAGTAATCATACACCATGATCAAGTGGAATTTATTCCAGGCATGTAAAACTGCTTTCAATATCTGTAAATTAATCATTTCAATATTCTACATTATCAAATGAAATACAAATATTACATAATTGCCTCAATAGATGCAGAACAAAAATTTGACAAAATTCAATGCTAAAATTTCTCAGTGCAATGTGTTTCAAATGAATGTACCTTGCCATAATAAAGGCCATTATGCATGACAAAACCACATTAACATGATACTCAATGGTGAAATGCTGCAAAGGTTTTCTTTAGATTATCTTCAAAAAGACAACTGATTGTAAATGTATACAAGGTTATTGAACAAAGGGAACCCTGTGCACTGTTACAGGGAAAGCAAATTGGTGCAGTATGGAGTTACCTAGAAAATTACACTAGAACTACCACCTGATCAGGTAATCCCCTGTTGAGTATAAATCCAAAAGAAATGAAAATAACCTGCAAGTCATTAGATACTGATGAAAGAAATGTGTTACACACATATAATTCAAACAGAATACAGAATGACATGTATAATGAAATATCCACAATGGAATACTATAAAGTCAAGCAAAGAAGGAAATCTTAATGTTTGCAAGATAGATGTACCTTGAGGGCATTATGCTAAGGGAAAAAAAATTAAGGAAAGAAAAACCCTTCATATTATTGATTATGGATGAAATATTAAAAATAAAAATTTATAGAAACAAAGAAGAAAAGTAGTTTTCATGCTGAGAAGTGAGGGCAGGATGTAGCAAAAAGTTAATAAAAGAGGTACAAACTCAGAATAAGGTTTGCAGACCTAGTATACAATTACTATAGACAGGGCTTTGCATAATTGAAATTTGCTAAGAGAATATAAATTACAAATCTTTACTCCCTCCCCCCACAGAAGAAATGTATCTTATCTAAAGAATGTGAATTTAAACTAGTTCAAATATTTTAGATTCTAAGAGCATATTATCATCCTTAGTAGAACAAGACATTTTAATACCTTTTAAAATCAGCACATAATTGTTATGCTAATCACTATTTTTATTATTTTTGTAAAGCAGGTCACACAGGGCTAGAAAATTCCAAATGAAGTGGAAATTAAATGGCATTAACTTTTGAATGATTTTTAATTTGAGACCTCCCATTCATTTTAATGAGTCCTATGACATAGATTGTAACTATAATGACCTTTGAATTAATCAGTGTTTCCCACCCACATTCTCTAAAATATTGGAGTCCATTGAAAGGTAGGTAGGAGTTTTGTCAAACATAGATTCCCTCATAAAGCATCTTTTGGGAATGAACAATATAAATAAATTGTATTTTCATTAACTAAGCGTCAGTCACAAAAATTTCCAAAGTAAAGAAACTTGCCCTCACTTGGAAAAAAAAAAATGGTAACAGGGATATGTGATTCTGGCCAACAATAAACAACTAGTAATATACTAGTCCAATAACCATTATTTTTAAACAATAAAATTCTTCAAAAATTAGATAAACAATATTAATAAAATCTCTTCACAAAGTTTTATCTATTATAACAAACAGCACAGAGCTCAAATTTGAAGAAAATGAAAAAAATGAGCTCAAATTCTAAGAAATGAACAAAATGAAGACAATGAAGTACACCTTACAATTTCTAGAATTTCTGCTGACTGCACAAAGAAATGGTATTCAAGCTTAAGAAGATATTGCTGAGATAAAGAAGGCTAAGGTAGTTAGAATTTGGAGGGCAATGTACCATAGAGGTAGTGGCTAAATAGAGGATGATAAATCCAGAAATTTTAAAAGGTGCTGATTTTAAATCTCTCACTGAATATTAAACTGAAAATAGACTGACATATTACGAAGCAGGCAAATAAATTTATGAATAAAGACCTACAAGAGAACTATAAATTGAACTATTACCTATGTTACAAACTCACCCCTGTTTAGACACGCATAAGATCCCACAATCTCAAAGAATTGTCAGGAAAATCAGTGGCAATTTCAAAAATGCCATAATTAAAACAGCATTGAAACTAAAAGTTGATGTAAGTCTATACTAAATGTGCACTGATAAAATGCATAACAAACAATATAAATATTAAGGTGGTTATCAAGTAAATTAAAAGCCTACCATAAAGTTCTAAAGTATTTTTTTTAACTTAAAGATAATCTTAGTATCTTAACACTTGACAATATATCTAACATGGAATAGTTCAATAGGTGATTAGTTTCCCCCCCAAAAAAAAATATAACTGAACTTGAAAATATGGCAATAGAAACTATTTAGAATACACCCTAAAGAAAAATAAGGGTGAGAATATTAAAATGAGTCTTTGATTACATTAAGTAGATTAGCATATATGATCAGTCTCCTAAAGGTGAGAGAGACACGAATATTCTAGAAAATTATAGTTGAAGAAATATTAAAAAAATATGTCTAGGAATCCAAGCAGCATTATACCAAAATACATTATAATAAAATTGATGATAACTACTAGTAAAGAAAATAATTATCGTCAAAGAATAAAGATACATTATATATAAAGGGAAATTTTAAATGACCAATGAATATTAAGTGGAGCACTGCAGAGTTAAGTCTGAGACAATAAAATGACATTTTAAATTTACTAGAAAACAGTCAGAATCAGAAGGTAGAGCCCTGACATGGTTGAATAGCCCTCCACCTACAAATTTCTGCTTTATGTATAAGTAAAAAAAAACAACCTTAACTATACCTATATCTCACTAGTTTATCACCAACATCATCTGGTAAATCCATGCATCTTTCTCCCTAAAATTGGAGGGGAAATTTTCTGCTGCAAATTGTATAGAAAACAGTCTCCAGGCTTGGAGAAGAGCTTAATCTGCTTATGGAGAGAGAAACAACAGATTTCTCAGTCATAATATTTCCTCCCCACCCAAGACTGTGAACATTTATTTGAGGTATCTAGGCCCCCAAAATCAATGTATAAAATTCTGTCACATTCTTATACACAAATATTGATTAGAAGAGAAAAAAATAAAGAAAACAATCCCATTTACAGTAGCATCAAAATGTATTAAACAACTAGATATAAACCTAATAAAGGCAGTGTAAGACCAAAAGACCTTTTCAATGAAAACTGAAAGATAATTCTTAAAAAAAAAAAAAAAAGACACAAAGATATAGAAGACATCCCATATTCATGGATTAGAAAAATAAACATTGTTAAAATGCCCACATTACAAAAGATATTTAACCAACTCAGCACTATATCTAACAAAATCCCAATGGCATTTGTCAAGGAATAAAACAGTTATAAAATTTGTGTCAAGCCAAGAAAGTATCCAAATAGCTAAGGCAATTCTCCAGAGATAAAAGGAGAAAACTGGAGGTATCTCACTCCTTGGATTCAGATTATACTACACAGTGATAGTGATCAAAGTACTATGTCATTTGAATGAAAATGCAATAAACAAAGGAATAAAAACCCTCAAAATAAACTCACTTAAGTAAGGACAGTTGATTTTTTAGAAAGGAGTTTTGAACACACAAAGGAGAAAGGAAAATATCTTAAATAAATCAGATGGAGAAATGTGAATAGTCACATGCAAGCAAAAAATATACTGATTATATATATAATTACTAGAGGAGATGGGAGGAAGGGATAAGAGAAAGAAAGTGATAAGATATTGGCATTGGAGACTTGGTTAAGGGTAAGGAATACATCCAGAATTATGTAAAGTATTAGCTAATCATGGAAAAATTAATTTTGTCAAATTAAAAATTCATATTAGAATTTCATATATGGAGAACATATGCATATGCAAAAAAATCACAAAGCAATGCCATTTAATGACAGATAAGTTTAAAGTATGAAGTGATAGCTAATCCGCATTGTATGGACTACATTGGGATGAAGAAAAATGTTAACACACTAGTACAAGTTATATTTACCTATTAAATCTGCAAATATAATTTTTTAATTTTTTTAATTTTCTAAAATCAAATGACTTGGTTTGATCAAAAATAATGCCATGATAGTGGCATAAATCAATGTGAAAGTAAAACATGACAGTAATCACACAAAGGACAAGAAAAGGGAAATGCATTGTCATATATGGAAATAATATAAAATATGAAGGTAGATTATGAGCAGTTCAAAATATATAATAAAGCACTTTAGCAACTAACAGCATAAAAGAAAATAATTAACTTCTGACTTTTCTTAATGAAAACTTCAAGCTATAAAGTGGAATCCTAAAGATACTAAAGTAATCTCAAAGAAAACTTAGTCAACTGAAAATGGATGAAACTAGTTAATTTCTCACAAAATACACAAAAAACAACTCACCATGCTGAAAGGAAGAAAATATACGTAAATCATCCATCTGACAAAGGGATGATATCAAAGAACTACAAAGCACTCATAAAACTCAACGATATTACCCAATCAGAAAATGAGCACAGGAGCACTTCTCCAAAGAAGATATACAGATGGCCAACAGGAACATGAACAAAACATTCATAATCACTTATTATCAGGGAAATGCAAATCAAGCCCACAGTGAGATACCACCTTGCAACTGTGAGAATGGTCCATATTCAAACAAACAAACAAATAAATAACAAAACAAACAAAAAAAAACCAAAAAACCAGAATCAAGTACTGATGAGAAAAGGGACACCTCCTACACCATTGTTAGAAATATAGACTGAACCAGTACGGAAAAGATGGTAGTTCTCAAAAGATTACAAATGGATGTACCATCTTACCCAGCAATTCCACTCCTATGTATCTACTCAAAGGATATACCTAATTCAAAAAGAAACTTGCACTCACATGTCTCACTATCATATTATTTAAATAGCCAATATGTGGAAACAACCTAACTGTCACAAAACAAATGGTTGGATCAAGAAGATATGACATATATGTACAGTGGGTATTACTAAATGTAATATCCATTTGCCACAAAATGGATGGAACTAGAAGGGATTATGCTAAGCAAAATAAGACTGAAGGAGAAAATCAAATACCAAAGGTTGTCACTTATATGAGGAATATAAAGAATCCAAACAAATGGTCAGATAAAGCCAACCATAAAATAAAATTTTGAAAGCTGATTATATAATGGAGGCAACCAGAGGGGAGTGGAATGGCTAAAAGCAAAGTGGGGAGAAAGCACAATGGAGCTTGGTGAGGGACTCAGTGTGCTCTGATGGTGGATGCACCAGGGACACAATGCCTGAAGTAGGGGATTATACACTCTCAAATACAAACAATGATATAAACCATTGCCTCAATAAAAATATATATAAATGTTGAAAAAGAAAAATTCATGGAAGTATTTCCATAGTTCATTTGAAGACATACACACAAAGTAGTCCCTGCCCCTCCAAAAAAAAGTAATAGGCTAAAATAAAGACCAGAGTTGATAGGAAAAGAGATAGCAAGATGTAGACTAAGTTACAACATCAATACACCTATTTGCATCACCTATAAGTAGACCAAACATACAGTCCAAAGGAGAAATTATCAGACTATTAAAATATCCAATAATAGATGCCCATAGTAATACACAGTTTAAAAACAAAAACACTTAGCACTCCAATACGTTGCACCACCAGGGAGGGTCCAAAATTTCTATATTTTGACAAGGGATATGTTTATAATTTATTACATAAATATATCAAATTGCTTTTCATGTTATGTAACCTGTATCAAAAGTTCATCAATAAAAAGAAAAAAAAATTAACCATTAGAAAACTGGTCTACAGCAAGAAATCATTTTAAGTATTGAAATTTCCCTCCAATTTATCAAAACAGCTAATTCTGAAACCATTGCATTTTCCATAGTCATTTGTGCCAATTGAACTATTACCCAATTTGTTAAGGCCTGAAATATTGAGAACTTGAAATCATATTAATGACATTAGTAACAAATAGTTTATCTTCAATGCTAGAGTCCAAGGTATATCTCCGGTTCATTTCTATATAGACTATGTTCTTGATAATACATAGCTTTACTTCTGAAAAATAGCTAACATACACCTCACTATATGGTTCTTTGATCTCTCAGTAGCATTGCCTTCCAGAAATCATGAAAAATAATGACTTACATTGTGAATATTTACTTATATCTAACTAAACATTTCAGTTGATTTCATGTTTATGACTACAAGTAAGAGGTGACATAAAATGCTTAAAAATACACAATTGCTAAACTTCCGAAGGCTTCTGTCATGAAATGTGCTTTCAATACAGCACATAGATTATCTTTTGCTTAGGTTTCTCATCTCAAGGCATAAAATTATACCTGACAATGACTTATCATAATTAAACTAGCACTTGTTAACCTCTTAGGGAGGAGAAGAGTTAAATCTATAAATATGATCTAAAAGACAGCTGATGCTCTTCCAGACAGAACCAATTTTAGGACTTAGAAAGTAATATCATAAACGAAAAGAGATAATCAACTTTTTTGTAGGATATTGCAAATCTTATTATAAAAATGAAAATTAATAACAAGTTGAAAAGAAATGATATGGCACCTATGAATTAGGAGAGGATCTGGGGGAAATCCACAATGAAACCAAAAGGCTACTAAGAAGTAAAGTATAAATAGGAAAATGCATCAAAGATATTAGAATTTAATATTTTATTTAAAGGTCAGATTGAATTAATAATAAAACCTATACTAATTCTTAGAAGACAATCTATAATCATGGCAAATATGAGATATAATGACAGAATCTTTTGAGTATTGAACATAGGAAAACACAGAACCATAGTTTCAAAATAGACTAATTCATATATTGAATAATTAAAGACATTACAATTAGATTCAGTGAAAACACAGATCTTTATATGATCATGAGCATGGTGTAACAAACTGTGCATACAAGGGTTGAAATTTCTTTTTGAGACTAAAGTTTTCTTAGAGTATTTTCATGACTACTATTTAGCACAGTTGGTGTACTTGCAACACAGTCCATGAGGACTGCAAAACCTAAAATGCTTAAAATATGGCCCATTAAAGAAAAACTGCTACAGATAATAAAAATAGGTATAAGAGGAAGTAAAAAGAAACAATAATCAAGTTTATAGAGATATTCCTTGTTGGTGGTGGAGGGGTAAGAGAGAAAAAGAGAGAGGGGGACGAGAGAGGAAAAAGGGAGAGTACTATTAATATTGATGTATACATGCCAAAGTCTATTAATCCCTGAAAATTAAAGAGAGAGCTGTGTATTTGTAGAATGTTCTTTGATAGATAGTTTCTGTGTATTGGTAGAATGTTCTTTGAGGGATAGTTCCACTCTTCTTTAAGTAAAAATTATTCCCTTTCACAAGGAAGTGTGCATAACATTCCAAAATTTGTTTTCAACTTGATTCAGCATATGAACCCATAATACTTATTCACAATACTTCTATTCACTCCACATTAAGAATTTTTATTTTTTAAAAAACCATAATTCTAGGGCCCTCCCTCGTGGCGCTGCGGGTTAAAGCACAGCACTAAGAAGCTTAAGTCACTTCCGCATGACTTATCCTGGAGGTGACCACATGGCATGGCAGACCTCTCCTGACCCGCCCGCTGCTCCCCTCAGTAGTGTACCTCGATGATCTGCCTATTCTGCTCCCCACTCGGTCCCTGGTGAATCCTCTCACCCTCCGCAACTCTGGCCTGTACCCCAGTTCTGTATGAATAAATAAATCTTTAAATAATAATAATATAATAAAAATCCATAATTCTAGCTACTCATGGCTTGAAATATTTTATATTTTAGCCTTGATTTTTGCCCCTTTTTTGCACATTATAAATAAATACATAAGCAACGTTTTTGATGACTATCAAACTTGGATGCTGCTAAGTAACATTAAAGGAAGAGGCAGTTTATCTATTTTTAAATAATTCATAGTGCATTTTAAAAATTAGACAAATATTAAATATGGCCAATAATATTGTAAAATAAATACTTCTGCAACAAAATAAAATATGTAGGAATATATTTGTCATTGAGCTGGCAAACAAACAAAAAAACTATGCCTTTAACTCAAATATTTGTTCTTAACCTAAAATTTCTTTAAATAGTTTGTGTTAGAAATCTTGAGAGAAAGAAAATCAAAAGAAAAATAAAAGAAAGAGAGAGGAGGGAAAAAAGAGTAAAATTCATTTTGAGACAATTATGGAAGCTGGTAAATCCAATATCTGGAAGGTAAGCTGAAATTCTGAAGACTCAGAGACCTAGGAGAAAGTTGATATTTCAGTTGACCTAGGAGCAGTCTGCTGACATGATTCCCTCTTCTTGGGAAATGTTAGTCTTTTTCATATCTGACTTTCAACTAACTGGATGAGGCCATTCAAAGTTAATGTCGTCACCTCATTGGACTTGGAAGGCAATACACAGCCTTTGTTAAGTTATTGTTTCCCATAATCCACCCTTAGATCATCTTGTTTATTTCATCTGTTAAGGGTCTTGGGTATTTCTTTAAAGCCCTTCACTGTCTCCCATTCTCAGCCAGAGTCAAAAACTGGGGGGTTAAACAAAGTTTGATGACAGGACACTTTACACTCTTTAAAATGTTATAATGCATTATGATACACACTCTAAGTGAAATATTTCAACCTTAGAGTTGACCAGTTTTACTTTGCCAGTGAACCTTTTTCCTTAAGTGATTTATTGGCCAATGTTTCTTGAAGTAAGTTAAGATCTGTTGCTCTAATTCAATATTCTCTGTTCTCAAAAAGAAAACACAAGGTTAAGGAGGTTAAATTATGGTCAAAAGGCACACATCTTAAATCCTAGAATAGGGTTTCCTTTCTTTGTCTGATATTCTTTTCTTTGCAGAATGAAATAATTTAATATTATTCTTCCTTACCCCCCCCCCATTCAAGTTTCTTCTGTGGCTAGATAGCTATAATAAGAATCATTATAAACTTAGTTGAGTTTTTCATTGCTATGGCGGATACAGTATACTTCAGATGCTCTGTGACAGGGAGTAGTTTGTCTCTCATTACCATTCCCTTAAAATACCACTTTAGGTGCTTGAACATTAGTTTTCTAGTCAATGTTGACTGCAGAGATTCTGACAGAATGACAGTCTTGAATTGGTTAATCTGAGGGTGTAAACGATGTAAAAATGACAGTCACTACTCTATTAGTGTTCCCACAGGAAGCTAAGAACATCTATACATGATTTTTGAAATTTTTAAAGTATGACAGTTTTGCTATGATTTCAAAATAAAGCATTTTAAGAATTTCAGGAATTGCAAATAACAATACTCCATATTCTCCCCATTGCTATTCAAATATGGAGGTATAATAAAGTAAAAGTTTATGTGATTGGTTGTGGGGTATCCAAACAAGTTACCAACATCATATTACCAACATTGGCAAACAAGTTACATAAATTTTAAATTACATGTGATACAAGTTTTTCACTAAAATATTATTCCTCCCATTTGTATTCAATATAATTTCTAAATAAAGGAGAAAGGGAAGGATTTTCCAGGTTTAATGTATGAGTGTTTACTACACATGTGGTTTTCATTGGCTTGGTAAAATGACAGAACGGCCCCACAAGGGAGGCCCTAACAAATATTCTCTTAGGAAATGCTACAGGATTATCTTGCTATCCACAAGTAGAATATTCCTACTTGATATAATCTAGTAGGTATTTGTGAGTGGCAGGGACTCGGATTGCTAAAAAATATTTGCATATTAATTAACAGTAATTGCAGACCCAAAAACGAACCTATGAATGTTACCAAACAGTAAAGCTCTATTTTTTGGAGAGTAGATAAAACATGACTTCCTACCTTCTTACTTGTGAAATTTCACACACACACACACACAAACGCCACACTAGGCCAACACACACATGTCACAGAATCTAAATGTGTAAGTTGTCATCATTCTCTCTCCCGCTCTGAGATATTTCATTCTAAGTTTCAAATTCTACCCCAAAGATCTGTGTGCTCCCTAAGTTATGGATTTTTTTAATGCCAAAAAGCCCACAGAGTGATTGAAATCACCAAAAAACAAGTGAGGTTAAAATCAATGCCATCTTTTTTTCAGGAGACAGCGGGCATAATACTGAGATTAAGACATGTATTCATAGGTGTGCACAGGACTACTTGAAGGCCCCTGATAATCTAGAGTCTTGTTATTTAGAGAGATTCAAACATTAGTCAGAGTGTGCATCACTGTATTTTTACTACATAGTCAACAGTTCCATAGCATCTCAAAATCAGAAAGGAATGGAATCTGATACTCCAAATTTTGGTTTGGACCCAGAGTTTGTTATAGCTAATTTTTTTTTAATTAAAATGTCATATGTTCTTTAACATTAAATAATGGGAAATTAGAGTAGGAACACATTAACCTGGTTGCTTTCTCACCTTATGGTTTAAAAGATTGTAGCTATTAGATTAAGGAATTGCAGAGTATACACCCAGCGGCACACTATTTATTTTAAAAGATGAAATAAGTGCCTTTTCAGATGAAACAGTTGTTCTTGAAGAGATTATGATAAGTAAAGTAAGGTCAAAATTAAAAGATTTATGGAGTGTTAACTCATTTGAGGAATATAACTAAACAAAGAAGACAAACTGTCAAAACACAACAAAAACAATTCTAAACTTTGTTAAAAATAAACTGATTACTAGAGGGATGTTTGAAGAGGTGAGATCTGGGAGGGAAGGTAATCACAACTGGTGAGGGCAGTTAATACACATTGTGAGGCGTGAAGCTCTAGTCCAAAAAGAAAATAGCTATGAGGGCCTCCCTGGTGGTGCGTGGAGTTAAGAATCAGCATTATGAAGCTATCACAGCTACTGTAGCATGAATTCCGTCCCCAACCAGGGAGGTGACCCACATGGCCCAACAGACCTCTCTTGTCTTGCTGTTGCTTCCCTAGAGTGTTATTTCAATCTGCCTGTTCTGCTCTCCGCTCTGTTTCTGGCAAATCTTCTCACCCTCCCCGCACCTCTGGCCTACACCCTAACTCTTACCAGCATAAATATATAAATCTTAAAAAAAAATATTTATTAAACAATTGGCTGGTCTGGAAATTTTGAGAGGAAAACAAACAGTTCATAACTACTCAATGCATCTCACTTATAATGAACATTGGTTGATTTCCTCAGGAGCTTCCACCTTTACATTCCTGAGGCCAGAAACAATATACCTGCAGATTCCAAGTCAATCAAAGTCTACATAGATATTGACTTAGATCAATTTGTTCTGGTAATTTTATTTCTCTTGTGATATGGTTTAAATTTTTTAGCATAACATAGATTCAGTCCTGGAATACATCCAGTGTTCATATGGCTAAAGGGAAAAAATTACTAAGGAAGCTACTTGCACCCACAGGCTACACCTACACATCAAAATCACTGCACAGTTAGCTTGGGTGAAATTAGAGAGAAAACTGCCCAAACATGTCAAATGTTTAAGCTTAAGACCCTGGGTGAAATAAAACAAAAGAGGAAGGAATCCAGGGGTGCTTTAGCATAATCAAGCTGGCTCTTGCCACAGAAGGCACAGCTGGGACTGAGAGCTTACTGCTGTGATGAAACTTGTAATTGTATCCAGTTCCTAAATCACCAGTGGACAAGGGTGTGTGTGTGTGTGTGTGTGTTTTAAATCTCTCTGCTAAGAAAGCAAAGGAAAACAGCTATATAAGGTACAAGTTTTCTCATTCATTTCTTATAAAAGTATTGTATCTGAAATACCTTTTTGTTTCCCCTTTTTTCAAATTCAGTTTTGACATACATTCAATCTGAAAGTCTATTAGAGTAGTCCAAAAGTACAATGGAATATAGTAATACTATACTAAAAGTTTTCATTTTTTCATGCAATAAATTCATTGAAAATGAATTTTGGGGGTGTTTGTTCAGAGTGTCGTCAGTGCTGAACAGAGGTATTATCTTCAAGTTCAAAAGCACTGCATTTAAGAACAGATGTTAGAAAGTAGCATTCTATGTTCAACTCTCAAGGGTTAGGTTTTCAGCTTGTCTTTATCTGACTATTAATTTAATTACTTCATATTCCATATGTTAGTGACACTATAGGTGTTTACCTTTCTCCTTCTGGCTTATTTTTCTAAACATTATCCTTTCAAGATCCATTTGTGTTCCCATAAATGGCATGAGCTTATCTTTTTGTTTGCTGAGTAGTATTCCATTGTATGTATGTATTATATCTTCAAACAAAGGGAATAAGGGAAAGGACAAGGAGGAAGGGGGGCATAAAAGTCTGATGGTAGAGTATGGGTGAGTTGGTGGTGGTCACACGATGGGAGTACCCCCAACTAAAAATAACATTTTTAAAAAAGAAAGTAGAATATGCTTTTGTTCCTAACTCCCACGCTCCCATTTCAGTGGGATTAATCTCCATTTGTTGATTTAAACACTTTATAAAACTGGCTGACAGGTAAGTAAGTTCATGAGAGGAGATTTTGATAGTATTTTTTGAAAATAAATATATTTAAAGGATCTAACACCCACTGCCATACCATGTACCTATTTATCAGGCAAATTCATGTTTATTGCAGAGACAAAAGGTTGGGGGGCAAAAAATTATATACATCAATAGAAAGGTGATAAAAAATAATCTGAGCTCCTTTCTAGAATAAAAAAAAAAAGAAAGCCCACATGAACAAATAAGTTCTATACTAAATATTATTGCAGCATATCTTCATGGTTTTGATCTATTCTAACACAAACAGCAAATGCTTTCTAACATGTGTAACATGATTATCGAAACCACCAAAGTCAGTTGTGTTATGTATTAATCATTGCTGAAAAGTATGATTAAGAGAATGCATTTCTATACATATTCCATATCTCTACTGTAATCCTCATATTTTGACCCTTAATCCAAAACCCGAAATCTGACCATTAAGTCATTTTGGTACTACAGGGGTGTTTGGGGTCATTCTTCACCATTTCAATTAGCTGTATGAAAACCTTTGTATTTGGAAAGTAGATGTGACATTACTAGTTAAAGTATTTGGATAATGATGCTGCATCTCTGGACACTTTCTGAATTTACTATTCTGTTCCAGAATTTTTATCATTACTAGGCAGGTATGAGTTAAAATCTGATCCCAGATTAAGCAGATGAAAAGAGTTGGCTATATTATTTGTTTCTAATGTCTCAATTTGCACTGATAAGAGTTCATAGAGTTGATGTGAATAAATGAAAAAGTGATGCATGTCAACCATGAAAATTTTATTTAATAGCACACAGTGAGTGCTTAATGTATTTTGTATTTATTGTTATCAAGACACTACTATATTTATTGTGAGATACTATTCATTTAATAATTATTTAATTGGCTTATTTACACTATTTTATAAATGCTAGGATATGTTAGACATGCTGGTGTGTATGTGTATGTGTGTGTGTGTGTATAATGTGCTAATATAGTAATGCATGTAATGCCTCAACTTTCTCTCCTTTTATGAACTAAATCACAGTTACATTGAGTTGAAAGAGATAACATGAGTTATTTGAAAACCTTAAGTATGTTTAAAGCCAGTGAACCATTTAATTACTCTATTCTAGCTAAAATACTACAGTTTTATCAAGAGAATTATTTAGTGTTTGAGGTTTTGAAATTAAAAAAAAAATCACACAAAGAATTAGTTAAAAACAGAAACACCTCCTATGCTTTCAGATGTGTAAACCCAAAACAGAACAATTTATAGATAATGCAGTTGATTTTAATATTGGACAGATCTGGTTTTAATCACAACTGTACCATGAATAATCATATATATACATATAAACATATATACACATACATAAACACATCCAAATATATTTTTCTTATATTATTGTTAATTTTTTATAGTATTCAATTTCTCCCCTCAGGTATAGTTCCTGTAGTTTACCAATACAGCACCCATGATCCATCATCATACTTTCCTGTGCTCTTCCTTCTCCTGTGCCCCAAAGCAATGAATGGATCAAGAAGACGTAGTGTGTGTGTGTGTGTGTGTGTGTGTGTATATATATATATATAATACACACATTACACACAGATAAAATATGCATTGCACAATATTTGAGTTATATATATTATATAATATATATATATATATATATACACACACATATACATATATGTGTATGTCTATGCACAATGGAATACCACTCAGCAACTGAAAAGGTAAACCCCTGCCATTTGTTCAACATAGATAAAACTGGAAGGGGTGTTGCTAAGTGAAATAAGTCAGAAGGAAAAAGATAAATATAGGATGCTTTCACTTATATGTAGAATATAGAAAAAACAAAGGGTCAGGAGAAAGACATAACTTGCAAGTTGAACATAGATCTCAAGAATACAGCAGAGGAAGGGAATGAAAGAGCCTGGGGAAAAAATGTACCTGTTTTCCCCCTTGTCGAGGAAACTAAATAGGATGATACTGGTAACAGCCTTACATAGTTTTGGGGAGGATCTCTCAGTATATTTCAGCTCATAGTTGGTCAATAAATATTACTGGCTATTGTTGCTAGTGTTTATTCATAAATCCAAGTATGAAACCTAAAGTTTATAACTAAAGTTACAAGAAAACAGAGAAGTATCAATTGACAGTTCCAGTTGTTGAATTTATAGAAACTGCATTTAAAGTTTATTTAAAAATCAACCAAAATATATCCTGATTATATATTCTGATAGAATTATATATATATATTTTTTTAATTTTCATGCTATACTTTAAATATATTATCACAATTGTATAGATATTTATTTTCTTGAATTTACAAGTGCTAATATAACACTGGATCAGGACTCCTTAGAAGCCACCTCTTCAGTTATGAGGAAAACTTACTCTCCACTTGTCATTTCCTCATGTATTGGCATATAAATTGTAATGAAAGGGATATATTTTCATCGCTGATATGTCCCTCAACTTAGATTATTGCCTGTTTCTTACTATATTTTGCAATTATTTGTGAAAGGGATAAATAAATAAATAAACAAAACAATCACAGTAGATTTAGCCATGAAAGAAAAAAAGAATTATCATCTAAACATCCTGCTTCCTGGTTATACAGCTACATTTACTGTTGAGTAGCAAGTGCATTATTTTCTATCAATGACTTAAAAAATAAGCTTGTCTAAGTTATATTATGAAAATTTTTCATTCATATGCATTGAAATAGTCATAACATCACCCTATCATATAAAGATACATGATATTTAATAACATTTATTATGTTCTCCCTTAGTACTATGCTAAGAAAGTACTGGGTACTGTGCTAAATACATCACAAAATTAATATATTTTAAATCTCATAAAACTGTAAGGTACAGATTATTATCACTTTTTAGATTAGAGAATTTGAAGCAAACAAAGTAATCTTCACAAGATATATAGTTAAAGTGGTAAGGCTAGATTCTAAATCCAGATTATATATATATATATATATATATATATATATATATACCTGCTTTGCCAGGAGCTGGTTTTAGATGTTTTCTTGACTAATTCTGAGCATTTCCTGTGTGTGTTACATAGTTTCAAAAATCCATATTTAACTTGATGAATAATATTTATGTTTCTCTTTTTACTGGACACAGAGTTATTTCCTCCTTTTGAGTTCATGCACTGAAGTACTAATAATTTGATCATGTCATATGATTGAAGCAGGACTGTTTAGTGTAGTTGAAGTGTATAAGCATTTTAAAACCTTAATTCTTGTGAATATATTTTGTTCAAATGTGTAAATGTTTACTCCTGAGAACAATGTTTACATGCTTGTGAATGTCTTCTGACATTAACACTGTCTTTTAATTCTATTCTGAAGGTGTAAATGATGTCTCAATAATTTAGCTTTCATGTTTAATATTATTTTTTATATTTTATTACTGATTAGTTTTTCTTTGTGAATTGCCTACTTATGTCCTTTCCCAGTTTCTACTTGTTTATTTCATTTATAAGCCTATAGTTCCCAATGCATAGTTTAAAAGTATAATTTCAGTCGAATTTTGACTTTTAATTTTTATTTTATTCCATGATATATAGGAGATTTACCCTTATTCCAGAGAGTTTTTTTTTCCTATGCTACTACTTACATTATTTCAATACCTAAAAATTCTTCTTTATGATAAAATAAATTATTCTAATATATTTTACTATTCAAAAATTTTAAATTTTATTTTCATATCAATATAAAACTATTGCACTGATTAACTATTGCATATCATTATTGACTTATATTTCTATTCTTTGATTAATTTCTTTATCAGTATAATTTTATGTGTGTCTTTCTTTTTCTGAGTAGTCTATTACATACTTATGATCTTTATGGCAATACCTTATAAATATTCCCTCATTATTATTAGTTTTGTATGATTTATTATCTAATATAGAGTGTCTTTTATTTTTACGCTTTTTTTCAAAATGCTAATGTCTAGACTCATTAAGTTAATTTTCCAGATGTGCTCTAGAATTTTTTTGCCAAAACCCAAATAATCTCCATTAAGGCTTTAATCACACTTGTACTGAATATATATTCTAACAAAGAACTGACACCTAAAATATACTCAGAATTATTTTGTGTTTGTCAGTAAGATTATATAGTTCAATTGATATTGCTTTTGATCATCTTTTATAAGATTGGGTCTATGGTATTATGCTAAAATATATTTTTAAGACAAACTGGAACCCAACTTAAGAAGTAAACTCATAGGTCAAATAACCATGGATGTTATATATCTAACTATGACTCCAGTCAAGATTCAATTAAATATCAATCTATCTTATTCTTATCAAACATAAGCACCTTAGCTTCCCAATCCACCCATTCCCCCGACCTCCCCCCTGACACACACACACTCACACATTCATAGACAATCTTTGGTTTGTATACCAACCTATAAAATAAGGATTATTTGTTTATCACTTTTGTTAACTGCCCATGGAACCAGCCAGGGTATCAATTTTAAATAATTTATTGATCTGAAATTTGCCATGCCACTGTGAAGTTTATTAGAATGTGATTTGATTCCTAGTTTTTTTTTGTCTTTTGTTTTTTTACCAGAGTGCTCTTGAGCAAGCCATTCAATATCTTTAAGTCCACTTTACTCATCAGTAAAAGTGGCAAAATAATACAACTGAACTCACAGGATTATGGTAAGGATTAGATGGAATAATTCAGAAATATTTAAAGAAGTGTTTATATAAATAAAATATAGAAAATGATGCATGCTGGATTTTATTACAAAAATTCAGGTATGTGGGAATGAATACAGGGTACGGAAGTATATATTTTTTTCTTTGAAATCATATTCTTAATTGATAGGCTAAGTAAGTATGCTTACAGCTGTAAAAACAGTCACCAGTATGAAACAACCATTTGCAGAGTTCTTTAAAAGCATAGCAAATAATGCTATCTATGTAAGAAGACATGAAGAAAGTCTTTCTACTGAGTTTTTCTACTTTTCTTCCAACTTGATTAAGATTTACTGTTAGGTTTAAGACAGGAGAATCCTCAACAACCAAAACTCCAATTGGCACAGAAAAACTCATGACCATACAAGATTGTAACCCAAAGCAGTCACAAAGTTTTTACAGATTTTGTTGAACTTTACAAATGAGGAGCAATCTTGGAAAACAACTATCTGAACTTTCTGGGTATGTGTCTTATTAAAGAAGAGAATGAAATTTAAATTAAAAATTGAAACTCCCTCAATAAATATATGTATACATGCATATTTGCAAATACATATGTATAATTGTACTGATAAAATATATACATTACAAAGCATAAGTGTAGTGTAAGTAGAAACAATTTCTTAGATGAATTTCAAATCACCAGACCTATAGTATTGTTAAAAATTCTTATTAAGGGGGCCTCACTGTTGGCTCAAGGGGTTAAGACATAACACTATGAAGCAATCTATTGCAGCACGAATTCCATCCCTGGACAAAGAGGTGACCCATATGACATGGCCAACCTCTCTTGTCTCACCTGCTTCTCCCCTCAGCAGTGTATTTCAATCTGCCTATTCTGCCCCCTACTCTGTCTCTGGTGGATTCTCTCTCCTGGCCCCATCTCTGGCCTACACCCCAGCCCTTGAATGCATAAATAAATAAATCTAAAAAAAAAAAAAAACTCTTAGTAGAATAGACACTTAAAAGTTGAGTCTGTGTCAGTAGTAACAGATTTACGTGCTTATTTCAAATAGTCTGTGACATTTATAAAATAATTAATTCAAGCATTTTTTTAGTTCAATTAGATTATCATCTTTTTCTCGTGTTTCTGTTCAATCTTTTAATATGGATGGCAGGGAACTCACATTCAAAGTAGAAACATGTCAGATCATCTATTTTCTTATTTTCCTCTATGTAGAGTTTTAGTATTACCTTAATTTTGTGCTATCTTACTAAAGGTTTTCCCCAAACAAGCTTGTATTTGATATATTTTTTAGTCAAAACTACGTACTATGACCTGTGAATGTATATTGGGACAAACAAGATGTGATCACTAGAAATACTCTAAAATTAAACTGAAGAATGAAACACCCCTGGTAGCCTCAGACCCTAAATGTGAGACACCCCCATACATTCCCCATATATGCTCTATTTTGGCTGACCTTGTAGCCAGATGAGGTTGCCAGTGTCAATATTTATGTTACAAATTGGGAGTGCCAACATTTCTTGTTATTAGTTAAAATCAATTTTAGCTAAAAACAAAAGTTTTCGTACTTTCTATCCAAATCCTACTCACTCATTGCATTATCACTCAATTAATAAAAATGCCTATTTATTTTAGGTCATTTCTCACTGTGGTCAAGTTTTTTTAGTTCCATAATTTGCATCAAGATTTAGAAATGGAGAAATTCTAGCCATGGGTGTTACACCTGCACTAGGCTTGTGTTTGTGTGTGTGTGTGGTGGGGGGGGGGGCAGACAGGGAAGGAGGGCCTGGCAGATGGGAGCTGCCCTTCTTCCAGAAGCTTTTCTCACCTCCTCCAACTCTTCATCTCCATTAAAACATATTCAAACATAATTATCATAACATTAAAACGGAGAAAATTTTGTAATTGCCAGTTGTTCTGTAGCCATGGTTACATCAAAGATTTATAGCAAGTAACTCCAGGCTGGGCACGAACAAGCAGTTAACGGGAACAGCAGTAAGAAAATGTTTGTGTGCATGTGCAGGTGTGCTGACGTGAATGTTTGCCAAAAAAAAAAAAAAAAAAAAAAGAGAGAGAGAGAGAGAAGAAAGGAAGAAAAAGAATATTCGGTATATTCGGTGACATTTAAGGTGCTAATATCTGGAAGTCAACCTTTAATTTGACAGCTTTTAGTGCTAGTTAATTTCATTCATCCAGGCGAGGTGTAGGAAATTTGCAGCACCTTTAAATTATCACGTTTTTCCACACTGCCTAGGGCCTATGTGGAATACCTGAACCATACATTTTTTTTACCTTTTTTTTTTTTTCAGGTCAGTTGAAGTAAAACTTTCATTCCCTTTCTCAGACAATTAATCTTTAGCTAATTGAAGCAGGGATGCTGCCGGATGGGTTTCACTGGGGCCTGTAAATCTCATTTAGCAAAGTGAATTCAAGGCACATGCTGCACCTAATGATGTGACAGGTGGACGGCACCGCAAGACAGCAGCCTCGGAAAAGTTGATTCTCATTAGACCCGCAGAGTCCTGCAGTCAGTTTTCTGATGGCTGAAGAACACTAATCGCATCTGTTTGCTACTAGGGTGGGTTGGGGGGGGGGGTGGCGAGGAAAGGAAGTTGCAGGGTGGGCGGTAGGAGTAGAGAGCGAGGCAAAGAAGAGGAAAGGGCCAAATTCTCTCCTATTCTTTCACGAGTTAATATCCTTGACTCCTGCCCAAAACCCAGCAGGTCTACCTCCCACTACGCGATCAGCCTCCGTTCTGCTGACTCCAACAGAGCACACCCTTTTTCTAATTAACTAAAATGGCTATGGAAAGCAAAGGAGGCCTTGTGTTGGGTGAACCAATTATTTTGAAGGGTATTAAGTCATCAGATTTACTTTTATCTTGATTGCATTGTGGAAATCGTGCATAATTAATGGTGGGAGCTTATTAGGAAAATGATTAGGCAAATTACACAGGTGTCGGATGCATTTTTTATGATAAATTTGCTAGAACAATCCTGCAATTCCATCTGTTCAGCTCACATCAGAATGTCACTCTGAAGAAATTAATGGTGCAGAGTTATACAAAGTTACTAGAGGCTTTGGTTGCAGATTTAGGTAAGGTATCTATAAATATATAATTATAAATACATAATATCCAACAATTCACTAATAAGTATTTGATGTTACAGATCAATAAATTTCTTATTTAATCTTGAAAATAAGTGACAGCCAAATGTAAACAGAGAAGTAGAGCAAATGCAAACTTCACCTCATCGTTTTAATGTGATGTAAATAAAAATGATTACAAGCTAAAACTCTTTGCTTTTCATGACGATTATAGATAAGCTATCTGTTCACTAGAGTATGAATCCTGTGTTCTGCACAAAATAGCTAGTGTTACCAACAAAATAGCATATTTTGTTTCTGATCATCATCCTAAAATGATGGAATTAATCATTACACATACTCAAAAGTCCTTATGTAAGTAGTGTATCTAGTATCTATAGACCATTTTGAATATGCCTATAAACCAATTCTATCTGATGGGCTAACTATTTAGCTAACTGCTAAGCGTTCTCAGTCTAGCTGTGGTCATATCATGCTTATTTACACCTAGCTATAATGTTATCTATTAATATTCTCTAAATGTGCTTATACCATAATGTAAATCTCTGATTTGAAATGTGAAGTCTAGTATCGTTTAGAGATAGTCTTAGATATTGATAAGGGCTCTGCACTTTAGAATAACTTGTTCAAAAATATCACCTTTATTATTATTATTTTATTATAAAACATTCATTCTTCAAGCATTCAAAATATACACATACATCAAAACATTGTATAGCTTCAACTTAGTGTTTCTCTAAAATAGCTAATCACTTTTACTGTCATATAATATCATGCAAAGCACTATTGCTCTTTTTAAATACAGAACCTTGTGTGTTTTATCTCTTCAAATTCCAAAACAAGTCAGAAGAAAATAATTATGAATGTTGATACAGCTGTGTCATTTACCAAAGCAACATTTTTAAGCTACAAAGAAAAGATACAAGAGAAAGGAGAGCAGGGTGGGGAGAAAGTGCAATGGACTATGGTAGAGGACTATGGGTGCATTGGTGGAGGCAAGGTGTGGTAGCAACACCTGAGGAGGGAGATCCTATATTTCTAATACACAAACAATGATGTCAACCAAAGTTACTGCAATTAAAAAAAGAAAAAGAAATTAAAGCTATAGTATTTAAAAATCAATAAGAGGAAGAAGATACAAGACAATATAGGCTTTTAGAAAGAACCAGTTTCCGTTTTCCAGGAGCTTTTGTTAAGCCTGGTTATTACATGACTACAATTTACTTGCTATATGACATCTTGCAATTTTCCTACAAACCACTCAAGCCCAACAAGATAAAAACTATGTTAACTATTTACAGAATAGTACCCATACTTAAAACACAGACAACTTTAATAAAAATCTTTATATCCCACCAAACTGAACAGATTTAAAATTTGAAAACCATCCCTTTTCTCAACCCTAATGTCCAATTGACCACAAAGACCTGTCATTTCAGCCATTGGAATATCTATCACTATTCTCACTGACACAACCTCAGTTCAGAAACCAGTGTCTCTCCCTGATATTAATTAGATACTCTACAAGCTTGCCCTTTTGCAATTACGTGTTTTAGATTGGTACTAAATTTATTTCCTAAAACTCTTAACACTCAAACTTCCATATTGCCTATGAGATTAAAAAAAAAAAAATTCACCTATCTTGGAATAAAGTCCTTGGGTGATGTGAAATCCTGGTGCTCTTCTGGCCTTATCTTGTGCCGCCTCCCACAGTCATCCTGAACTGCCAGTGATTCTGTGGGCTCACCATGCATTGGAATGTAGCTTGCCCTGTGAGTGCTATTATATCTGCGAGGGATGCCCTTCCTTTATGTTCTGCTGTCTGAATATTATTCTTCCTCATTTAGATCTCAGAACAAAATCACAACCTTTGTGACACCTTTCCAAATTGCATGGATGCAGTTTTACCTTGTCTCAGTATGCATGTAGTACTTTGTAATTAACTCAATATCCTTGCCATGGCTGTCTTTAGATTGAATTATGTGAATGAAAGGATCAAGTCTTCCTTCCTCTATAGTACTTCCCAATACACTTTCTAAAACATATTACATAAGGATTGTCTACTAAATGGATGAATGAAAGTATACATAGATAATTCCATGTATGAATAGTAACATGTCAATCTGCATTAGTCAGGTTCATGGATAAATAAATTACTGAATAACAACACAAGACAGCTTATACTAGAAATTATTGTACACCTAAAAGCCCAGGATAAACTTTAATTTTACTCTCATTTCATCCCTCTCGTACTCACACACACACACACACACACACACACATTAGCTCACTTACCACAGGAAGCACAGAGAAAAGGCACTCACTGGTAGAGCAGTAGAGAGCTGTGTTGGGGTGCACATGGCTTGCTAGCCAGTATGTGCACTTGGGTCAGCAGCAGGGGCATGTCTTTATTAGAAATGCAGGCCCTCCCTGGTGGCGCAGTGGGTTAAAGCACAGTACTAAGAAGCTAAAGACACTTCCGCATGAGTTCAATTCCTGCCTGCCCTGGAGGTGACCACATGGCGTGGCAGACCTCTCCTGACCCGCCCACTGCTCCCCTCAGCAGTGTACTTCGTTGATCTGCCTGTTCTGCTCCCCACTCTGTTCCTGGTGAATCCTCTCACCCTCCGCATCTCTGGCCTGTACTCCAGCTCTGTATGAATAAATAAATCTTTAAAAAAAAATGCAAACTTTTGGGCCTCACTAGTGGCCTAGAGTTTTAGTCTCAGAATTTCCACCCAGATGGCCTGAATTAGGTCTCTGCCAAAGAGGTGGCCCACGTGGTGCAGAAGACCTCTCCTGTCTCACCCACTGCTCCCTTCAGCAGTGTATTTCAGTCAATCTGTCTGTCCTCTTCCCTATTTTGTGTCTGGTGAAACCTCTCACCTCCCCACCCCCTACAACTCTGGCCTAAACCCTAGTGCTTCCATGCAAAAAGAAACAGAAAATTTAAAAAAGAAATGCAGACTTTTAAGACCAACAGTAAACCTACTGAATCACAACCTACAATTTAGTAAAAAAAACCTACGGCACAGAATATTTGAGGAACACAGTATTAGAAGATACATCTTTCACAAAGTTTTGAAATTTATGTAGCTATAAACAGAGATATTAAAATACTAATAGATGTAATAGTTCTTTATAGATAAGGCAAAATTTCAAATCCAAACTTTGATCAACATCAAACGATACTGAGTATTTTCTGTATTAACCATATTGACCTCCTACAAACGAGAGAGTGAGCTTGCGTTGCAGACCAAGGATATTAGAAAAACAAAGACCTGGGTAGAATCATATGAGCCCACTGTTGAGTTTCTACCCATTCCTTCAAGATGAATATTGGAAGCTAATAACCTATTCCTTTGTATTTGTGTGCATTCAATATGCTAAGCCCACACCTGAACTCTCTCTCTCTCGCTTTCATACACACACAACTAATCATATTCAAGCATCATTTTTACACTGGTTAGATTTTGTTTCTTGCTGTTGATTCAACTATTTTCAAAGGATACTTTTGTTTTCTTTCAAATAAGAACAAATCCTTTCCAATTCTGCTAGAGGTGCTGGTCAAGTGAGCTAAACTATATTGGGTAAATATAGAAACAGGGACACCTTGGGGAAACTTGGGCCAAACAAACCTGTTTCACTCTCAAGGTGTCCTACAGCTACACCCTAACATCAGGCTTACCTGTGGGGGTTGGGGGGACGGCAGACATGTGAGCAACTCTGACACCAGACACAGCCTTGCTCTCAGTTAACTAGACAGTCAAGGCAAACATTTGCTTTTACCCTCTCTGAATGGATAAGACAATGTGCCTGAGTGACTTAGCTTAAAATTAATATTCACTTAATTAAATGTATTAACTGTGTATGGAGATTATGCTAATTCCAAGCACTGTTGGCATACATACTGTTACACATAACAATTGGATAAGGTCTCTAATGATCACTCAGATCTATGCCTTCTTTATTTCCTCAAAATGTATAACTTTTTTTAAAATAATATAATAGTTTATTTTTACATCATTTTGTACATTTTTTTCATCTTGATGTAATCCCCATGGGTTTCCCACCACCAAGTCATGCATGTGCCATCACCAGAGTCCAATGTACTTCCCTCCCCCCACTGTTTTTGATCCCATTCCCCACTCCACCCCCATAAAATGTCTCTGGTATATAGCTGTTCATTATTGTTATTTTTTTTTTCACCTGGTCCATTATATTCCTGCTATGAGCAGTATTTTTTTCTTTCTGGCTTATCTCACTAAGCATGACCTTTTCCAGCTCCATCCATGTTGCTGCAAAAGACATGTGTTTCCTTCTTTCTTTTTTTTTTTTGGGGGGGGGGTTGCTGAGTAATATTCCATTGTGTATACATACCACATCTTTTTAATCCAGTCATCCACTTTTGGACCTTTTGGCTGCTTCCAATTTTTCCAATGTTTTTCCAATTGTAAATAAAGCAGCAATAAACATGGGGGTGCAGGGATCTTTTTGAATCAATGTTTTTGTATTCTTTTGGGTAGATATCTAGAAGTGGGATTGCTGGGTCGTAGGGAAGCTCCATGTTAAGCAGTTTAAGGAACCTCCAAACAGTTTTCCATAGTGGTTGTACTATTTTGTATTCCCACCAACAGTGCAGGAGGGTTCCTTTTTCTCCACATTCTCACCAACATTTGTTGTAGCTAGTTGCTTTAAGGTGTGCCATTCTCACTGGGGTGAAGTGGTATATCACTGTGGTTTTAATTTTCATCTCCCTTATTACAAATGATAGTGAACATTTTTTCATATGCTTGATGGCCATCTGTATTTCCTCTTTAGAGAAGTGTCTTTTTAGGTCTTCTGTCCATTCAAAATGTATAACTTTTAAGTAGAGCTAATAGGTAGGCACATTTTCATGGGAAGTTTTATTCTTTTCTTTAGAGATCTATAAGGAAATTTGATGATCTTATCACCTACTATATTGCTGTAATTAATATTCAGTACAAATCTAAAAATTCTTTTAATTTTCAATATATGCATAATTCTAAGCAATTTATCAATATTATACATTTCTCTATATAAAATATAATCTATATTCCTCAAATATCTATATCTATATATATATTATCATTTATCACTATTATATATTTCAGTAACTCCATAACTGGAAGTAGTCAGTTTATATAACTGATTGTGACAATAAAAATAAAAGTAATTTTTGTTCTCCTAAGTTTTCAGATTTTTACAAGCCCTACAAATTTTCAGTAAATGCATATACTCAGACATAAGAATTTTATTAATTTTTAAATGTCAGAATACACAAAATGCTTAATGTATTGATGTATAATATTTCTATTTTTTTCCTATCAGTAACATGATTTAAAAAAAAAAATGAAGCATCCTCCCCACTTCAACTGGGATAACTCTTTAAAAATTCTGATCCTGTCTCTAAGTCAAAGAACTTCAATAAACAGTTTCTTACCTAAGGATAACTGCACGTAAACTTAAAAATCATATAACATGAATAATATTTCTATTTTCCTGAGATTTCAGTGAATACAAACTATATTAATTACCTAAATCATTTCATCATAGTAATGACGAGCAATGAGACAATATCTCTTAATATACTGGGTTCTAAATAATCAGTGTTTTTTCTAAGCAACACAAAGACCAAATATTGATCAGCATGTATTATATATTTTCTGCACTGCAGAACACCAAACCTCTAAAATACTTCACAGATCATCTGGCATTTCACATAGTTGATGTTCTGAAGAAGCAAGTCTTATAATAGTTCATTAAATTGTTTCAAAGACACAAACATCATGTAATATGATAAATGAATTTTCTAAAATTAGCTTGGCTGGTGTAGGGAGAGGTGCATTTGCTGAAGATTTCCTTAGCAAAATAATCTTCTCTATCACAAATAAAAACATAAAACCCAAAGGGATCAATAGCTATTTAGTGTTTTAAAAGATACTCATTGTTAGCACAATTCATCCCAGTTTGTCAAGATTCAGTTCTGCTCATTCCCTTCAAGATGATGCACAACTGCCAGGAACCTCCCCCTTAATCCCATACTATGAGATGTCCTCATTCTGTAAGACTTAGCTTTCAGTAAGATAGACATCATTATAATGTACCTTCTAAGATGCACTTAGAGACCTGAGTACATAAAATAGTAGGATCAAGAAATTTGTGATCTGAAATATTCAGAGACCCACATAAAAGAAACAATTTCATTTGAAAGTAGAAAGCTGATTCAATAGAAGAAAACAAGATACTTTTAATTCTAACTAGAAAAATTTCCTATACATGTGAATGCATGGAGAAAAAAGACATTTTGTTGAGCAAAGATGATGCCTGCCTTTCACCTTTTTTCCCATGTTTATGAGTTAGTTGTCAGTCCAGTTCCAATTCAGCTCCTAATTCACTGGGGGACTTGGAAGAAGTACCTTTTCTTAGCACTTCCCTAAAAAGCACTTCCCTTATCAGTAAAAGGGAAATATCCCTCTTATTTTCTATAATATTATGAGCACTAAATAAAATAATACATGCATAACACTTAACCCGATGTCACCACCATTACCACCAAAGTGATGAATCACAGATTACATCAGGATTGAAAAGGAATGAGGACACTGATCTAGTGGTCATAGTTGAATATTTTAACTTTATGTTTATCACACTTTATCACTCTTTGGGGGGAAAATAGTATTCACTTTCTGCTTATCTCTCTCTCTTTTTGTCCTTTGTTTATTCCTCTGTTGGTTTTCATCATCAGTATTGATTACACTGAGTGCTAGAACTGACTTGCATTTCCCATAATTCTAAAAGGTGATTTACTTGTGGGATTATTTTAGAACTCACACCTGTGATAAATAAATACAGACGATCCTTCTGCTGATGTGGTAGGAAGACCCATGGCTAGAGATACAATCAAAAATTCTGATGGCCAACAGGCATATGAAAAATGTTCAACATCACTTGTAATAAGGAAAATGTAAATCAAAACCACAATGAGATATCACCTCACACCAGTAAGAATGGCACAAATTAAAAAAATTAGCAACAAATGTTAGTGAGGGTGGGGAGAGGAAAGAACTCTCCTACTCTGCTGGTAGGGATCCAAACTGGTCCAACCACTGTGGAAAGATGTTTGGAGGTTTCTCCAACTGCTAAAATTAGAGCCTCCAAATGATCCAGCAATTCTACTCTTAGGTATCTACCCTAAGGACACAAAAACATTGATTCAAAAATATACAAAAGGACACCTGCACCCTTATGTTTATTGCTGCACTAGTTACAATAGGGAAGATGTGGAATCAATCCAAATGTCCAAAAATACATACCTGGATGAAGAAGATGTGCTACATATACACTATGGAATATTACCAATCCAAAAAAAAGATAAGCTCATGGCAACATGAGTGGAACTGGAAGGAATCATGTTTAGTGAAATAAGCCAGAAAGGAAAAGAGAAACACTGAACGGTTTCACACATAGCAGTTATGAAAAGGATCAGAAAATAAATGTAAAAACAAAAAAACAATGAACAACTATAAACCAGACAAAATCAACAAAAAACGATAAATCAACAAACACTATAAACCCATTCTCTGGGGGCCAAGAGGGGAATAGGTTCAAAACTGGAGTGGGAAGAGCACATGGGACTGGTGAAGGCACCTGGGTGAAGTGATGGTGGGAAGCCCAAGGGGATTACAATCAAGATAAAAAAAAATGTACAAAATGAAGGATGATGTAAACTATGTATATATAGAAAAAAAGTTCACAGAGAGCTTTTACAGAGTTGGACTAAATTGGAAGCAATAAAAGAATGTTGCAGACAATAACCACCATGAAATTTAGGAAGGAGGAAAGAGAAGGCAATAGTTTAAGAAACTTTCAGTAAGTAATTTCAGTTACCATTAGGTTATGTTCCAAACATGAAACCTCCAGAGAACTTAGATTAATCCATCATTTATCTTACCCACAAGGTGTATCTATAAATGACTTCATTGATCCACAGCTGTGTTCAGTATCTTACGCAACAGTGAGTCAGGCAGAAATAAGATTGTGTGAGCAAAGGGGCATTAATAGAAAGACTGCACTGGAATTAGCTTCTCAGTTTCTTTGCTACTGTGTCCTGACAGCTTCCACCTGTTTGGCTTTAAACTCAAAGGAAATTTCTTTTCATGTGATTATTATCATGGGACACCAGTCAGGGATGCAACAATTGCTTTCACTCTTTCATTGGCCAAAGGAAAGACCCTCTTAGAGACATTTCCCCTTCTAGTCATTAAATATTTCCGTGGCTAATTAAAAGGGCCTTAAATGTCATTCTGTAAAATTAAATGAAATATTAAACAATGATTTTAAATGAAAAAAAAATACAACTCAACTCAGAGACAACAATTGGAAAGCATTGTCTATGAGTAAATTACAAGGCGGTATAGTTACCATAGAGTGATGTACCTTGGAATTCAGAGCATCTTACTTGTACTTTCTCACTATTTCTTCAAGATTGGAAAAGGAAACATATTGGCATTCTGAGTTGCTGACAGTGTAATGAGTGTGTTTTTCAGAAATCAATTGATATATTCTTGACAATAGTATCATTTCACCCTTGTGAGTATTTATTTATGGAATAATCCTGGTATACATTTACAGAGACCACCTAAAAATATTATCAAGGCAGCATTATAGAATATGTTTAAAAAATGAACTCAGTTTTGGTTCTGGAATGGCAACAAGAGTATCAGTCAGTTGGGAGATTTGCTTAATTTATTTCTCCAGGCCAAATTTTTATTGAGAAATCAGTCTCAGAGTTCAATAAATAATCCAGGAACCAGCAAGATTTTCATTCTGTCACACAGCTGAGCATTCTTTTTTTCCCAACACAAGTTTCCCCTTACATATTAATCGAAAAACTTTTAAATTACTGTCATTGCTTATGAGAGAATGGGAGCATTACTCAAATGTGGAGTAAACTTGTGCTTTTTGTACCATCAAATATGAGTTGAGTCACCCAGGGTGAGATTTCATCAGTGGGGCCATCCTTGGGAAGCTTGCACTGACATTACAACCTTTCTGTTTGTTTGTCTATGTACTTATTTACATTTGAGATGTAATGTTCTTTATTATTATAAACTACAGAGACACAACAAAGAATAAACAATGAAAATTCTAGGTGGTTCATTGTTGTCTTAAGGCACTGAGCTGGCTTGAAAATAAAATAAAAGAAGTATTAACATTCTTGCCCTATTTTTATAATGTATGAAATAAAGATATTTTAATACTTCTCTAAAACTTTTAAACTGAAATTTATTTCCTGATAATTATTCTTCCTTTTTAGTTAGAGCAGAAATCACCATACTCTCCTAAAAATTTACTGTGGAAAGAAGAGAACAATACATATAGAATAAAAGAAATGATGTAAGTGTACAATTTTGGTGCCTATTTGAAAAGCAGCAAGAAGGCAAAAAAAGGACTCCTAAAATTCAGAAAGAAGTTATTTATTAGCAAAAAAAAATGTTTTAGGAACAGAGCTATAAATGTAAGAACAAGAGGGAGCTAATTTATCCAGAAAGTGGGAGCTTTATTATATTGAGATGAAATGAAAAGGGGTTAGAAATGGCAAAGAATAAAGACAAATGAGTGAAAGGAGAAAACACAAGAGCAAAAGCAAAATCTGGACAGGGTATAAGAAAGATCTAACTACCAGGGCAGGTAAGCAATGGTAATTCCTAAGAGCAAGCCACCCTGTCAGTTTACACTGTGTATGCGCCTTCTATGAAAAGTTTGAGTGAATCTGACATAAAAGACCTGATTACAAATTTGAGAAAGCATAAAGGAAATAAAAGTCATGTGGAGTGAGATAAAGTATACCAGAAGAACAGCAAAAAGAATAAGAGAACTTGAAGACGAAGTTTATATAAAGAACTGGCAAACTCCTAAAAACTGAAAATGAAGAGACAGAAGAATATGTCATAAATGCTAGAGCAGTTACAACAATGGTCATGGTACTCAAATAAAACAAGATATGATTTAGAAGAGGGACAGAATAAAGAGAAAATATGACACAGGTACAATCACAACTGTTGGATCAAAGACATACTGTAATCAAACTGAAAAACA
Source organism: Condylura cristata (assembly GCF_000260355.1). Taxonomy (NCBI): domain Eukaryota; kingdom Metazoa; phylum Chordata; class Mammalia; order Eulipotyphla; family Talpidae; genus Condylura; species Condylura cristata. The sequence goes on from NW_004567137.1 coordinate 10,026,112, forward strand.
CAGTAGAGCACTTCAAACAGCAAACACAAGCAATGGATAGATTAGCAAACTAGAGAGCATAATGTCAGAGAACTCGTAGACATAAAGAAAAATAATCTAAAAAAAAATGAAAATAGTGTAAGAGGCCTTTGGATAAACTAAAGAAAAAATAACATCCATATGATGGGGTACAAAAGAGAAAGTGAAAGGAATAAGAAAATAATAATTGTTAAGACCCATTTAAATTTGGGAAAGGAACCAGATGTCGGGCTCCAGGAGGCCCAAAGAGATCCAACAAATATTTCCAGATACACATATGCCAAGATACATTATAATAAAACTGTTGAAAGCCAATAATAGAGACAGAACATTAAAAATATGAAGTGAACAAAGGATTACCTGTAAAGAAAGGACAATTAGATTGAACTCAAATTGTTCAATAGAAGCAATATATCAATAAGTAATTGGCAGAGATATAGAAAGTACTTAGAGAAAATGATTTCCAACATAGAATCCTTTACACTGCAAGATATTCAAGGAGACAAGATAAAGTGCTTTTCTGAAAAGTATATAAGAAGAGAATTTTCAACACCAACCCCCTCATTAAAGAAATACTAGAAGGTTTATTATAAAGCAACCTAAAAACAAATAATGTGATAACAGACACCTAAATTACAAAACATGGAGGAGGAGTGAAACACTAGGACCCATCAAAACAAGGATGAGACTCAAGTGTCCCACAGAACACACAAATAGGCCATCAGATTAAACTCTAAAAAACCTTCAGACAAAAATCAATAGAAGTAACATAGAAGAAAACAACAGAAATTGAATGAAAAAATATAAAAGGAACACCACACAAAATAAAGAGAAAACAGGTTAAAAAAAATAATAATAATGAGGCCCTTCCTAGTGGTGCAGTGGGTTAAAGCACAGCACTAAGAAGCTACTTCAGCAAGAGTTCCATCCCTGCCCGGGAGGTGACCCACATGGTGCAGCAGACCTCTCCTGACCTGCCTCAGTAGTGTACTTCATTGATCTGCCTGTTCTGCTCCCCAGTCTGTCTCTGGTGAATCCTCTCACCGCCCCTGCACCTCTGGCCTGCACCCCAGTTCTGTGTGCATAAATAAATCTTAAAAAAAATAATGAGATGGACTTCCGGAAGATGGCC
>NW_004567137.1:10034736-10037310 GCF_000260355.1 Condylura cristata
TGAGTCCTCTCACCCACCACACCTCTGACCTGTACCCAGTTCTGTAAGCATAAACAAATATATCTTAAACAAACAAACAAACAAACATTTACAGAGAGGAAAAAAAAAAAACATGAAACAATTAAAAAGACATCCTATGAGTCCCTCCCTGGTGGTGCAGTGGGTTAAAGCACAGCACTAAGACACTAAAAGCTACTTCAGCATGAGTTCAATCCCAGCCTTCCCCAGAGGTGATCCACATGGCTCAACAGATCTCCTGACCCACCTGCTGCTCCCCTCAGCAGTGTATTTCATTGATCTGCCTGTTCTGCTCCCCACTCTGTCACTGCCCCTGCACCTCTAGCCTGTACCCAGCTCTGTATGCATAAATAAGTAAATTAAAAAAAAAAACACCCTATGGAATGGGAGAAAATATTCACATAATGTATAATAGACAAGGGACTTATATACAAGATATATAAAAGACAGATACAAAGATACAACTCAATTAAAGAAAAGCAAGCCAGTTAACAAAACACAGAAAGCTACATCTGAATGGCAGCTTACCACATGCTTTTCATTCTTTTTTTTTGTTTTGAGATATTACACATCTATGCAACAGGTATTATTGTCCCTACTGTACAAGTGAAATAACTGCGGGTCACAATGTTTGGGTGACTTGACTCTGATCATAAAGCTACAAAAGCAGCCCAGGTGTTCAAACCTAGGTCTTTGTATTCAATCTTGAGCTCATTCCAACATGTAACACCGTCCTCTCAATGCAAATTGGATCTGTCATGCTTTATCTTATGCTTAAATATGAATTCCTGCAAAATGACAATATTCAAAATATGCTTGTTATACCAAGTTAGTAGGAATAGTCATAAAAAGAAGGAAATTTAGCCCCTATCATCAAACTTGGCCTTTCTCTTTAGGCTGCAAATGAGCACTGATTGTGATAGCGTTTTCCATGGTGTAGGTATAGTCTCTCATACACCAAACTTACACTATCTACATTTAAAGCTAGAAGCCACTAGATATCAGTACCTTAGGTCATTGTTGTTATCATTAAGAATTTATGCGGCACTTTATATTTGAAAAGAGGTCAATGAAATGCAGACAGATCTGTGTGTTGTTTAAATGGACAAATCTGTCTTGACATCTTGAGAGCACAGCAACTCATAATACAGTTTCCCTTCTTTTTGATTTATGTCAGAATATAGTATTTATAACATGGTGCACAGTTTAAAGTCATGAATTTTCGCCCATACCAAAGCAGGAAAATCACCATATATATATATTTGAAGTTACCAGGTTTATCATGAACTATTCCAGAGCATCACTGAAGTTATAAGATTCAATTTATTCCTAGGCCCCCAGGTATTAAGGGAGAAAAACAAAACAAAACAAACAAACAAACAAAACATGATGCAGAGTTGGCTTTCTTTTTACTGAAATGATTTAGAAGCTTGATGTTTATGGTCTTTGAAGTCAAGGCACATGCATGTTTCAATTTACATGTCTGCCCCATCATAAGTCTGTGATTTTAGATACATCACTTAACTTTTCTGCTTCTCTATTTTATCAACCTTCTTGGAGTTATTAAAGAAAACATAGGTATTACAAATTATTTTGGCCACTCAGCCTTTGACCTAACTTCTACTAATATATTTCATTCTGTTCTTCTACTTTCCTGTCCTCCTCTGTGACTGTGATGCAGGTAATTGACCTATAATTTGCCAGTCAACTAAGTAGCATAAATATTGATTCAGAAGCTCGTGATGCAGAGAAGTGGGGAGTCCCATTGCTACATCTATTTGTTCAAGGGGGACTTTGGCAGCATAGGCAGCAGTATCCATGCCAGTATCCAGGATGCCAGACATGTGCATGTGGGTGTCTGGGGTACAGAAGTAAGCATATGGGATCATCACTGACCCAGTTCTGCTGTTAGATTCTGGTATTTTTCCTTTCCCATGATACATCAGATTTTTCCAATAACTTAAAAAAAAATTCCTTTCTAAAAAGGGAAATAATCCCAAACTATTTTAAGTTGCTTATAGCAATGAAATTTGTCTTATAATAAAAGATAGTGTCTAAGGCACCTATTTTAGGAATTGGCTTTGAAGTTTAGCAATTTATATCTGAAGAAAGTGTTAGTCAAAGAGGTCACACATGATTTACCAGGATTAAATTTGGGAACTGGCTAACATGATCCTATCATTTTCCTAATCCTACATCTGGTATTTGTTGTTAAATTGTAACTGTTCAGACATTGCATTCATGTAGTTACAGGGCACTAGTTATGCTAAAGAACAATGGTGCATTTTAGTTTTAAGATGTTTCACATAAAAGAGTATCCCCATGCCAAACATCCAGTTATGCTCAAATAATATACTCATTGTAATTATTATAACAAATTTTTGTAGAAATTTTTACTAAAATATCACCTTAGTGCTCTCTCTGGTGGTGCAACGGATTGAAGAGCAGCCCTACACAGTTAGCCTCACACACTGCAGCACGAGTTCCATCCCCAGCAGGCCAGTGAGGTGATGCACATGGCACAGCAGACCTCGCCTGTCTCGCCTGCTGCTCCCC
>NW_004567137.1:10038230-10041275 GCF_000260355.1 Condylura cristata
AATTTAAAAAAAAAATTAAAAATGTTTAACAGGGAAAAAAACTCAAGAAAAACAATACAACATATAGAAAACTTTGGTAAGTGTTCAAATAAGTACATCAACTTTGGGTTATGACATAAACTCATAAAAAGGAACATGTGCAAGCACTGTAATTGAGAAATTCCCTTGCTATGTGTGTACCTAGAAGAACTCTTGCATCTGTCCAACCCTCTGTCATGTACAGGATTGCTAATGAATATTAACGGTGGCTCTATTTATAACAAAATATAGGAAATTAACCAAATATCAATTACCTTGAGAATGGATACATTATGTATATTCAATAAACTATAGACACAGACAACATGAATGAAACTTAAATATATACTATGAAGCAAAAAGCCAGCAAGTCAGAAAATAAATCATACCTTGTAATGGTTTCCAGGATGGCATATAACTGCAGTAAAACTCTAGGTGGAAGAAAGTCCTTGGTCAATGCAAAATTCAAGGCAGTTTCTACCCCTGGAGAAGTCAGGAAAAGATTGTTCAGAAGGTGAAAGTGATTATTTTATTACTTGCATCATAAGAATTTAAGTTGTAAATATGATACAATTCTTAATGGCACATCTTTTAAGTATAATTGTATGTACTAACTGCCTATTTTGGGCCATAAGTTTTGGCTTATGGGACTCAGTCCATTTATAGTCACAGCAAGTGTGAATATGAGCCAACGGCGCAGGTCAGCAGTAGCAGGAGAGGAATATGCATTAGAAATGTCTGGAGTCTCCATTGTAGGCTCCTTTGTCCTCCTTCCACTCTTCTAGTTGCTCAGAACATCTTGTATCCAGCTATCCAGTTGCCATCCCCATGCCTCAGCACCCAGAAGGCCCAATATCCCCTTGTGTGGTTATTATAGTGAAATGTCACATAGGCACCTTTCAACGGCATGACTTCCCTAACCACTGAAACCACATCTGCCTGTCCATCAACTCCCAACACTGCCCCAAGACGAGTCTCTAGCAAGTCAGGTGCTAGAGATTAATTAAATTAATAAAACCAATTTTTATTAATAAATAATGCTGACAGACTGTAGGATTCAAAGAAGAAAAATAAACCTGTGGTTAAAGAATGTGATTTTTCTAAATCAATAGATTCCATAGTACTGGTGAAGAGCCAGTAGCTGTTGGTCTAGCTATGGGGTCAGTTTGCACCATATTAGGGCACTTGTGCGCCACTGCATGGGAGTATTAGCTACATGCCAAAAAAAGTATTACATTTTGGGCCCTCCCTGGTGGTGCAGAAGGTTAAAGCACAGCATTGAGAAGCTAAAGCCACCACAGCATGAGTTCAATCCCCTGGAGGTGACCACATGGCATGGCAGACCTCTCCTGACCCGCCCACTGCTCCCCTCAGCAGTGTACTTTTTCATTCTACCTGTTCTGCTCCCCACTCTGTCTCTGGTGAATCCTTTCATCGCTGCTGCACCTCTGGCCTGTACCCCAGTTCTGTATGCATAAATAAAAAAGTCTTTTAAAAAATGTATTGCATTTTCTAAGAATTATTCACTGATCTCTCTTTTTAACAGAGAAAGTTTTTTAATTATTTCTCATTTCCCTCCTCCTCTTCCTTCTCCACCTTTTTCCTGGCCACTTTAGCAGGACCACTTGTGTCATCAAATTTTCCTTTCTACCTGAGCACACAGCATCCTCCTTGTTCTGCCCTTTCAGTTTTGCCACCTCATTGTTCTAAGGCCGCTTTGCATGACTGCAGAAATTATTACATATCTCACCCAGCATTTTTGCCACATCTCTGAGTTTGTGAATTTGATCCTGGAGCACAATTCTGAACAGAAAAGGAAGATCTCAGACTATGGACATTTGGGGCACTAGAGTCCTTGCCTCCTTCAGCTGGTCCATAATCCTTCAATTCCACCACAGAGAACTTTATCTGCCTTTGTTTGCCATTTCATCAAATTTATACTTCCCTTACCCAGACATTGCCTTCCACCTCAGAGAGCATTGAAAAATTCTGCTGATTTGACAGGAACCTCTGGGCTTTTCTTCTGTTCTTCTCTGCAAGTCTGCAGAAAGAAGGCATAAGCAGCTATCTTGTCTTTGGTTTCTTGGTATCCCCCTTAGCCATTCTAAATTGTTCACTAGTCTGTGTAGAACCAGACACAAAAGCTGGGCTGCCTGTTTCAACTTCCAGCTAATATTGGAATAACCCATACCTCTAGGCTTAGACTAGCTACTGATTTCAGGACTCTCTATAGTCCTAAATAGAAACTGGGTATCTCTCAATCAGACTTCAGGGGAGTATTTTCCTTAATCAGACTGGAATCTGCCTTGCCATCAGTCCCTTTGTAACAACTTTGTTTTATTTTAACAGTAGCTACCATAATAACACTTATTAAGTTCTTTTTTCTGTGAAGCACTGTGCTAAAATACACATTTATTATCTCATTCAAAGCATACAACATGAAGTAATCAGGAAATTGAGACTCGGGAAATATAAATAACTTCCCTCAGATTATATAATAAGCACAGATTGTTGGAAATGTTTTAATGTTTTGTTAAATGTTCAATATAATATAAAATAAATGAATAACCTAACAGAAATGTTGAATACTTCAAAATGAGAAATGATTTCAATTGCATGTTCCAAAAATTTGATCACAATATAATAAATGAATTGGGGCTTGTTTTTCTCTAATAAGAAGTAAATAGTCCTGGGCCTCCCTGGTGGCACAAGGGTTAAGTCTCAGCACTATGAAGCTATCTACAGTCATTGCAGTATGACTTCGATCCCCAGCCAGGAAACTAACCCACATGGCCTAGCAGACCTCTCCAGTCTTGCCTACTGCTCCCCTCAGCAGTGTATTTCAGTAGATCTGCCAGTTCTCCCTACTCTGTCTCTGATGAATCCTTCCACCCCCCCCCATGCCTCTGGTCCACGCCCCAGTTTTTGTTTTGTTTTTTTAAAGATTTATTTTATTTGTACATACAGAACTGGGGTACAGGCCAGAGGCTCAGGGGCGGTGAGAGGCTTCACCAGAGACAAAGTGGG
>NW_004567137.1:10041550-10062023 GCF_000260355.1 Condylura cristata
ATACTGCTGCTATGAGTGAAACCATCTGGTATTTTTTCCTTTACTTTCTGGCTTATTTCACTAAGCATGATCCCTTCCATCTTCATCCATCCATGTTGCTGCAAAAGGCATGTGTTTATTTATTTATTTATTTTGATTGCTGAGTAACATCTCATTGTATATATGTGCCACATCTTTTTAATCCAGTCATTTACTTTGGGGCATTTGGGCTGCTTCCATGTCTCACCTATTGTAAATAAAGCATCAATAAACATGGGGGTGCAGGTATCTTTTTGAATCAGTGTTTTTGTGTCTTTTGTGTAGATACCTAGGAGTGGGATTGCTGGGTTATATGGAGGCTCCATGTTTAGCAGTTTGAGGAACCTCCAAACAGTTTTCATGGTGGTTGTACTAGTTTGCATTCCCACCAGCAGTGCAGGAGAGTTCCTTTTTCTCCACATCCTCACCAACATTTGTTGTTGCTAGTTGTTTTAAGATGTGTCATTCTTACTGGTGTAAGGTGGTATCTAAATGTGGTTTTACTTTGCATCTCCTTTATTACAAGTGATGCTGAGCACTTTCTCACATGCTTGTTGGCCTGCATTTCCTCTCTGGAGAAATGTCTTTTTAGCTTTCTGTGCCCATTTTTTGATGGGGTTGTTTACTTTTGTTGAGTTTCATTAGTTCTTTTGTGCTCAATCCTTTATCACTAGTTTTGTGTGAGAAAATGTTTTCCCAATCAGTGGGATGTGTCTGCTTTTGTGATGTCTCTTTTGCTGTACAGTTCTTAAACTTGATGTAGTCCCATCTGTTTATCCTTGCTTTCACTATCATTGCGTTGGGTGCTGTATCTTCAAAGGTGTTACTGAGGTAGCATAAATAAAATTTTAAAAATCTTAAAAAAGAAAAAAAAAAGATGAGGGCTTTCTCTGGTAGTGCAATGGGTTAAAGCTCCACATTATAAAGCTCTCTGAAGCCACTGCAGCACAAGTTCATTCCCCAGCCAGGGAGCTGACCCACATGGTGTGGCAGATCCTCCTGACCTGCCCAATACTTCCTTCAGCAGTGCACTTTGTCAATCTGCCTGTTCTGCACCCTACTGTCTCTGGTGAATACTCTCACTGTCCCTGCACCTCTGGTCTGTTCCCCAGTTCTATAAGTATAAATAAATAATCTTAATCTTAATCTTAAAAAATAAAAAGAAGAAAATAACCCTGGCTAAAGATATATGGTGATATTAGATTCTCTAGGACACCTTTGGTCTTTTCTTTATAGGGGCAAAAACATTTATGGACATTTTATCAGTGAAATGAAGTTTGCCATAGATTCCTAACAACTTCTACTTATGTCTCAAATAGAAGAACCATGTCACATGGACATAGGCAACTGCAAAAGAAAGCAAGAAGAATGACTGGGGGCTTAGGCATGGGGGGGGGGTGCTGAGCATTGGTTAGGCAAACAAGAGTGCCAGCCCAGCAGGGAACTGGCATGGCCTGAATTCAAAGAAACCAAATTCAACCACTTCTCAATTATTAAACCTATATGCTCACTCTATAATCAAGTTTTGTTTTATCCTATTTCTGTTTTACTGAGATATAGTTGACACATACCATTGTATTAGCTTTAGGTATACAACATAATGACTTGGTGTATTTATATATGAAGGCGTGATCAATATATCACTCCATATATAAATGGCAAAGGCAGATAAATTTCTCTATGGTGGGGAATTGAAGGATTATAGACCAGCTGAAGGAGGCAACGACTCTAGTGTCCCAAATGCCCAGAGTCTGAAATCTTGCTTTTCTGTTCAGAATTATGCTCCAGGATCAAATTCATAAAAAGTTTAGCTATAAATATTTTCATCCCTGATGAAAACATTTTTTACTCTCTTAGCAACTTTTCTTTATATATATATAGCAGCTCTCCTACCTTTCGGTGACTATACATGAGCCTCTCTTTTCTCTTTTTCCTAATGAACCTATACTTTTAAAATTGCAGAGAGAGAGAGAGATAAACAAATATATAATAAAGTAATGACAACGACCAACGAGAATAAGCTATCAGCATATTTTTTCTCACAACTTGTGCATCTTGTAACAGAAAGTTTGTATCTTTGGCCCACCTTCACCCAATACCCCATCCCCCAGCTCTACATCTTGAAAGCACCAATCTCCTCTCTATTGTTGAGCTCTAGTGTTATAGATATCACATATAAGAAAGGTTATACTGTATTTCTCTGTTTGACTTATTGCACTTAGTATAATGCCCTCTAGTTCTATCTATCTCACAAATGACTGTGTTTCTTTCTTTCTAATGGCCAACTATTGTTCTATTACATGAACACACCCTACTTTCCTTATCCCTTCCTCTGATGACTGACACTTATGTTGTTTCCACATTCTGGTTTTGTAAAGAAATGCTGCATTGACTACAACAGTATAGTTATACTTTGAGACAATTCGTCTCCTTCAATTATATATCCAGAAGTAGAATTTATGGATCATACAAAACCTTTACTTTTATTTTTTTTGAAACATCCTACAGTTTTCACAGTGGTTGTAACCATTTACCTTCCTACCAACAGTTCGCATGGCTTCTCTTTTCTTCAGATTCTTTTTAACACTTGTTATCACCTGTCTTTTTTTTTTTTTTTTCTAAAGATTTATTTATTTGTGCATACAGAACTGGGATACAGGCCAGAGGCTCGGGGGCGGTGAGAGGCTTCACCAGAGACAGAGTTGGGAGCAGAACAGGCAGATTGACAAAGTACACTGCTGAGGGGAGCAGAGGACGGGTCAGAAGAGGTCTGCCACCCAGGTGGTCACTTCTGGGACAGGCAGGAATCAAACTCATGCAGAAGTGGCTTTAGCTTCTCAGTGCTGTGCTTTAACCCCCTGCGCCACCAGGGAGGGCCTCACCTGTCTTTTTAATGAAAGTCATTCTAATAAATGTGAGATAATTTGTTGTATTTTTTTTTTCAAAATCCTTTTTTAATCAGATTATGTTCCTTATAAATTGCACAAGATTTTTAATCATTTTGGACATTAATCCCCTATCAGATATATAGTTTAATATATTTTCTTCTATTCTTTAGATTTTCTTTTCAATGTGTTATGATTTCCTTTGCCCTGCAGAGCTTTCTAGTTTGATGTAGTAATATTTATTTTTGGTTTTGTCCCCTATTCTTTGGGTGTCAAATCCAAAAATCATACCCGACATTGATGTCAAGGATATTATTTTGATCCCATCTTCTATTCCTCTTCCACTTCCAAAACTCTTCCATTGTTCTGTTTGAAACATAGGGAAACTTTATTCTTAATATCTTCCCTGTCTATTCCCTCACCTACTTGTTTTTTTGCAATCTGACAATTTTCTAAGTATAGTCTCAGATGGTATGCTCATTCCCTCTCCATATTCTATATGTTAACAACTTTGAACCTGTGGTAGGTATTTCTGATTGTTACTTCCAGATCAGTTTCCTCCTTTATCCATTTTTTAAAGATTTATTTATTTGTTCATACAAGAACTGGGGTGTGAGTCACAGGTGAGTCACAGGGAGGAGGTGAAAGAAGACTCACCAGATAGAATGGGGAGCAGAAGAGGCAGATTGACTGAAATGCACTGCTGAAGGGGAGCAGTGGATAAGACAGGAGTTCTGCTGTGCTATGTGGGTCAACTCCCTGGCAAGGGATTGGACTCATGTTGCATTAGTTGGTGATAGCTTGATAGTGTTGTGTCTTTAACACCTACACCACCAAGGAGGCCCCCCTTTTCCATATTAAAACAAAAATGGAGAGGAAAATTCTTTAAAAGCTATGTAACTTTCTTTGTCAATCTCTTCTTTTTGCAATTACCTACAAAACTCTGTTTTCTATAATTTATTGCCTGTTTTATTCCATCAAGATTTTCACATTTCTACTGTCACTATTTTAGTGACTTAAACACACAAGTAGTTTTCACATATGGCCTCTCAATTTCTTAACTCTCTACTCTGAAGCTCCTGATTAGTTCTCCTTCATTTTATGATATCAAAGTTAAATGATAAATAACTTTATTACCAGTAACTGAAATTCTGCTGTAATCTCCATGGAAATAGTTTTGTCCCTTGCAATCTTTGACCTTTTAAACTCATATCCCCTAGAAGTCAGCAAACTTTTTCATGGTTAACAACTCTAATCATTTCCTCTAATACATTTTCACTATACCCTAAAACCTTCTTTTCTCAGTAATTGTGTTTTGGTTGAAACCCATAGTTCATTACTAAAATAAATTCATGTGTATTTGCTAGTAATCTCATCAAGTCATATATTTTTGAAACTATCTACATACCAGGCTATGCTACCCATGCTGTCTTATGACAAGGGCTGGGAAATGGTGGAGACTCCCGAGAAGATAGAGGAGACTCCCGAGAAGATGGAGGCTGCTTGGTCCTAAGAAGATGTACTAAGGGGAGTCTCCATAGCAATGCTTACTGAACTATCTTGTAATTGTTCTCGGCTAACAGCAATTGTATTTGACCATCAAGTGATTCCTGGCCCTCTTTTCTTTGCAGCTTAATTGGACATCAAGAACCAGTTACAAAAATGTTTAATAATTGACAATGGTACCTTAGCAGAAATCAATAGTGTAGATTGTCTTTAAAAATATGGATAAACATGATCAGGATATACTTCCTCCTGGGACAGTTTGGAACCTGAGAAAGGATTGCTCAAAGGAGGACTTAATGATTTGCTGCTTTATTTGAGATGCTGACTAAAATGATTGATCATGCTGAAAAAATAAGGATGCTGATTGTTTTTGGTGGTTTTCTCTCTATGATCAAAAGAATTTCTTTGTAACATGTAACCACAAAAATTTCGGTGTAACCATGGAAATTAATTGTTAAAGATTTGCTTCAATGCCAATACTGATTTAATCTCACTGCTTGGAAAGTGTTTAAATGAAGAACTGCTGAAGTTTTCGGCAGGAGATACTTGCATCAGTTAGAGGGTCAGGGTCTGCCTCAGTGCTCATTTCGCTGACGCCACCTCATCCTTCAAGAAAAGGATCAGCCACCTGTCAGAGCTGGACTTTTGACACCTGGCATGGTCTCTGACACCAGTGACTCCCAAGAGTATCTATAGTCCAAAGAGCAAAACTCTAGAATTATTATTACAACTATTTCCTTGACATTTCCATTTGAATTTCATATAGTTTATCATACCCTGTTCTCAAATTATAATTTTCTTCTTTAAATCTTCCCATAATCTTCTCTGAGTAAATGGTAGTCTTTGCCTTTAGTTGCTCAGGTCAACATCTTGATACCATTTTCTCTACTGCTCCACACCAAAACCAGTTAATCTTGTTGACTCTGATTTAAAGGTATATATGAAATCCTATCTCATATCAAGACTATCTTCATAATGATGCTTTCAGGATTGATGCAATAGAATTCCAACTCGGGTCATGAAACTACTACCTAAATCATATTATTTGTCTACATCATTTGTTCATCTTAATATGGGTTGCTTATCTTTTACTCATTGATATGTAGGTTGTAGGCAAATATTCTGTATATGATAGCAACTTTTGCAACTATAATCTCCTAAACTTTAGCTTACTTTTCAACATTATTTATGGTGCTATTTGGCATATAAAATTTCACATTATTTAAGATTACCAGCAAACTAAATTTTAAGCTCCCTGAAGGCATGCATCTCGCCTAATACAACTTTAATATCCTACTCTGCCTAATACATGCTGGATATGCAATCAATATAGGTTGGCTGATTGACTGATTAATTCAAAATACTGCAACACTTGAGTCTCCAAACACATCACATAGGCAACAGAGCTGCAACATTCAGCAGTCTACACTCGCATTGACCTGTACCCTATCAGCAGTCAGAAATGAGCTTTGGAGGATAAGCTGGTTTCTCATGTTCTACTGTGTCAGAACTTGGGTACACAGGGCAAGAAGTAGGGAGCAGTGTATAAACGCACATAGGATTCAAGATAGAATCTTCAAGTAGTAAATGCACTTTCAAAAATGAAAAGGTTTACTTCAAGGTCCTGATTTCTTACACTGTTAGAAATATTATTCAGGAAAAGTCTTTTAAAGAAGCTCTGTTCACATAGAATGCAATTTCATACACATAGGACAGGCAGGGTACCAGGGACTAGTTTTATATTCTATAATTCATTTGCCACCTTCAACTGTTAGCTTATATGTATGTTTATGTAAGACTATATTTTACATTTATTACCAGATCAAATAATATATATGCAGCACCAAGAGAAAGTATTTCTACTACCTCTGGAATAATATCATTCACTACAAATTTAAAGACTAGAAGAGATGCCTGACTAGTCAATGCATTTCTCTGTCTCTCTTGCTCTCTCTCTCTCTCTCTCAAAAGAAATAACTACTTTAGAAGTTCACTAAGTTCATAAGCCTGTAAATGAGTTTCTACAGATATAAAGAGAGTCATGAGGGAAAATATCTGAGCAAAATAAACCTGAAGGAAGAGGAAAGGAAGAGGTATACATTCCTCCCAAAGCTTTGCATGCATTAACGTGAGCCTCACAATTGAGTTTTATGTATAAGTTTCAGTTCACTATTGCATCTGTGTGACTGATTAGAAAATTAAAGGTGGCTTTTGTACATGATTAAATTTAGTGAAAACTATCATATAACCTAGAAAGAATAAACATAAGAGACTACTTCAAGAGCAGCAGACATTAGAAACAGGTAGAATTTGCTATTAGGAAGAAAAGTATTTAAATACATAAACATATATAGGAACAGAAGTATGAGAGGAACAGAGGTGTGAGAGATGAGTTAGAGAGAACCAATTATGAAATGAAAGTTCGGAGAAAGTAATAGCCTGATACAAATCATATACTATATAATCATAATTCCATTGCCAGTTATAATACTATAAAACATGAGTTGGTGTTCCCAAACACATATCAATAATTATACCACTTGGGAGTTTGTGATATAATAGTGATTTTCTGTATCTATCATCCTACCTGTGAATTGCTGTCCCACTTCATACTGTAGTTGGTACATCCCTCCATTCCTTCTTTTCTTCCTTCCTTTATTTTAAAATTAGCTTGTGTGTGTATATCAATATCTATGTTTATATATGGATACAGTTATACAGCTATGGATAAGAAGATAGTGTCACTGGTGATATCAATGATGAAGGTGTTTTTGGTGACTTGACCTCTATGACAAGAGAATTAAAAACAAAAATGAAACTACCACAAGCTAAAAGTTTATATATTGTAAAAGAAAATATAAAATGATTAAAAAGGCACTTTATTGAATGGGAGAAAATACTTAAAATATAAAAGTGATAGGGATTAATAGCTAAGATATATAAAAAAATTCATAAAATTCAACAATTAACAAAAAAATAGCCCAATTAACAAATGAACAGTAGATATAAAAAGACAATTCATAAAGAGGCTGTCAGGCCAAAAGACATGAAAAAATTTTCATCATTGCTTCTAAAAAGGGAGATGCCGATTATAGTCATAAGGCAATATCCTCTCACACTCATAAGAATGGCAAATATTACAAAGTCCCCCAAAAAGTGCTGTAGGAGATGTGGAGAAAAATGAACTCTGGTATGCTGTTGGTAGAAATATAATATGGTGCAAATCTTATGGATAGTAATCTGTATTTACCTTAAACAATTACAAATGGACATACCCTACAATTTAGTATTCTCACTTTTGAGCATAGGTCCATGAAAAAACAAAAATCCATATCTTTCAGAATATTTATAGCAGCATTGATTACAATGCTTGTACATGGCAGCAGTCCAAATGTTCACCGACAGATGAAATGTGGTATATCCATGCCATGTCGTATTATTCAGTCGTAATAAAGGGTTAAATACAGCTATTTTCAACAAAATAGAGCAAATTTGAGAGACTTTCATGGAGGAAAGGAAGTCAGAATGATAAAAGCATACTGTACATTTATGTAGCAGACAATTTCATAACATAAAAGCTTTCAAGACCCAATGGGCAACAAACTTTCTGAGGGTTGTTAGTTAAGAGGGAATGGAGAGGAGAAGGAACAAGGGGATACAAGTAATGATGGTGGGGAAAATAAATAAACAAATAAGTAAATAAATGGATGGGCGGGACTTTACAAAGTATCTGGTTCAACCGTGGCTTTAGAGTTATACAAACTAAAGTAAATAAAGAGGAACAGGCTTATTTATGATTACCACCTAATTACACAGGAACAGGAGTATAGAATACCTAGAGTGAAGAGATCAGGGAGATCTACATATCCCTTAAGTGATCTTGTGAGCAGCCACTTGATTTATATTACCCACAATGGAAAGAAAAGAAAAGATATGGAGAGATAGATGATATAGAGCTGTAGATGAATATATAGAAGTCCAGGGCATATACTGATTTCCAGACAGGAATTCATACTAATTTTGGTAGGCACTGAAAGCATGGATGGAAGAGGTTTCTGTCTTCCTAACTTTTCCTGCGCAAGAGGAAAAATATTAAACACACTGATGAGATTTCAGACAGTCATGAAGATCTAATTCCTGGAAAAACTCTCTTTTCTGACAGTTTGATAAAAGGGTAAGCATTTAGAACTCCATCAGGTAAAGTCAATGTATCACTTTCTTTTATCCCTTTCTTCAAGTTTACTTGGATACTCTCATTATTTGTTTCTTATAACCAACTTATGTTGATGTTGAGGCATACAGAAATGTTCTTAACCACTCCTTAGAATAGCTCTTCATTTCCTAAAATTACAGTTATGACTTCATCTATAAAATAGATATAATACTCACCTAGTAATTTTGAAAGATTACAAAATTATGTAGGCATTGTAAATTATATAAAATATTATATAAATAGTTAGCTAATGGTACATTTGTGTCCAGATGGACATCTAGCACTTCCTGATCACTCTTGGAAAACAGATCACAATTCTGTGGTATATGACCTTGGCTCTGGCCCATCATTTCAAGACTCCTAACAAAGATTTAGAGTTTCAATTAACCATCTTTATTCTTTACTTGCTTATAGAAAGAAAAAGAAAGTCAACACAGTCTGTACTGCTGAAAAATATACTATGAAATGTATCATCAGTAATAAGAATAAGTCACCCTTATAGGGAAAGATTGAAGTTCAATGATCCAGAGTAAAGGAAAAAAAGAATAAACTGCATATTTTAGTAATATATCCTTAAGATTTACGAAAAAAAGAGAGGGAGAGAGAATGAAAAAGAAAACCATAAATTAAGTATACCACAGCAAATTTAAAAATTAAAGCAGAGAAAAATAAAACATGAAATAATCTTACATTTTATGCCTAAATGTCACACCCTTTGTAACAGTCTCACTGATCTTAGGCAATGTGCTTTTTACTTTTTCATTCAATTCTGGCCTTCTATTGCCCTTAACTTCAAGCAACCTAATTCTTTTCTTGGTCATATCCTTCATTTTAACTATACATTTGGTATCCCATCACCCAAGTCAGGGCTAATTATTATTTTCTATTTAGTGTGTCTCTTTTTTGACTTTATCTAAATGCAAGCACATGAACACATGGTTTTTAAACAAAAATTCACTGATGTTTTAGACATTTTTTAAAATTTTTAGGTAGTTAGATCCAAACAAGGGATAAGGAAAGGAATAAAAGGATAGGGACAAGATATGTTTTGTTAGCTAATAACACTGTTATATAATTTCTTTGCTATGTATTTTAATGGTTATATCAATAACAATCATTTATTCAATATCCAGTATACATAAAGCACCTTAGACAATAACCCTGTGATAATAAGGGTAGCCTAGGAGAAGAAAAACATATATTTGAGTACTGCACAACTGAAAAGAGAAATGCTACTGAAAATTAATAATGACTACAAATTTGTACTTGTTTCAAGTTTGCAGGAGGAAGGTACCACTATCATATATAGCAGAAATGTTTGTGCATGGTTAGGATCTGGAGTGGGATCTTTGGGAATAAGAGACATGCTAAGGGGAAGAAATTTTGAATCAGATAAATAGTAAATAAGGTTTAAATCTTACCTACATTGAGCATTTGTGCCTGTTTTGTTATACAAGTTTTACATGTGTTGACATATATAATACTTAGCAAGACTATGGCATAGATTCCCTTATTAACACCATTACAGCTCTGAGCAGACTAAGATTTAGGGAAAGCAATAACTTGCCCACATTCATGTAGCCTTTGAAGCAAGTTAGTCTCTAGTGTCAGTGTTTTTAACATAGATAAATCCCACAGGAGGGCATATATATCATTCAGTAAAAGAGGAAGGTTAGAACTACATTTTACAGACTTCTGAATGTCAGGCTAAGTATATTGAATATTTTTCTCTAAGCAATGAGAAGGCGGTGAAGATATGGCCAGAATAATAGCTTATACAAAGAGTGTTTTAAGATAATTAATCTAATAGCAGCATATAGAATTAACTGAATTTGAAAAAGATAAAAAGCAGAGTAATTATTGGGAAATGTGGTTCAATAGTTAAGTAGCAAAGAGGTTAACACCTATTTCGGGGTAATAACAAGAAAGAATAAACTCAAAGGAGTAGACACTTCTGTCACAAGTCTCCCTTAATTTACTAAGGGACTGTATCACATCAAAAAGAAAAGAATGGCTCTCAAAAGTGCATCTTATTGGATCTCAAGCACAAGAGTTCTTAACGGTTAGTCTAGCCAAATAAAAGAATTATATATGTGTATCACACTAATGAACAGGTAAGGGAATTTCCAATTGCCATTTAATGTATTTTCCAACATTCAACATTTTTTCAAATGTTTTATGATAGAAAATTATAAAATAATAAGCATTTGAAAAGTTAAAATATAAGTATATTTTATGAAAAAATAACACATGTGCTAATAAGCATATGCTAATAAACTATATATTATCTTTAGTGAAAAACTTTTCTCAAAGAACCAGGAAAATTCTTTTAACTGAGGCAGCACAATTCATTGGTAGCTTACTAGAGAATAAGCACCTAAGAAAATGAAAGAAAACACAGATAAAAGTAAGATCTGAAAACAGGTATTTCCAGTGAGAAAGCAGAACACTCAATATCATAATAAGAAAAAGCATCATCTAGAAAAAAGAGAAAGCATAAACACCTATACTACACACACAAAAATAATAATTGTATTTTGAAACTAGGAGATGGGTTCCAATTTCCATAACTTAATAAAAAGACACTTTACATGCAAAAGAGCCCTAGAAAAGATTAGAGGCTGAATGACCTAAAATAATGCTTTGGAATTGCCCTGCTTTTTTTGTTGTCAAAATCTCATATTATTCAATATAAGCACATATACAAAAAATAAAGTAATCTAGCAACAAATTAATTTCTGGATGCCTGAATATAACAGAGAAGGACATGTGCAAATAAACTCAGCAGGTAGTTAATAGCTGGCTTCTCCAAAGAACTGACTGTCATCTTTACATCTGAAAAAAAAATCTGGGTACTGCCTTTGGGAATATCTCTAACATATTTATACTGGCAATTTACCTTACTAGTTAATGGACATCAATATCCTGGCACCAAAATAGAAGTACTGAAAAGAGATTGAAATGAGCTCAAAGGAAACATTTCACTTTAAGATAAATACCATGAATATATAGTTGATTGCAGTTTCCTTGGCATAAATTGCCATGTGTACACACTTCATTAAAAATGAGTTTAATATAAAAAAATTATTCTTGGTACTCCACTAATGTATTTCCCCTACCTCCTGTAGCAGCCCAGCTTAGCTGATGAGTTAAATGATTAAAACAACAACAAAAACAACAAAAACAAAACAAGAGACTGCAATAGAAATGGGACCAAGAGCCATTGGGGTGGCTTAATGATTAGGATTAGAGAATCTAATTTTCCTAGAAAGACATCCAAATTCAAATCCCAGTAGCGATTCCACCTTCTCTTCTTGAAAGATAAATGGACTCTGTTCCAAATAACTCATTTTGTGAAGGTTATTTTTGCAGGTCTATGAACACAGCACACTGTGTTAGAGCAAATGGAGTAAAATTAATTGTTTAATTTGAAAAATTATACATTCAAAGATATTTAAATAGAAAAAAGAGATTTTCTTTACAATTGTCTTATCTTTACAGGCATTACATGATCTCCATTTAAAATATGGAATTTTAAAATTTGTACCAGTTACTTAAAAAAAAAAATCATCTAGTTTTAATGAGCCATTCCCTGCTAAAGTCTTATATGGTTTTTCTTTCCATTATGTCTAATTAGTTCATCTGGCTAACAAAATACTATCCACATGATTCCCACTCATCAGATGTCATTAAAAAATAAAGTCCAGGCCCTCCCTGGTGGCGCAGCAGGTTAAAGCACAGCACTAAGAAGCTAAAGCCACTTCCGCATGAGTTTGATTCCTGCCTGCCCCGGAGGTGACCACATGGCGTGGCAGACCTCTCCTGACCCGCCCGCTGCTTCCCTCAGCAGTGTACTTCCTCGATCTGCCTGTTCTTCTCCCCTCTCTGTCTCTGGTGAATCCTATCACCCTCCACATCTCTGGCCTGTACCTCAGTTCTGTATGAATAAATAAATAAATCTTTTAAAAAATAAAGTCCATGCTCATAACTGACATGGTTTCAATATCTTAGGAAATACAAAATTTGGACCATTTTGGACAAGCTGCCTTAGCTTCATGCAATGTATTTAGATCACATCTGGTGATCCCAGTGACTCTTTCAGCTCTAGGTTCCTACACTATCCTGAACATACTTGTTTTTCCAAATTCCAAGATTGTCAAGTGTACTGCACTATCAATGTAGTATTCAAGCACTGAAATCCTATGAGGTGTTAATTAAATCCATGGTCAAGGTATTTTCAACCGTTGTGCTACAAAGTGCCTAGCAGTTTGTATCCATGGAAAAGGTCCATTCATAGTCTCAAATTCAAATTCGACACTTTATGTATACAAGCTATTACAGAATAAAGCCTGTATACAAGGTACTACCATATAAACAACTTATTTAGTCTATAGTTGCAAAAATCCCTAAATTATATTATCATTATCACCATTTCACAGAGGTAAAAAATCTAATGCTTATACATATTAACCAGAAGAATGAAATTTGAATTATTATTTATTGTGCATATACTGAGGCTTGTGTGTGTTATATTAATATGTGCATTGCTATTGAACACTTACCATTGTGTGGTCATTGAGATATATGAGATAACATATATGTCTTCATGTTTGTCTATGTATATGTGAGTAGCCTGCAAAGTAGGTACCTACTTAATTATAAAAACAAAGGCATTTAACAACAGAACCAAAATGAAGAAACTCAGGTGGTGAACCCAATAGTCAAATTCAGAAAGGCATGTTCTTAAAGCCCACACAACTAGTAACTTCCTCATGCTGCCTGCAAACAGCATGTCTGTTCCCCTCTTCAATTTTTATTTTGCTTCCATCATTATTGGATACAACTCTAACACATTAATACATTTTTGATCTATATACAAAGAAAAGTGGAATAAGACTTAAATACTTTCCATTAAAATCTCCTGAAGTTACCAATCCCTTGTTATATAAACAAGAAAATAATGTAAAAAAATTAATCCTTGCTTGGTCTATGCTTTTGTGTGTTAAATGGACTTTATGTATGTATGGCCCACGCTGGTGGCACAGCGGGTTAAAGCACAGCACTAAGAAGCTAAAGCCACTTCAGCACAAGTTCAATTCCCAGCTAGGGAGGTGAACCACATGGCTCAGCAGACCTCTCCGACCCGACCGCTGCTCCCCTCAGCAGTGTACTTCGTCAGTCAGCCTGTTCTGCTCCCCACTCTGTCTCTGGTGAATCCTCTCACTGCCCTTGCACCTCTGGCCTGTACCCCAGTTCTGTAAGTACAAATAAATAAATCTTTTTAAAAAAATTGTATGTATGTTAATTGGACTGTTATGACTGGAGGGATCTCTGGTAAGGGATAGTGAAGACCTTTGGATCCATCATTCTGATCTTGATCTATGACACACTTAAGTGGGTGTGAGAATGAAAGCAATACATACATAGCTGTTCTACACCACACCTGATCTTTCAAACAACACCCAGAACAGCCTGCAGGAAGATTACTTTGTGCAAAGGCAGCTTCCTTTGAGAAGAACATCCTGGATGACCAGTCACATGGACAAACATGGGTTTGCTCTAACAGCTAGACTCTCAGTTACAGCTGTAATCCACCTTTCTAAATAGCACATTTTCCTTTTAAAAAAGCCATTTTCCCTTTTGAAAACTTAGCCTCAGTTCTCCAAAACAAAAATTTATCAATCTCCCTTGTGCTTTTAGCAGTAACAATGAAAGGAGACAATTTCTTAAATGGAGAATTGACAAGTGACAGTGATTAATGACATTTTGTTTATTGACTTGGCTGAAGGCCAAGTAAGAAGCAGCGCTTCCCTAGACCCCTTGTTGGTAAAATTGCAGCAAAAAACAGGTGCAAAAACATTACACATAATGTAGTAGAAAAGGGCTTACTTCCAAGAAAGTCTTCCCATATTAGTTTACATATTTGGTACTTCACTAAAAGAGAAATGGGATCAAATTTGTTCCAACACAGTTGGAAGCTCTATTTTCTTTTTTAGTCTACATATTATTTGAAAAATCAAATAATATGGGTGGTAAAAAGCGTATGCTAGTTTTATTTTATAGTATTTTAAATTTTTGTTGGCCCTTTACTTTTTAATTGCTTATTCAGCCTACTTTTATTCTTAATAGGAAATATAAAACAAATAAGCAAACCAAAGATTATTTTTCAAAAAGCAAACCTTTCTTCTTGTGCATTAGGAAATAGTTTCTACCCTTGGCAAGTTTCTATTCTGATGAGAAAAACCAAACATTGAGCTTAGACTGTTCTCATTCCAAACTATTTAGTTGATGTTCCATTAACTTCCCATTTGCTTCAATTATACTACTTATTTCTCATTTCTGTCATCTTCTCACCTGAATCCAAGATTTGTGATATTTATTCAAGAAATGTTCTCATTAAAGTTATTGGCTACAATGTCCCCACAGAAACAAGAGAAAAGTCAACTCAGGCACTCACAGTCTACAGACACAGATAAAATGAGGTAAACGACAAGGAAAACATGGTGACTCATTCTTACTGAGGGAGAAATAAAACACGAAATTCCTGATGAAAACGAAAGCCCATAATATGCAAGAACTCAAACAGGTACATTGGATAAATAAAAATTATTTTGTAACTCAAAAAAGTCTTATAAAATAAAAATAAACAACCATAATTTTAAAAATATATATATATTTTATTTGATATTAGACATTCTGGGGCTTCAAATGTTCCCTCAAATTTTGTAAAAATCATTCAACTGCTCTAAAATGTCATATAAATTTCTCCTGACACACTCTCTGGATTTGGATATTATTAAAGTATTTATTCCTATCAATTAAATGAATATATCTCCAATGGAACTAGTACCTTCATTCAGGTTTGCAACACCCTACTGAATACCGATATTGTGAGAAAGAAATAAAGTTATATTAGCAATAACTTTAATATGTTGAAATTTTGTAATGATTTTAAAAAATCTTTTCCCCTAAGGCATCTGAGCAACACAAAAATTGAACAGAGAATCTGAAGCATTGCCATAATCCATCACCAACTGTTTAAAATGTAATTCTGTCAAACATATCCAAAACATCAATCCCCATTTCATTGTCAAAATTACCCTGTAATCAAGCTTTAGCTGAGTGGTTTGCAGCCTCAGGGAATTTAATCCATTAGAGGTATTTGAAAGGGTGGGAACATTTAGGAAAATGATCAATAGTCCCAACAAAAATACAAATGGCACAATTACTGAAAAACACTGTTGAAATCTAACACATTTTCTGAAGGGGATGATGGGGCACTACAAAACGAATACTAGAAATACCTTACATGAACCAGTGTCAAGCCTAGTTCTGAGTTTACTCCAGGGTATCTCCTATTAACTTGGCTGAAGAGATTTTGAGGTAAAACTTCTGAAATTGGAGTTTTCTGACGTTCTATTTAAAAAGAAAATACTACATTGTACAGTGGGAAGATCTTGAAAGGAAGCTAAAATGCCAAATTTCCAAATAAAGTGTACCATGTAGTTTATCTAAATTGAATTCTTATAACAAAACAAAAACAAAAACAAAAAAGAAAGAAAGAAAGAAAGGAATTGTATATCATCCACAGCTGATGCAAGGTCAACTGGATATACTAGAAGTGCAATATAATAGTCTGATTAATGCAAAGTGCTTCGAAGGATGTCCAAAATAGTCATGCATTCTCCTGTCGTCATGAAGCTTTATATTAAAGTGTAGACAACTATTTCAAAAATGCTGGTGAAATAAATGTCCTTAGAAATGCAGAAACAAATACTGTTGAAGGTTGTAACTAAGATTTCAGAGACTCCCTCAGGTGTAACTTGACAGGTAAAGTTTTAATTCTACTATAGATGAAACAAAGAAAATGGTAAGGTAAAAATTTGACCTGCAATGCTTCTTCCAACTTACTGTTTGAATAGCCAATTACTCATGGTAAGACTTTTTACCAAAAACTAAATTATAACATTGATATCATTAAACTAAAGAGAGGGATCCTCCCTGGTGGTGCAAGGAGTTAAAGTGCAGTGCTGAGAGAAGCTAACTACAGACTCTTCAGCATGAGCTTGAGCCCTGCCAGGGAGGTGACCCACATGACACAGCACACCTCTCTGCACACTTTTCTCACCAACTGCTTCATTGATCTGTCTGTTCTGCTCTCTGCTCTTTCTCTGGTGAATCCTCACAGCCCCTGCACCTCTGGCCTGGACCCCAAGTCTGTATGTATAAATAAATCTTTTTTGAAAAATAAACTAAAGAGAGAAATACTACACTGGAGGGGAGAAATCAAACATTATCCAAAAATCCCCAAAGATATAAGAAAACAATTATATTCAAATAAAGTAGCACTAGAAATAGTGTTGACCAAAGAAGTTATCACTAGTTTTATTTTCAAATACTTAAACTGTATTGTTATTTATATTTTACTTTGACACTTTATTGGGAAATGCTTCCTTTAATTGTTCACTTGCATACATCCTTTTGTCCCTAATAAATTTCTTTCATGAAAATCCTATGTACAAAACTCTGCTAGACAATTTGTGAGGAAACGAAGACACACAACATAAACTATTTTTCAAGTGTTTACAAATTCCAGGTCCTCTTTGGTGAAAGAAAAAATAAAACCATCAGCAACAATCTGACAGCTAAAGAAATTCTTTATAATTCAGTAAACTAGGTCACTACTAAAGCTTAACATAAACTTAGAACTGCCATTTAAGTAGAATATAACAAACACTCAATTTGCAATGTCCCATCCTGTCCTAAGTGTTCTTATAAGACCACAAACTGACTTCAAATATCCTCATCCTGTCTTCTATACATCAAAAAGAGTTGTGACACCAAGTGAATATCATCTCAAAAATGTTCAGTTTACCATTTTTGTGCAGAATGTAGATTTCAAATAGGTGTTCCAGTCTAAAGTAATGACAAAAAGGTAACTGCATTATTAGACTGATTGACAGTGTTAGTTCTCTTCATCAAATGACAGCAAAATACTTTTCTACCTTTTTTTTTTACTTTTCTGCTATTATTCTGTCAATAATCAATTGGAAACAAACTTTTAAACATGATGATAGTCATAAAAATTTCCATGATTAGCTTCCCTGATTCTATCTAAATATGTATGCAGATATATGTATAAACTTACATATACATTGGGTAAATTTTGGATAGATGATAGACAGATGGTCATCCAATTCAGCATATTTATTTTGAATATATATTTTTAGAAGAAGGAAGAAAGAGAAGAAGAGAGGAAGGGAAGAATTGAGGGAAGGAGGGAGAGAAAAGGAAAGTTATCTTTATTATGTTCAGATTTGTGGTTCCAACAATGTCTATATACATTTTAGATAATTTCACCTCTATGAAAATACAGTAATTATCCCTTCCTAATATTCTTAATACATGAATACAATTTTTCAGTGATGAGTTTTCTAAACTCCTTTGGATTACTTTCTTTCTTGTTTTCTGTCACTGGATAACTTCATAGATTAACTCAAATTAAAAGACTTGAAAAAACACCAGAGATTGAATTAAAATATTTAAATTTATTTTTGTATAACTTTAGCAGAAACTTCCATGGATGAAAAATATTTAAATGACTATTACCTAATCTCATTTAGGTTTACTTAATTTTAAGAGACTAATCAAAATAAACACAACCAGCCTGCCTCTTTTTCACACTATTATCCGTCTTCACGCTCTCCTTTTTAAAATTGGTTTTCCTGAAAAACTGCCTCCATTCATACTCTCTTTGACATTCTGATAACACATCTATTTCTCTATAAAGTTTCCTTCCCAATAGTCACAGTTTCTTTGTGACATTCAAGGTTTATCTTTGAAGACTTGGTAGAACTCACTAGTGAAACCGGCTGAGCCGGGGTTTTTGCTTTTGGAAAAGTTTTGATTAATCTTTATTTTTTATTTATTATTATTATTTTTTTTTTTACCATTTTATGATTCTTTATTGTGGAGATTTTTTTGGTTGAAATAACGAGGTGATCTTTAATTAGTTTGACTGTTTAAGTCTCTTCCCCGATTTGGAAATTTCTCGGCCCACTTTATTTTTTTATTTTACATATTTTCTATATCATTCTTCATTTTTGTACAATGTATGTTTTTGTTTGTTTCTGTTTTTGTTTTTTCATACAGGTGTAATCCCCATGGAATTCCTACCACCAAGTCACCCAGGTATCATCACCATAGCCCCTTGTTTCTTTCCCTTTAAACTTTTACCTTTCTCTTTTTAATTCTTCTGGAACCCAAATGAGCCTTATATACATTCTTGATGTTTTTCCATCTATCAGGTAGGTTTTCTTTGTTCATTTGCATTCTTCTTTTCTTTGCTTGCTTCTGTCTGTGTTATTTCAAAATTCCTATCTGGGACCTCCCTGGTGGCCTAAAGAGTTAAAGTGCAGCACTTTTAAGCTCTCTGATGCCCCTGCAACCTGAGTTCAATCCCTGGCCAGGCTGGTGACCCACATATTGCAGCAGACCTCTCCTCTCTCTTCTACCTGCTGCTCCCCTCAACAGTGTATGTAGGTCACTCTGGCTGTTCTATTGCCTACTCTGTCTCTGGTGAATCCTCTCACCCCCCACCTCTGGCTTGTACCACAGTTATTGCATGTATAAATAAATCTTTAAAAAAAAATCAAAATTCCTATCCTCTAACTCACTGATTCTATCTCCTGCATGATCTAATCCACTGCTATCACTCTCTATTGAAATATTCATTTCATTCATTGACTTCCTTGGCTCCAGAATTTGTTTCTTTATATTTTATGATCTTGGTTAAATTTTTCATTTTGTTCATTACTGGTTTCCTGATTGAATTGAACTGTCTGTATTTTCTCGTAGTTAATTGAGATTTCTCAAAACAGCTATTTTGAATTCATTATTGTGTAAACTGAAGATCTACATGTCTTTAGATTTGGTTACTAGTTGATTACTGTGGTCTTTTATTGCTACTATATCTTTGATTCTTCATGTTCTTTGGAGGCATGCTTTCTTTTTCACATATGAAGTAGCAATCACTTACTCTAATTTTTTCGTAGTTCAATTTTATATTCTAAGGCTTCTGGTCTCAAAGTTGGTCTTCACTTCTTGCTCCCTCTTGTGGCAGAAATTCTTGTTTTTATATATCTGTCTTCTCTTGTAACTTACCACGCTGATTGCTGGAAAACTCTTGGTTTTCCTGAAGGTGGCATTACAACCCAGGAATGTGGTTTCTCTTTGGCCATTACCCACAGAATATAATTTGTATTTTGTACAGATTATATACCTTTGCTTGCTCCCCTAGCCATCCTTAGGATCATCCTTGGGATCATGCAAAAACCGCCAACTATAACATAAAGTTCGGGTTTGACAGTTGGGGTGAGGGATATGTAAGTGAAGTATTTCCAATAGGTTATGAATGGACTTCCTACTAGAGTCAAGAACACAATCAGCAGGAAAAGAATCCCATTAATTCAATCTGACATTCTTGTCTGTTTCTTTACTGCTATCTTCTCTCCCCCAGTAATGAAGGACCCATATTAATACTCTGGGTCATGTGGGACAGAAATGGATTTCTTCAGGAGTATCTCACACAGCTGAGGAAACTTGGCACTCTCTGTCACTCCTTTTTCCCCATGAAGTCCACATTACTAGCTATTGAACAGGAGGGGCAAAAGGGAGATGTATATGGTGCTATCATAATGTTGACATCACTCCTCTTTCCATTTGTAATCATTAAATTGTCCCTACTTTTCAAAGTCCAAATAAAAACACATGTTTTGGGCCCTCCCTGGTGGCGCAGCGGGTTAAAGCACAGCACTGAGAATCTAAAGCCGCTTCCGCATGAGTTCGATTC
>NW_004567137.1:10062883-10064255 GCF_000260355.1 Condylura cristata
CACTTAACACTATAATATTTTTATTTTCTCAGAGACTTTGTATTTGTAAACTTGAATAGGTATGTGTATGTGTACACACACATACTTTTTTCTTTAAATAATAGTGAAGATGTAAGAAATACCAACCCCAGATTCTATACAGGGCAAAATAAGAAGTGTCTCATTTATTTGTGAGGTAATGGTTAGTGGGTTAGAATAAATGCTGTATTGATGCATTTGTGTATCTAAAATAAAGGAGATCCAACAATGGCTTTTACTTCAGCAGAAATTGCTTGCTTTCTAAGGTAATGAAGAACTTTACCAATATTCTGCCACCACTATGGATATCCTGTCTTCTCAATGACTCTCAAAATAACCTGGAAGCATTTCCTTTAGAAGAATTGATAAAAAAGAAAAAAAAAACCTGAATAAAATAATTTGTGGAATTTAGAAGCAATACAACTTTATAGATGCAAATTAACTATCTAGGTGATATTTTCATCTATGCACAAAAACAGTAAATTGATTTTAGATAGGATAAAAGGATAAATAAATAAATTTTGAAAATGAATTTCTAAAAAAATTAAAACATTGTATCTCTGTTCCATCAATGACATGTCTCAATTCTGGGAAAGTTGGCCTTGTATACAGTCTGAGCAAAGTATGTGTTCTCAGTTAATATTAAAAAATTGTTGAATGACAGATGGTGCCATATCCATTAGTCTAACAGTTGAACTGTGAGAGTCATACTTATTAAGGTAATACAGCTTTCCTCCTCCATTCAGTTCCTGATTTTGTCTCTTCAGATCTACCTAATACTTCCTCTTTCATTAGTTTTTCTCCACTTTCTACATGACCTGCTATTAGTTTACCTCGTTTCTGGTTCATTCTAAGAATACCCTCTCTACCAGAAAGAGTATCAGTTCCAAATGGAGAAATTCATTGTTCTCAGATGATGAAGATAAATGTACCAATATTCACATGTATCTTCATTGACAACTGAAATACCTTCATTTTTAACTCAGTCTTCTCTCCTTTTCATTTTAACTGTAAGTACATGTTAATGATAAAACATGTATATATACATTTACTGTATGGTCAAGTTTTAATCAAATGGAAGTCAACAGTAATTGTATGTGCTTCCGCAGTGTTATCTTTAAGTTAGTTAATGCCTCCTGCCTAGATTTTCTATCTTTTCATTTTGCTAAAATTCAGAATGGGTGTTTATGAGCTACTCCATGCAGAACAAAAACAAGGAACAACAGATCTTAACATAAGACATTAAAACCACATACTGAGATGGGCCCTCCCTGGTGGCGCAGCGGGTTAAAGCACTGCACTGAGAAGCTAAAGCCACTTCCGCATGAGTTCGATTCCCGCCTGCCGCCTGCCT
>NW_004567137.1:10064975-10146747 GCF_000260355.1 Condylura cristata
TATATATATAATTGGAAAGCTATAAGCTTTGTTACATTATAAACAAATACTTTGAATTATCACCTGCAGTAACTTGAAAATTAGGACGTATGTTTTAAAGAGAATGTTATTCTGGAGGTTGTAGATATGTTAGAATGCTGTAGTATGTTTAGTGTCCTTAATGCTTTCAGCAAGGTATTATAAGAAAGAAATGAGCCCACTCAGATGTGACAATTTGCATGCAGAAGTGGAAAGTGCTATAATTCTTTAAAAGAAATTTTATCTGCCTTTAACATCAATTATTTTAGTAATTTTTAGTACACAGGAGTGGAAAACCATGAACTATTTGTTACTACTCAGACAGCAGAAAGTAATGCTGTAGACATTCCTCGTATAATTCTTATTATGACTTCCCAGCTAAGCAAACTGAAGCTATCTAGTGGTAAAAAATCAAATATCTTGCTCTATTAGCCAATATCTGCAGATTGTAACCAGTAAAATGAAGGAGAAAGGGAGACAATCCTGACGTTGGGACAAAAGGAAGGGTGATACCAGGAACAAAATCCAATGTAAGTTTAGAGAACTGTGTCTAAAAATTAATTTTAGCAGTTAGGACATGAAAAGTATTTAAGCTAAATTAGCATGGAATCATATTCAGTATTTATATTGAGCCTAAGTTAGCATGGGACCATGTAAGCATTTAAGAACATTATAATGTCAAACTTCTTTTTTTTGTAATGTTTTATAAAGATTTATTTATGCTTACAGAACTGGAGTACAGGCCAGAGGTGCAGGGGGGTGAGAGGATTTACCAGAGACAGAGTGGGGAGCAGAACAGGCAGATAGAGGAAGTATATTGCTGAGGGGAGCAGCAGGCAGGTCAGAAGAGGTCTGCTGCATCATAAGGGTCTCCTCCAGGGCTGGGAATTGAACTAGTGCCAAAGTGGCTGTGGCTAGCTTGCAGTGCTGCACTTTAACCCGCTGTGCCACCAAGGGAGGGCCCTGTCAGAGAAACTTCTATCTAAACTTTCAAAAGCCAAATGAATCACTTGAGTCTTGAAATTTCAAACCTACACCAGCAGATACTGGGCTGCAAAAACTGGGGAGTTCTGTCATGTCCACTCTAGTAACATCACAGAGGACAACAAATTAGACCTATGTAAAGAGCCAACTCAGGAATCATAGAGGACAGTGGACCAAGTTCTCTCTTTCCAAAAGAACAGAATCAGTGCCTAACAAAGAGATGTGTTCCTCTACCGTGGCATAGAATTTGTTTGTTGGGCTTTCACCATTGATACATACTAGTAAGTTCTGTGTCTCCTTGTTTTTATTCTTTCCAAATAGAATTTTGCTTTTGCATTTTTCATGTATTGATCTCAGTGAGTGTGAGCTCATGTGGGAAAGTGAGTGAATTTGAGTTCCCAAAAGACCAAAGAAACCAGATTGGGAAGTCAACAACCCTACAGAATGTATTTCCCCACCCATCCTGCTAGTAATTATCTCCTGACACACACATAATTTTGGATGAGTACGTATCTGCTCAACATAAGACTACATTCCTCAGATTCCTTGAAGGTATACATAGTCATGTGACTAAATTCAAGGAAGGGAGATTATTTAATTTCATATTCTTGGTTCTTCCTTGGCAGCTCTGTTATAGCTGCTAAAACATGCTATGAAGATTAATTTTGTGTCTCAATTTGACTGGGCCACACAGTCCAGATATTTGATCAAACATTATTATAGATGTTTCTGTGACAGTATTTATTTTACTGAGATTAATATTTAAATTGGTTAATTTAATAAAACAGCTTGTCCTCTATAACATGGGTGGGCCTCTTCTAGCCAGTTGAAGCATTAACAGAACAAAGACTGGCCTTCCCAAAGTAGAAGGAATTGCTCCATTGTACAAACTGTAAATCCAAACTGCAACTACTCCCACAGTCTCCAAAATGCTTGCCTATCCCCCTAGATTTTAGATGCACCAATTCCTTACTGCCTTGTAAGCCAATCTCTTATAAACCTTTCTTGTCTTCTCTCTCCCTATAAATATAAAACACACACACACACACACACACACTATTGATTGTGGTCCTCTGGAGAGTGCTTAATATATTTATTCTGCTATTACTCTGAAGGATAGTAAGGTTTTTTTCAAAAGATTAGTTACTTGGAAAGGAAAATGTGGCGGGCCAAGATGGAGATATTGGAAATATTTCTTCAAATAATCTCAAATTCAAAGGATAAGTTCGTATCAATGGACCTAAAGAAAGAACTTAAGCAGGGAAACATCTCTTCTTGTAGTGCCTGTAGATATTAGCATCTATCTGAAAAAACTCCCTCAAGCCAATGTCCAGAGGCACTTATCACACTCATAATATCTAGTCTCATTTTGTTACTTTTAAAGAATACTACAGTTAATATTGGAAATACGTTTGCTTCTTTCCTAGGATGAAGATTCTGAGCTTGACCTTAGGCCATTCTTTACGGATTTGCAAAGTGAAGCCCTAAATGAAAAGATGAATCTTTCCAGTTCTTTCTAAAGGTCACTATGCTGAAGATCATAGTAACCTTTAATTTGTAAATCCCAAAGCACCAGAAACACCCATGTAATATAAACTGAGATTTTTCTGTATTTTGTCATGTAGTGCTAATCAATAAAGTTCACATTTTCAATACACACATTTTTAAAAATTAAAGGAATCATTGTGTATGTTGTACATAATTCAATAAAAATATTCCTGAAAAATTCAACATTTTTTCTCATGAACAAAAATATAATTAAATTTAATTAAAACTCAGTTCATCCTACATCAGTGAAGCTAAGGAAGGAAAACATAGTTTATTTGCTTTTCTTACATTGAAAACCCCAGATAACAATATAACACTGTAGCATGTATTTGTTTATTATTCTCTCAGGTACACAGTAAATTAAGTGATATATTATACTATATACTTGCATTATAATAATGTTAAGTACATTGACATGACTTAAATTATAACAGAGTGCACAGACAGTAATTTAGTTGTTAAACAATAATAACACATCAATGTTAAGAAGACTGTTGATTTGACATTATATATATATATATATATAAAACCTAAAGTCAAATAGCAAAGAGAGAAATATAGTCAAAACATGACCTACATTTTAATATACTTTAAAATCATTTAATATTTTTCCAATCAGATGGAAAAATTTTGGAATAATCAAACTTAAAAAATTGAAAAGAGGTTTAAAGCCAAAATTATAAATCAAGTTTCTCCACATTTCTCTAATTCACAATATCCTTAGTCATCGTGAGTTTTCTCCCTCCTGAAGTGCAAAAATAACTTAAAATGTCTAGTAACTTTCATTCTTACCTCTTTATAATTAATTCACTACCCAAATATCAGTCACAATAAACTTTGTAACCCATTGCCTGGATCATGTTCTTCACCTTAAAAATTTCAGGTGCCTCAGCAGACCTCTCCAGTTTCTTCTGCTGCTCCCCTCAGCAGTGTATTTTCAGTAGATAGGCCTGTTCTTCTCCCCACTCTTCCTGGTTTTTACCTCCTCCCTGCACTTCTGAACTACACCCCAGTTCTTCTATGCATGAATAAATAAATATTTTTAAAAAATAATAAGACCCTAAAAAATGTAATTGCCTATCAGTACCTTTATAAATAATTCACAGTTCAACCAATGGTTAAAATATCAAGAGATTACTCCCACAGACCACCCTAATTTCTTTCCCTGCCATTCTCTGCTAGCCACTTTGACTCTAGAAATATCAGTGAAGTTAGTTCATCGAACATTCCAAGGTTGTCCCCGTCTTAGACTTCACCACTTGCTTTGGAAAGCCCTCCCCTCACATTATCACATGCCTTTTCCTTAAATGAATTCTAATCTCTGCTTAAGAACACCAGAACCTGATGCTATTAAATCTTCCTTAAATTCTTTATCTCCATTTCAAACAGCTGAACGCTTATTATTCATCCTTTCTCCAATGATACATCAACTTTATAGAGTCATCCTTCATAAACTTTTTGTCTAAAAGACATGCTCTATTTCCAGTTTTAAAATTCAATTAAAGCCCTCTTTTCCACATATAACATAATCAATGAGAAAACAAATAGCAAGATCAATGAAAACTAAAACATATCTTGTATAGTAAATAAGAATATCTATGATTTCTAATTTGCCCCTCTGGTCTGCCCCTTGGTGAGCATGCCCTGTATAATCACCTCCCCTAAAGGTGGGCAATGGCAATATAATGGAATAGTGTGCCTATGACCAAATTACAGATCAGTTGGCTTTGAGTTAACAAAAGGGAGATTACCTTATGAGGACTGGCTAATACTGATGTTTCCTTTTTAAAACGTGACGAATGATAGAGACATTTGGAATGTAAAATGAGAGAATCTTTTATGTTGTTGAGAAGACAACATTGTAAGGCTGGTGGTTAAACTGTAGGAGCTGACGTTCTCAATCCTACAATGAAGACTGATTTCTGCCAACAACCAATAAGCTATGAAAGAAGCCTGATAGTTAGGTGAGATGGCAGCCTCTGCCCACTTATTACTGCAGCTTGGTGAGATGTTGACCTCTATTGACCCGCCCATTGCTACCCTTAGCAGTGTATTTCAGTGGACCTGCCTGTTCTGTTCCCCACTCTGTCTCTGGTAAATCCTCTCACACACCACACCTCTGGTCTGTATCCCAGTTCTGTAAGCATAAATAAATAAATAAATATTTTATAAAAAAAATTGGTAATAAGAA
This sequence comes from Condylura cristata, assembly GCF_000260355.1. Classification (NCBI taxonomy): domain Eukaryota; kingdom Metazoa; phylum Chordata; class Mammalia; order Eulipotyphla; family Talpidae; genus Condylura; species Condylura cristata. The sequence continues at coordinate 10,069,717 of NW_004567137.1, forward strand.
AATAAAGAAATATTAATCCCTCTTAATATCACAATACAGGTTAGACTATAAATCCTCTGTGAATCCATATCATAAGAAAATTCTAAGAATACTTACCAATTCTTCTGGGCTTATACTGGTTGTTTAAAAGGAATATAGCAAAGCAGGAGATCACTGATAGCCTCTTTTGGTGACACTTAGTCATGGGAGTTTATGAAGTTCCTAAAGCACTTTAAAATAAAAAGTGCAGGTGAGGGGAAGATAAGGAAACGAGACTGCTCAAGGGACTAGGGAACAAAGCTAAGTACACAGTCTTCTCACATGTAACATTTCTTCAGAATAGAGCACATACTGAATCACAAAACAGGTGTCAATTCACAAAGATGGAAATAATATTAAGTATCTTCTCTGATCACAATGGTACCAAAATAGGAATCAACCACAAAAAAGAAAGCATGTGAACCTCTAATATGTGGAGAAAGAACAACACACCTAGTGACTATCATATTAATGAGGAAGTCAAAGAAAAATTAAATAATACCTAAAGACAAAAGAAATGCCACAATCTAAGAGACCCTGTGAGACATAAGTATAGCCATACCGCAGGAAGTATATATCAGTTTACATCAAGAAACAAGAGAGGGCCGTCCCTGGTGGCACAGCGGGTTAAAGCACAGCACTAAGAAGCTAAAGCTACTTCAGCATGAGGTTGATCCCGGCCCCGAAGGTGACCCACATGGTGTGGCAGACCTCTCCTGACCCACTCGCTGCTCAGTGTACTTCGTCAGTCAGCCTGTTCTGCACCCTGCTTTGTCTTTGCTGAAGCCTCTCACTGCCTCTGTGCCTCTGGCATGTATGCATAAATAAATCTTAAAAAAAAAAAAAAAAAGAAAGAAAGAAAGAAAAGAAACAACAGAGACTCAAGTAATCTTATTTCTCACCTTAAGAAACTAGAAAAGGAACAGACAAAACCAAAGCCAATAGAATAAAGGGCAAAAATTAAAAAGTCAAGCAGAAATACAAGAGATAAAAATTTTAAAGACCAAAACCTAATGAAAACCAAAGCTGGTTCTCTGAAAAAGTAAACAACACAGCAAACCTTTAGCTAGGCTCACAAAGAAAAGAAGGAAGAAGGTCAAATAAGTAGAATGAAAAGCAAAAGTTACAAAAGGCATCTCAGAAATTCAGAGCCTCATAAGAGATGACTATGAACATTTTTATGCTACTATACTGAATAAGCCAGAATAATCCAGAGTGAATAAAGAAGAAGTAGAAGACCTGAACAATGATGAATAAAGAATTGAAACAGCAATCAAAAGTCTCTCAGGTGACAAAAGTCCAGGAACACACAATTTCACCAAAAATTTCTACCAAAATCTTTAAGAATGAAATAATACCTATCCTTCTCAAATTCTTCCCCAAAATAAAGAAATAGGCAATATTCCTAAACACATTGTATAATGTCAATATTACCCTTTTACCAATACCAGAAAAAAATATACCCCATTTCCCTAGTGAACACAGACATAAAAATCCAGTGCTTTGAAAGGATCATATGGCATGACAAAGTGGGATTAACAAGGTGAGTTCAATATATGAAAATCAATACATATAATTTACTTTAACAAAAGGGAAGATAAAAATCATATAATAGATGCAGTGAAAACATTTAATAAGATTGAATATCCACTTAATGGTAAAACTCCTCAAAAAATAGGAGTAGATGTAAGTAGAAAGTAACACTGTATTTATAGGTAGATATGCTATCTTGGGCTTCTCTGGTGGCACAAAGGGTTTAGTCTCAGTACTATAAGCTGTCTGCAGCCACTGCAGCACGAGTTCAATCCCCAGGCAGGGAGCTGACCCATATGGCCCATCAGACCTCTCCTGACCCTCCCACTGCTCCCCTCAGCATTGTATTTCAGTAGATCTGCTGGTTCTGCTCCCTACTCTGTCTCTGGTAAATCCTATCACTCCCCCACACCTCTAGCCTGTACCCCAGCACTTGTAGGCATAAATAAATAAGTCTTAAAAAATATATACAGTATTATCAGAAATGCTATCTCATAACAGAAGTAAATTTTTCCTGACTGATCTGAAGTTCAATACAATTCAAAAAGCCTCTGAGCAGTATTTTAAAAAATGTAACTAAAATCATTTATAATAGGAAAGAATCAACTACAGCTTAAAACCAGAGTAAGATATTTTCTCTTATCTAATTTATAGAAACTTTATAATATCCAACTTATGGATACAAACAAACTTTCAAACATTATTATATGAGAATGAGAGATGGCCATCAAGGAAATTTCAATAAAATACAAAAATCAGACCACAAAAAATTGTAAATAATTCAAAACTGGCTAAAAAATGGATATAACCTCACAAAGAAATACTAGGCTACAAAGTCTGTTTTACAATAATAATGCTATAATTTTTTTCTAACATTAAGAATCAAGCTGTTCATATCTCTAAATATATTTTCAAAAAATAATAAACAAAACATACATTCACATACATTACAAAAACACTGCAAGTATCTAAGGCAAGTAATTCATAGCAGTATATCTTAATGCCAAAGCTAATTGTATAGCGAGGCGTTTCCCAGATATTCTATAGTACAAATATAAAAGATAAAATTTGTGAAAGAAGCAAAAAACCTCGATTCTAAACTAGCAGACAGAAAAGTAGTGAAACCTGACTTCTATTATTTTACCTAGTCTAATACAATAACGTTTTAAGGTGTTAACGTTTTCTATTTGGAAAGCAGAAAAGAACATTTCAGACTTGATTGTGTTGTTCTCTTCGTGATTTCAAAGAACGTGAGTCTGATTCTTAAGGCTCTCAGATTCAAATATGGTTTCACATCACCAAGGCCCAGTCTGACCACCATGTGCTATTCCTGAAATGAGTAGTTTTGCCATGTGATCAGAGTTTTACATAAGAAAGTGAAGTTTACTATCGACAGACAATGGAGAAAAAGAATGTGAATTTCTCCACAAAATGCCTCTTCAGGTAAGAACTTAAAAACAGTTTTAAAGGAAATCTTGGGCAAAAGGGAGAGAAAGGGGTGCTTGATAACTGTGCATCGGAGGTATTTTGATGTTGGTGGTTATCTGCTGAACATCTGAGCATGTTTCCATATACTTCCAGTGCTCAGAAAGTGGTGGTGTAACTCCTCCCCAGGAGCAGAATTAGTACAATAACAAGACTGATGTGAATTTCCAATCCAGAGGAAGAGTCTGCATAGGCTCTAAGTGTTTCATAGACCAATGGGCTGTTCAAGTTCAACAGGGATAGTTGGAATCTGGTTACCTCCACAGACTGAAACATATATTCCAGTTTTTGATTAAATCAATTAAGAATTTTAACCATCCTACAGGAATCAGTAATGATTGGCCTTAACCCTTTGTTTTTGGGATTTTGATGCCCGAGGGTTAACAGTCTTAGGCATTTGTGTCTCGGTTCTCTGAGGTGCTGGTTTGGCAGATGTCTGGCAGGTGGACCTTTTATCTGAGTCTCAACTTCCATAACTGGTGTAGTGAAATGGTGCCAATATCAAAAGAACTTAACAAAATAATGCTCATTAAAATGCCCAGAATAAATGTATCTTAATGAATATATATGCATCGCGGATATAAAATTAAAATTAACATAAACTTTCTACATGTAAATACAGACACAGATTGTATGCCCATAAAACTAGAGACTTATAATCAATGACACACCGACAAAGGAAGTACATTACAGAAAGTACATTTTTATAAACAGAAGATTAGATGTGCTTACAAGGAATGTGAAAGGCCATTATATTTTTTGTCTTAGGCCATTTTAAGAATAAACAGAAGGTATTTATGGAATTTGATTTATTAATAGCATGTATTTTATTTGTAATTCAAAATGAGGTTTATTCTTTGAGGATGGGCAGAAATATACAAGAAAGACTGAAAGAAAGCCAAGATTTAAGGAAAGACTCTGAAATAAAATATGCACACACAGACTTGAAACAATCTGGTCTTAGGGTAACAAAGTAACAGGTTTTTTTCCCACACATTTCCCCACCCCCAGACAGGCACTGAATTCCAGTATGCAAACAAAAGGGACATATTGTAGAGGTGATTCATTCAGCTGGGGACACAAAAGGCTGCACCAGCCAAGCCAACATTCAGCAAAGCCCAAACATGGAAAACTTGTTTCTCTCTTTTAGGAAAAGTAGCATGGTTGAATAAATGACTTATTCTTTAAATTTCTTTTTAAAACATTAACAAATATACCTCAAAATAATAACCAACTTTCTCCTTTTTCATAGAAACCCAGGTTTTTTTTTTTTATAAATATCTGTCTGTGCTTTCATCTACATATGTGCTGCTGCTATCTCCCCATAAACTCAATCCTGGTGTAATTTAGTCTGTATTGGTAAATGTAGAAAGGCTCTCAGATGGCTTAGAAGAAATAGAACAAAATTAGTTTGGATTTTTTTTCAAGTGGATTGTCACAATCTGTGCATGTTATTTCCCTTACCATTACATTTATGCAATACTCAGATTCCCTTTCCTCCTTTATCCACCTCCTCTTTAACATAAACAGGGGGAAAATTAAGTGGATATAATCACCTCTAGATGCTTTAGAAACTTTATACAATAGCTGAGAGACTACCATGCTCAAATGGATATTATTGGTTTGAATTTAGCATGTGATCCAAGCCGTGTGTCTTTCACTATGCCAGGAAAATCTCAATCAGAGTTCCAAGCACAGATAGAAGGGGAAACATTCTCTGGCCGTGTTGTGTTGTAACATTCTTGAATCTGGTCTCTGTCATGTTCATCCTTCAAAAGAACCTCCATTTAGCACAGCTGCCAATACACTCCCAAAATAGGTTTGTTTATAGAAATATGTCTATTCTCATTTCTAAGGAAGTTTATATAACACTTAAGTTTGATATAATACTTATTGTATTAAAAGACTATTTGCTGGGGCTCTCCCTGGTGGTACAACAGGTTAAAGCATAACACTATAAAGCTCTCTGAAGCCACTGCAGCACGAGTTCAATCCCTGGGCAGGGAGCTGACCCATATGACATGGCAGACCTCTCCTGACCCACCTGCTGCTCCCTTCAGCAGTGTAATTCACCCATCTGCCTGTTCTGTTCCCTACTCAGTCTTTGGTGAATTCTCTCACCCCACCCCACCCCCACCACAAACACATCTGGCCTATAAGGATAAATAAATAAATTTTAAAAATACTATTTGCTGCTAAAAAATACAAAGTAATATAAACATAAAATCACAACAGAGGTTTTATTTCAAGTGGTTCTAGTATATTTTTAAATGTGGAGACTTCTTGAACTTCCTTCTACTGAATATTACTCTAATAAGAGAATGATACCAAAACTTTAAGTATTTATTGCCAACTAGTGACAGATTATTTGAATTAATCAGATTTATAAGATGTTTCTAATTCTCCTAGATTCAATAACCTCTCCTTAGTGTGTGCCTACTAAACACTTTAATTATATTTTTATCAATCGACAATGAATGTCAATTACCCATTGATACGGTTTTCTCTCTTAGAGCACATCTAGAAGAGCGAAGACCTTATCTCTTTGCCCTCCCTCCTGAAATTTAAAATACAATTATGAAATTTACTTATATCTTAATATATTACTTATTGTATGGTAAGCTGGCTTAAAGTCCACATTCACAACTCTGATGGAAAGAAACTGTTTTCATCATAATGAGTGTAAATCTACCAGGCATATTCATCATTAGTAGGAAGTATATAAAAACACCACCACTTCAAATTCCATAGAACTTACTCACTTCTAGGGTAAGTAACTTCCAATTTTCTTGGGAGAAATATTCAGCTTTTGCCCTCTTTTTTCTAAAGTATTTACTTTAGAAGACTTGTTATTATAAATTATTTCCCTATGCTTTAGGATTTTTTTTGCACTATTCTGCCAGTTTTATGACCCATCACTGTCTTTCCCAAGGACCAAAGAGGCATCTCTTTGAGATGCAACCAACAAGAAGATATCTTCCAATCTCTGGAGGAGGATAGAAACCCAAATTTAGTGTCCCTTGCTCCACATTGGAGCAAAAGATGTAATTGAATATGGTCAAGTAGCACACATAGATAACTTATTAAACCCTATTTTTTAATAGCTTTTGTGATTTGTTTTAATGGAGCACTTGTCCATTCAGTGCAATTTTTTGCTCCAACATTCTCAACAGAAATACAAACATAAGACCTACAAAAAAACAAAACAAAAACAAAACAAAACAAAACAAAAACACGAGAGTGTTAGCAGCACTATTCAAAACAACCTCAAACTGGAAACAAGCCAACTGTCCATCATCGTATGAATGAATAGAGAATTCCCTGAAATTTACAAAATAATTCTATTCAACATGAGAATTTTACCTAGTCAACTATAGGTAAAAATATAGATTAATTTTTACAAACATACTGTCAAATAAGTCAATCAAAAGAGTAGAATCTGTTTGAGTCAACTCATATAAATTTCAAAAACAGTTTATCTATGCTTTAAAAAATAATGTAATGATTATTCACTGAAGGCAGTGACAGGATGGGTAATGAAGAGGTTTCCGGCAATGTTCAGAAGGTATTCAGGTCAATAGCCAAAGCACCCATCATTTTCCACCTCTAGAGGTAGGTGCTGGTTACCGGGGTCCATTCAGATATTGAAAATTCAGCACATTGTATAGTCTTGCTCTATACATTTTATGGATTTTTCATGTGATATTTTTAAGTCACTCATGGATCATATAAACATGCAGACTTTAGAGCTGCATTCCTAAAGATTCTTATTTAGAAGCTCTAGGATTAAGGGGGAATAGGTGCATTTAATCAAGCAGGTGGTCTTGGCACACTTTGGAAATGACTGCTTTTTCAGGGTTATAATGTAGTGAGATATATGCTGTCAAAAAAGCAATGAAGGAAAAAGTAATACATTTAAATATGACCAGGGGAAGCATATGATTGAGTAGTAATCCACCTAGTCCAGCATTTTGGATACATGTTTATAAACAAAGAGGTGAACTTCAGTAAACAAGAATTCTGTCACTCTACCCTAACACAGAAAGTAAGTAGATAAAATAAAAAGCATGTTATTTTTATGTTTCTCCTCATCATTTATCATTCATGACTTGGATAGGTGGCACTGTGATGATAATGGAACAACTCTTAGTGCCTAAGTAGCAATCCAGGCTCAGTAACTGTCATCCCAAACCCTCCATCTCCAGGACACTCAGTGATCTTGGCTTTGTTCTCTTATACCCATTCTCCCTAACATTGCAGTGAATAGAAAATCAATGAAGTGTGCTATAAAAGGAACAAAACAAAACTCATCTGACAACTGGTATACTAAGCTGCCAACTGCTCTGGGCTTATTATCCTATTAATTCAAACCTGAGGGCAGAATCTTGGAAAACAATTGGAGCAATGCAAATATTGCCTTGCCTGACTGTATCTCCATGGGTACATTATCTGAGGTACACTGAGCTACTCAGGGGAAGAGATGACTAAACAAGATCCTGTTTCATTTACTTGACTCTACTCAGTGATAAGTAAATTATTGGAACAGTTTTACAAATACTCTAAAAAAAGTCACTAATAAATAAATTATCCATGTCTGCTGACTCTACAATACCAGAAAACATAATTTACTGCTACAGGTAAAAGGGAAATCTCTGTACTTACTTGGTGGATCACAAAGCTATTCTTATTCCACTCCTTCCCTGACTTATTTTCTACTACATTTTTCTTTACAGAATATCCTGCATTTTGCTTATAATAGATGTTGAATTCACTGATGCACTAGTCTACACTTTCCTGGTTTGTCTTTTGACCCATTTTACAACTAATGGATTTGTGTTTGCCACTTTTAAATCCTCAGATATCTTTCCTGAATCATGTGACTTTCCCCCCCTTTTGCTGTCACTTTGGATTTGAAAGAAGTAAATCAATACCGTGCCTTAAAAAGCCTCGGCACTATTGTCAGTAAATATATTGCATTCAGTTACTTTTGCTCACTAAATGTTGCTTGATATAATACCAGAGCATCCTCTGCTGCACCAGGAAAAAAAATAAGATGCTATTTTGAGCTGTGAACCAAGGATTGATTTCTTTTAAGATATAATATATATTTTATGTATTGCATCTAACCTTGTTATTTGTCAGATTTCATAGAAACCTCCATTCTCTCATTTGTGTGTGATCTCGGCAGTTTTCTGCAAAGGTGAGGAGTTGTCTTTGTCTCTCCAGCTCATACCTTGGTAAATTTCACCTTTCGTCATTTTATCAAATACAGTTCTGAATGTTTCATGTACACTGTCCAAAGCTTAGCCCATATATTCAAGACCTATGTCGAATCTTTAATACATTTCATGCTCTCTGAATTGATATTTTTTCACCTATCAACTGGAAATTTTAATAACAAAGACATTTTGTTATATTGCAATTAAATGGGATGACACTTTTGAAAGTGTAAACTATAAAGCATCGTGCAAATGCTAGTCAATCCAGCATTATCAAAAGTCACATAAAGATTGTGTCATTAGAAAGGTCATTATTCTCCAAATACTCTCATTGTCTTGTCCCATGCAAAGGTGGATATCACAAAAAGGGATCAATTGAATCAGGCATTTTCTCTGAACCTATGTTGAGGCAGATAACATCTTCAGGAGAAGGCAAGGACTCCACTGGGTCTTGCTACTATACATCTCTATTATTTAGCTCCAGGAGGTTAAACTTCTCAAGCTAACTCATACTAACCACCACAAAGATGCTGAAGCTTCCTCCATTCTCTTAAAACTTGACCTTAGCCTCTCTTCCCTCACTTTTAGCAGCTGAACTTACTACTCACGCCCCATTTTACAAATATAAGAACTTGGAGGAGAGGAAATCACAATCTATGGACAACCAAACCAATCAACATGTCTCTATTCCCAGTCCAGCATGGAATTTCAGTCAGATTTTCCACTGTCATTGAACAACAAAATATATTAAAGTCATCCTACCTTAAGTAAAAAAAAAAAAAAAAAATGCTTTTCTAACAATAGCACATCCAACTAAAAATGAACCTTCCTCTTACCATTCACAGTCTAATATCTTCTTCTAAAATATATCTATTTACTTTCCTACATCATTTTTCATTTTTGTACAATATTTGATTTCTCCCCTCAGATATAGTCCCCATAGTTTTTCCATCACATCATCCATGAACCATCACCGTACTCTCTTGTGCTCTTCCCTCCCATTTTAACTCCTTTCTCTCAGATCTATGGTCAGTTTGAAACAGTTTTCCTGACCTTTTGTTAAGTTTCTCTATATTCTGCATATAAGTGAAGCTTTTTGATATTTATCTTCTTCCTTCTGACTTATTTCATGTAGCATAAACTCTCCCAGTTCCATTCATGTTTCTGAAAATAGCATGAATTTGTCTTTTTTGATCAGTGTGTTTTATTCCACTGTGCATATATACCACATTTTCTTGATCTGTTCATCTGTTTGGGGGCATTTAAGTTGTTTCCATATTTCAGCTATGTGAATAGTGTTAAAATAATCACAGAAGTACTGGTTTTCTTTCAGATTAGTGTTTTTGTGTCCTTTGGGCATTTTCCCAGGAGTGGAATTGCTGAATCATATGGTAGATCACTTTTAGTGTTTTGAGGAACCTCCATACAAGCTTTCCATAGTGCTTAGAGGCAAATTTCTTCTCAGAGCCAGCACTTGATAACTCCACTTCTTAAAAACTACTCACTCTTCAACCTACATCATCTGGCTTCTACCTACTATTTAACACCAATTGCTCTCGGTGAAACTAGTGGAAACTTTAGTCCTTATCATTCTTAAGCTCACCATAACTTTGTTTTTGTCATTTACCTTCTTTCTTCTTCTTCTTCTTCTTCTTTTTTTTTTTTTAAGATTTATTTATTTGTGCATACAGAACTGGGGTACAGGCCAGAGGCTCAGGGGCAGCGAGAGGCTTCACCAGAGACAGAGTGGGGAGCAGAACAGGCAGATCGACGAAGTACACTGCTGAGGGGAGCAGCGGGCGGGTCAGGAGAGGTCTGCCGCCATATGGTCACCTCCGGGGCAGGCGGGAATCGAACTCATGCGGAAGCGGCTTTAGATTCTCAGTGCTGTGCTTTAACCCGCTGCACCACCAGGGAGGGCCCTTCTTCTTTTTTTTTTAACATTTACTTATTTATACATACAGAACTGGGGTACAGCCAGAGGTGCAGGGATGGTGAGAAGATTCACCAGATACAGAATGGGGAGCAGAACAGGCAGATCGACAAAGTACATTGCTGCAGTAGGCAAGCAGGAGAGGACTGCCACGCCATGTGGGCCACCTCCTGGGCAGGGGGTCGAGCTCACACTGAAGTGGCCACGGCTTGCCTTAGCTTCACAGTGCAGGGCTCCAACCCACTGCACCACCAGGAAGGGCCCTTGCCCCCTTGCCTTCTTTCTTTAAAAAAAAAAAAAAAAAAAAAATGGGGTGAAATGCTTATCATATGAGCCATTTAAAAATGAACATTTTATTATAACCTGTTTTTAAGTTTATTAAGTGTTATTAACTACACCTAGTTTCAATATGTTTCCATAACCCCAGAGCAAAACCTCTTCCCTATCAAATAATTTATCCCCATTTCCATCTCCCTCTAGGATCTAGCAACCATCAAGCTGTGTTCTGTCTCTATGAATTTATCCGTCTTGGATTTTTCTTATAAATGAAATCATACACTATGTGGCCTTTTATCTGTTTTTCCTATATCCATGTTTCAAAGTTTCATCCACATTGTAGTTTCATTCTTTCTTGTTGCTGAATAACATTCCGTTATATACTTATACCGCCATGTGTTTATGCATTAGCCTTCCTTTTTTCTTGAAACATTCTCTTCCTATGGTTTCTGAAACAATCATAAGTTTTCCTTTTATTCTCTGCAGTTCTAATTATTTGCATAGTATGATGGTGATACCATCTACACCACAGTGCTTATCAGTACTTGATTCCTTTTAATGGTGGAATATCATATCCCATTATTTACATATATAACATACTACATAAATAATTGAACTCCTCCTAAAATCCAAGGCCTACATCTCTATCCCAGCCATTTCTTCTGAACCTCAAAATTAAACATCTCTTATTAATGTAACATCTCTTATTATCTCTTCAAGTAACATCTCTTATTAATGTTACTTGATAATCACTCATAGCAGCCATAACCAAACTCATAATAGGATTGTCAATATGTTTTCCAAAAGTTTTGCCCTCTTTAGTTTATCTCTTTAATATTTCCAAAATATAATCACTTCACTACAACCCCATCAACATTAACCTTTTCCAAACCATCATCCTGTCTCCTGTTGATTAAAACAAGTGTTTTTAGCTGATGCCTATGCCTTCAGGCACAGTTTACCTTTCATATTGCAGTTAGAATAATCTTTCTAATATACAAGACCTGCTGTGTCAATCCTGTGACAAAGTTCTCAACTGCTCCACATTGCCTTCAGGATAAGGTAAAAATTCCTTTAAAATTCTTATTAGATCTTTTAAGAACTAATTATGTTTCTTTCTCTTCATCTCTTACTACCCTTCCCAACAGTGGATTCATTTTAGTTCTGAACAAATTAAAAAAAGGTTTTGGTGCAAGCTACTTTCTCTGTATCAAATAGTCTTCTCATACAAATATCCACCACTTTTTACTTTCATTATTCCAGAATAAAAATAGTAATTGTGTTATGTAGTTCCTTATTCTCCTACTGTGGATGTGAATATACATTTTCAAAGACAGTGTTTGGATCTCTGTAAGCTATGCACCTATACTCTTACTAACCTCTCCCTTCTGTAATTCCAAGTCAGTTTGTATAGAAAACACAATATACCAACCCAATGTGAAGAGATAATTTCAAGAGTCTTTGCAAATGAGATTTGCAAATTTAAATAAGAGGATAATGGTGAAAAGGGAAAATTGTGGCACAATGAGTCTATTAACTAATCAATTCAGAAAAACAGCAACTAAATACAAGTACTAAATATATTTTATTATCAAAAGGAAGTCTTAACAAATATTGCACAAATAAAATATTAAGAATTTGTGTCACTCATGATTTTGAGTGTTTTAAATATGTCTTTGTAAAAATTAGTCAACCACAAAATGCAAAACAATTTTTTCCTAAAATATATTAGAAATAGGGGGCTTCCCTGGTGGCGCAGCAGGTAAAAGCACAGGACTTAAGAAGCTAAAGCCACTTCAGCATGAGTTCAATCCCCAGCCCCAGAGGTGACCCACATGGTGTGGCACCTCTCCTGGCCTGCCCACTGCTCCCCTCAGCAGTGTATTTTGTCAGTCAGCTTGTTCTGGTCCTCACTCTGTCTCTGATGAATCCTCTCACTGACCGTGCACCTCTGGCCTGTACCCCAGTTCTGTATACATAAATAAATAAATCTTTAATATATATACATATTAGAAATAAAGTAAATTATTGGCTATGGAAACATTAATCACACATCATCAAAAAATATTAACATCAGGGTAAATAACAGAAAACTGATTTGGAAATGAGGACTCTTATTCCACTGTTCAATCTAAGATAAGTGATAAAGAAGCAGTGTAACTGATGGAAAGGAAACTAGGTTTTTCCTTAAATGATCTACATTTCCAAATCACCCACTAGTGACTTTTAAAAAGCATAGTGTTCTTGGCATATGAAACAAAATTAACAATGCTGTTTTAGCTTTTTAAAGTCCACTAAAGACACATTAACATATTCTATAAGTTAACATTTAAAAATTGCCTTTTATAAGTCTCAAGCAAAATGAATCCTAATAGGTATGCACCAGGATATAATGGGAAGAGTCTTAGATCAATGGTAAAGGATCAAAATTCTAGTCTAAGACATGTAACTAAGTATAATCTTAAGCAAATCATCTAACTTCTGGTTTCTTTGTGCCACATTTACTTCTCCTATGAAGTAGTGTGTGGGTTGGGCTAAATAGTCTCTGAGATCACTTTTAGCTCGAGTTCTAGTATGGAATAAAACGGAAAAGCAAATGTACTTTTCACTAAAATAATTGCTTGCTACTGAGTATAATTGCTTCCTTTTGGTGAAAGGACATGCTCATTATGCTCATTTTTATGTGTGCGGCACTGTTTTCTATTTACACAGTGTGGCTATAAAGCTATGTGATGTTTTTTGAATAAGCATTAAAGCTCTTATTCTAGCAAATGAGACTAGAGCCATCTTAGGTGGCTAAGTTCAGAGGTTGCACGTTCTATTGATGCTGAAATTTATCAGTTTGGAACTCTTAAATTATCCTCTAAGTTGAAAATATGTATTTTAGAATTCACTTAATATTTCATGCATTTATTCATTTATCAAAGCTATACTCCCTTGAGCTAAATGTGAATCTCTTGACTGTGTGTGTGTGTGCTTTTTCTTTAGGAACAGTGAAAAATATTATATAGCTGGGGTTGGACATGAAGATAGAATGATAGTCCTGGATAATACGGCATTTGGTTTCAAAATGTGTGATTTAATTATAAAAAGATGAATTTCTATATATTGCTTATAAAATAGTAATTGAAAAAAAAACTCAATAGTGATTCTAAATGTGGTTTTAAAAATTGCAGAATATTTATAACAAATGCTTGAATTCCCAGGGAGAATACTTTGTAAATTTTGACATTTCATTGATAGCATAAATTCTATGGTATATTTTTAAACTAAATTTCTTTAATTCATAAACAGACAAAGTAAACATTAAAATGTGTCTTCCAAAAGTGTGTATATGCATATGTGTGTTTGTCTGTCAGCTATCTATCGGTCTATCAATCTATTGATCTATTGTCTATCATATACTTTACTAGCTTTGCAGTTCCAATTTCTTTCACTTCCATTTTTCTCAAGCCACCTTCATGTCCAACTTCCAGAATAAATAGAGGGCAATTTTTAATTTTCCTTATCAGACTTAGCTATAAGTTTCATGTAAAGCTAAGAACTTCATGGGAAGTTATTTCTATAGCCTGGTTATGGATTCCTCTTCATCTTCTTGCCAATAACATGGCACAGTCTTCACCATAATGAGTTAAACTATTCTTAAAGGGAAGTCACATATTAGACGACAAATCATCATTTATCCTAGTGTAGTTTTCATTGCATAGACCTCTTGTTAAAGAACATAGAGGGAAAAAAAATATCTATTTGTCATAATTTGTTCTTAGGGAATATTGCATTTCTGCACAGATCTTTTTCCTACAGTCACATGATAGATAACATCACACGCAACAATTCCTACACAAAATATGCATATTTGTTATTAAAACAAGGATAACACAGATTACTATCATTTAGATTCCCTACATGAAAAAAGCCATTCTTACAACTTGAAAAATAAAACTATTTAGAAAATTAGAAGTATAGCTGAAAATTTCTATTCTGAAGTTTTACTCACTTACCCTATTAAATGATTCTTCACATTCTTTGGTCTTTTATTTATTCCTCCATCTAGATTTATGTTACATTTTACATTCTACCGTATTGTCATTTTCCCACATTAAATACAAATTATTTTAAATAGAATTTCTGTTTGTTATTGTTTTAACAGGATTTGTTAACACATTCCATTTGAAATCTGGTCAAGGAGAGAAAAAACTGGCAGATTTTTTTATTTGGGTTTTGATTTTATATTATTGTCAATCCTAAGTCAACACCCTGTTGTAATGATCAGTCATATTTGTAATCTCTTTCTAGAGGAATTATTAAATTAGATATTAAGTTGGTATTATATATCAAAGGTTTACTAAATGAAATTTATATTTTTTACTACTGGCCTGGGCTCTCTTCACTGAAGACAACAATGTCCTGTAGTGATAAATCTTACGATATAATAAGAGTACACGGTGTCCATTGATCTAAAGGAATCCTGACTGAGCCCAGGTACAATGTAGGTCAACAAAACAAATGATTTTGAATTTTCTATCTTTTTCACATGCTTTCACACCCTATGATTCATTCTCCAGGCATGCTAAATTGTGAGCCTCCGTGCTCCCCTTATCAAGTTAATTTTTAAGGATTTTTTTAAGCCTGCCCCGATACTTGATTCACCTGGAAAATTTTCCCTGGTTATTTGTGAACCAATATGGTGATGCTTCTTGTGACCCCTCAATACTTGCTAATTATGTCCATTGTAGCATTTAACATGAACATTATAATTTCTCAATTCTGGGTTTAAAAAAGAATTGTGTCCCATTCACTGTTTTATCTGCAGTTTATTTGGTAGTCTTGGCACCTAATAAATTCTCTATTATTTATCAATAAAGAGCACTTACCAATTAGTTTTACTTGAAGTTAGTTTCTAAGATCCATAACTTTCTAGCATTATGTTGATCCTTAAAGCTGCATCAAAACATGTGCCCCTTGGCCCTGACGCAGAACTTCCTTTCTTGCATACTAGAAACCTTGTCTCTCCTCAGTCTGGACATGCCAATTGTCATTCATATTTGTCTACTTTGAGTACCCTCAGAACCCCCACAGTATAATTCAATTCTACCTCCAGAACTTGGTTGTCAGTGTGTTTCCCTTAGGCTTTGTTCACAGAAATTTCACAATATAAACATTTGCTATGGTTTTGCATCTATGACATAAATGACAGCAGCTCTCTCAAATTTATTGGTTTACTTTCCATTTCTGTAATACACTGAACTTTATCTTCACCGTGACCCCTCCCCATTAATTTGAAGATTAACTAAGATAGCATGTTAAAGTTAGGTCATTTAAGCTTAATCTTACTAAATTGTCAGTATTTTACCTAGGCATTTGTGAATGAGGAGCCTTCTACTACTCTTCTCCAGAGTAGTCCCTTGGAAAAACTAAGAGACTGGCCCCAAGTGTTCAGCTCTTTGCTCATAACATTAGTTCCTGACAAATAACAAATCTACGATTTCACTGTGTCTTTGCTTGCTTCCATAAGTTCACCAATTGTATCAAAGGGGAAAACATTTGGACTCTCATTAAACCCATGCGAATTAGAGTATGAAGCACTAGCAAATGAAAATATATTTATTATATAATTTATAGAGAAACTAACATAGAAGTATAAACTATATAGATAACATATGTAACATATAGCTGATTTGCAAATCCCAAACCAGGCACAAAAATTTATTAAAAATTAAGCTTTAAATATTATTCTAACTTACATAATTCCAAGGAATAGAATTCTATTCTGGTCTAGTATCCTAAGATAGTCTCCCCATTAAAAATATAAATGCTTGAGAGTAAAAATGAATATAAAGAGATAAGGAAAAGAGAAATACTCAATAGAAAATAAACAGAAGAGAGGTAGAATATCAAGGATTACCTGAATTTATATTAACTAGAATCCATTTGTGAAGTTGTTCAATTCTCCATTATTAAAGAAATATTAAAGAAAAGAATCTGTAACCAAAACATGTGTTTAAATTTCTTTTAACTGCTAACGTATTTGAGTACCTTGCATGGGCTGGTATGTATGATCTAAAGGGAAAAATATACAAGGATTAAGGAGGTTTCTGGGAAAGAATTTAAGTATAACTTCTGTTGGGCTTTAGACATAAATGGGCATGATTAAACAGTGGGGTAGTCTGACACAAGCCTATTTGAAATGAAAGCTAAGGAGCAGGGTTACCTCCCAGGAGAGAATGAGTCTTGAGAGAAGGAATTGCCTTGATGGATTTGAACAAGTAGAAAAGAAAGCTTTAGCCATTAGAAAGAATTGGAACTCTGAGAAAAATAGATTTGCTATTATTTGAATCTTTCCTCAGTTCCTACACCACACTTTGGTTCTAAGTTCTACTGCAAGAATGCTTTGAACACAAATTTGGTGCCCTTGAGAGCTTGGTCTGCTTCTTAGACCACAGCTATAGTCAGAGAGTATACTATGGAAGTAGAGTTATGTCTGAATATATGGGAAATTCTAGAAACTCTAAGAGATACTCAAGGGA
Organism: Condylura cristata; assembly: GCF_000260355.1. Lineage (NCBI taxonomy): Eukaryota > Metazoa > Chordata > Mammalia > Eulipotyphla > Talpidae > Condylura > Condylura cristata. The sequence continues at coordinate 10,086,708 of NW_004567137.1, forward strand.
GTGAAGATGAGCTATACAAGAAAGTTAACACATTGTATAGTACAATATTTTCCACGTTAGTTCCCTAATAAAACACTGATTTAAAAATTATTGGAGTACAATCAGCTAGAGGGTGGAAGAGGAATTTTCAACAATTATTATACCACAGAATATCAGTTCTGAATTCCACCCTTAGGTAAGAGTAATATTACAGGAGTCAAAGAGTACAGTGAAGAAGTTCCAACACATGACTGGGAAAATATACTGAATACAGATCCACTGAAGAGGATAAAAACTGTGTGTATGACTTTAGCTGGGAACCTTCCCCTCAGGTAACATAGTTCAGTTACAAGAGTAACTTCTCAGCACATGATTTCCCCTACAGTGAAAAGTGAGAACTTAGGAGCACTTGGTTACCATCCCTGCATGAGATATTGCCCAAGAGGTCTGCCCATTTATCCATTTTCTTTCTTTCCATAACCAGAATAACAAGGGCATTTGGTACCTACAATACTGGCTAAATGATTGGGAGAAACTGGGAATAAGGCAACAATGTAGAATGCATAAATATGAGGTTTCATACTCAACAAAGGACCTGCTAAAGGTACTATACTATTCATTTCACGGGCTCCATCAGAAGACCTGTCTGTGACTGCTTGGGAAGTCTTACCTATGGATCCTTGTTTCCTCATCCCCACTTTAGCCAACTTTAACCCTATTGAAAACAAGTAGGAAGGTTTGTAACTGATTTACAGTAATATACAAACAGCTGATTCTGTGGGATTAGGAGAAGGCACACAAACCAGAGCATTCAAGGCCCACAATCTACGATAGAGAAAACAAACGAGATTCTCAGCACCCAGCCTGATCCTGATTTGTAGGATGAAGAGAAGACTTATAACCTTAAGAATGTAATCTGAAGATTTCTGAAAAAGAAATCTTATTCCCTTAAGGGAACAAAAGGTGTGGAGTAAGTTCATCCACAGAAAAGGTCAAAAAGAGCCCCAAAATCTCTAGCAGGTTTGTGAGTGATGAAGGTATTTTTGTTCAAAAGCCAGCCACCAAAGACTAGAGGAAGGGCCTCATTCTTTAAATGCAAAGATAAAAAGACAGTACTTCAAGGAACCTGAAAAGACAAGGAACTATTGTATTGCCAAAGGAAAAAGATAATGTTCAAGTAACTGACCTCCAAACGGTGGTTATCTACATATTGACTGATGAAGAATTTGAAATAAACATTTAAAGGTAGGTCAGTAGGATATTAGAGAACACAAGTAGACAATTCAACAAAATAAGGAAAACTCAATATGAACAAATGGGAAGTTCAACCAAAAATACCATAAAAGAATAACCAAACAAATTTTGAAGTTGAAGGATACAATAAAAAGTGAATAGAATGTCAATATCAGACTTGATGAAACGGAAGGTAATAATCTGTAAACTTGAGTACAGATCATTTAAAATGATCCATCAGAGAAATAAAAAGAATGAAAGGAAATAAAGAAAGCCTTCAGGATTTCTACTATCAGGAGAACTAATATAAACATTATGGAAGTACCAAACAAAGATAAAGAAAATGGCAGAAGGCTCACTTGAAGAAATAATAGCTGAAAACTTCCCAAATCTTGGCAGAGATTTGAACATCCAGATATATGTAACTCGAAGTTCCCAAACAGGTCCAACCCAGAGAGGACTGCAATAAGAAACATTGTAATCAAGTGGTCAAAGATCATAGACAAGGAATTTTGAAAACAGTAAGAGAGTTAAAAAAAAAAAAAGAAAAAAGCATACAAATGAACATCCACAAGTCTACCAGTGGATTTTTCAGCAAAAAAGATATGAGTAATGTGATATATTCAAAGTGAAGAGAGAATAAAGTTACCAAGTAAGAATGCCTTATCTGTCAAATCACTTCATCAGAATGAAAGAGAGAAAAATGCTGTCAAAGAAAAATTAAAGGAATTCATTGCAGTAGGTTTTCCTTTTAAATACATTAAGGGAAATTTTTTAAGCTGAAATGATAGTATGCTATTAGTAACAAAATTATAAAAATTACTCTGGTATATTTATCACTGGTGAAAATAAGTACATAGTAAAATTTAGAATATAGTTAAGTCTCACTTAACATTAACAATAAAAAATAAGTGTGCATTTACACACTGATAACAAACTGAACAATTAAGAAAACTATTCCATTGCAAAATCAGAAAAAGGATAAAATAGGGTGAATTTAAGGAAGTGAAAGAACTTCATTTAAAAAAAAAAGAAGAAGAAACTGTAACCTGTCAATTGTTAATAGAAGTTGAAGACACAAGTAAAAGATAGCTCATGATCCTGGGTTGTAAGAATAAATATTGTTTAAATTCCCATACTATCTAACAAGACCTATAGCTTCAATGCAGCAAAACCCCCATGGCATTTTTTCAGAGATAGAAAAAACATGCTAATATTCACAAAGAATCACAAAATTTCACAAAGAGCCAATAATAAAAACATAAACTTAAATAATCACAATGCCTAACTTTAAAATATGCTGGAAACTACATTAGTCAGGGTAGTATGGCATCAGCATAAAAGTGGACATACAGACAATGTAACACATAAGAGAAACCAGAAATAAATTTACACTCTCAGAGCCAATGGTAAACAAAATGAAGAAAGGATAATATAGCTCTGCGAAAACTGATTAACTACACAAAAAAGAATGAAACTGGACCCTTACCTCACGCCATATATAAATATCAACACAAAATGAATTAGACTTAAATGTAAGACCTGAAAAGATATGTCATAGGGAAAGTTTCTTGTTATTGGTCTGGACAGTTATTTTTGACTACCAAACTAGGAAATACAGACAACAAAAGATAAAATAGACAAGGGAAATTACATCAAATTAAAAATACTCTGTGGGCAAAGGAAACAACAGAGTGAAGGGACAATCTTTGGAACAGGAGAAAGATACTTCCAAAGCTTATCGTTTAAAAAAGAGTTTATTTACTTTTACATAGAAGAACTGAGGTATAGACCAGAGGTATGAGGGGAGAGGAGGTAAGTGGGTGGTAAGAAAGTTCATCAGAGACTGAGTAGAGAGCAGAACAGGCAGATTTACTGAAATACACTGCTGAGGGGAGCAGCAGGCAAAACAGTCTGCTGAGCCATATGTGGATTAGATCCCTGGCCAGGGATCTAACTCAAGGTACAGTGGAGGGCCTTCATGGTGGTAGCACTGAGTCATAACCCTTAGGCCAACAGGGAGGCCCAAAGCTTATTTTCAACAAGGGGTAATTTGCCAAGATAAATAAGAAATTCAAACAACTCTATAGCATGAAATAACCTCATTGAAACATGGCCAAAGTATTTGAATAGACATTTCTTGAAAGAAGATTTACAAATGACTGAGAGGTGTATGAATAGGAGTGCAGTATGTTATTTATCAGTGACAAGCAAAAATGCCGATAGTGAAATAACCTGTTCCCTGAAATTAAAGTAGAATATAACTAGTTACAGAGTCTTCCTTACATCAAGTACAGATAGGATGCAGGGAATTTTAGTAATTGCTGATGGCATATGTTGCAAAAACTTTAAAGACAGAGATAAACTTCTCATAGGTAACTGGCTAACAATATAGTTGTGAATATTTGTCATTCTGAAATTGACTATGTACATGCATAGTTCTAAGCTTTTATGTGTGTTAACTCAGGGAGTAATACCCCTTCAAGTTGAAATAGTTTATTATAATGCATGTGGTACAGATGAGGAAACTGAGGTACAAGTTACATTACAGTATCCCTAGAAAATGCAGACAGTGGAATTAGCTTCCAGACAGACTAGTGCCAAGGACCATAAATCCCGCTACTCTACTTCCTTACTAAGTCTCAAGTGTTTCCACAGGGATTATGTCAACTTTGCTACTCTTTCTCAGAAAAGACTATTCAACTTTTGTTATTAACCAGTATTTTCTCCAGGAAGGTAATTTGAGGATATTCAAAAGCTCCAAGCGTCCTGATGAAAGAGAAAAGCATTTTTATTCCTGATGGGAATGGCCTCTCCACATTTCTCATGACATTTTGAAAACACCAATTGTCTTAATGGAAGACTGCACAGGGAGGTAATTTTGCTTCTTTTATCCCGCCCCTCACCATTTCATTTATATTTTTAGAGAAATAAATTATATTTAATCTTTCCTTCAGAGAAAAAAATTTACCTTGTATTACTGACGCAGAAATATTTCCTACATTTTCAATAGTTTGTGAAGTACATTAAGCCAATGTTTTCATGGTTGGAAAAATCTCCCCTCCCCCAAATCTATAAACTTTCAGAAACAAGGCAGAGATTGCAATGTTTTCTTGTTAGGCTCCATAAAGGTTACTTTAGTAAGTTACTTAGAAGTTACAGACACATATTACTGTTGAGGGAAAAGTAATTTGTTGTAATCATTTTTAATTATAGTTATTTTTAATTATCTTTGCTGAATGTGTAAACATTAAAAATACAAACAGTGCTGCTATAGCACAGATGGTTGGTGCTTGTTACCCGGCTGTCAAGCATCATTTGAACACCACTGCCTCCTTTTCTCTAATTGTAAGGAAAAGCAATAAAGTTGGTTCTTGGAAATGATTTTCATATTTTAAAAAACTGACTCTTATTAAGAATGCGAGAAGCAATTTATGGAAAAAATTGTCACCTTTCTCTCTCCCCAAGCAAAGCTTTGAACTCCTCTATATTTGTCTTTAGATTGTGTGTGTGTGGGTGTCTGTGTGTGTGAGTGTGTCATAGAGAGACAGAGTCAGAATGTTCAGGAATGGAGTTCTAAAGATCAAAAATCCTATATTAATTGTGTACCCTACAATTTAACTCAAATATGAATTTTTCTACCCAGAAATAGTGTCAGATAACCATAGGTTAAGGACTCAGTCCAACAGACTTTTTTCCACACACACTTCAGCTACTAATTTTAAGCCTGGATTACCACCTGTGCTTCTGACAGGCAGCTAGAGGCCAGAGGTTCCAAGAAACCCCATCCCCAGGTTCCACAAATTTAGGGCAGTGGCTCTCAGAACCTTAGAGATACATTTTACTTACTAGATCACCAGTTTATTGTGAAAAGAACAGCCAGAGGGAAGAGATAAAAAGGGGAGTAGAGGAAAATGAAATTGGAACATCTGTGACTTATCCTACTCTCCACAAATCTCCATTGTTCACTAACCTGGAACCTCCCCAAACTGATAACTTTTGAGTTTTTATGGGGGCTTTATTGCAAAGACAAAAATGAATAAATCGCTGGCCAGAGGCAATTGATTCAACCTCCATTCCTCTGCCCTCTCCATAAGTGTTTGGGTGGGGGAGGGTGACAGAAGATAGAACCAAAAGTATCTAGTTCTGCAATAAAAAAAAAAAAGGGTTATTTCTTCATCAGCCAGCCCCTATCTTGGTGACTTAGAGGCATTTAAGAAGCACCTCATTAGATAACAAAAGACACCTTTACTTCTTTTACCATTTGGAAATTCCAAGGATTTCAGAAGTGCTGTGTGGGAAATAGGGGACAAGATCAAATATGTATCTAATAGTATAAAATCACATCACAACTGGTGATCATCTTAATTATGAATAGTGCTGAGCTTCTCAATAGTCAATTTTATGTCCCCATGTTTGATCTTGCTTTGACACAACTAATCAAGAATGTTTAGAAAAATATGGTGGAGATGATTGGAGCTTGGTGATGGTCATAAATTAGTAACATATATCTGAAGAAATGTGCATTCTAAATCGTGTAAGGTAACCCAGTTACCTTAAAAAACAATATAATAGGAGACAGTACAAATTTTAAGTCCCCTTTAAAACTGAATGTAAACATTGAAGTAGCAACAGGAAGCTGGCATGGGGTTTCAAATATCTTCTATTATTCAAGTTCATATACAAAAACCAAAGTAAAATCAAATAACATTCCCAGATTTTAACATTAGCAGCTCCTGTTACCAACATAGTACAGAAACAGCTCCATTTTCTCATTTATTAGTCGGAGAATTAGTACATCTGCCACCTGGTGGCCAACACCAACGTGGGCTTGATTCCAGATTGAATGTCCCTCCAACAACAAATGAATTTGCTCTCTAAACCAAGAGCCAAAAGTCAAAGACTACATCATAATCCAAATGTTAAATCCCTCAGATCAATGTGAGGAAAAAAAACTGCTCTTGGCTTAGCTTGACATTGGTCAATACATTATATTCCCATTTATTTTTTTAAACTATTGTTCAATATTTAATTTTGTCTATGCAGGCATGCCATAGCTATGGCAAAAAGGAAAAAAAAACAAATCTTGATAATCAGCTTTACACAGAAAAGAATATTCTCTACAAAAATGGGATTCTAACCAAAAGAACAATTCAGCATTTTAGAAAAGAAAATAGTCAAATAATGAATAAATGTATTCTAGAAGCAGAAAAAGATAAAATATCAAGTTTGATGTTGCAAAAAATATGAATTCTGCCATAAAGATGTGAAAAGCATCAACATTAAAAAGAATATGTGCCCAGGAAGTCCAGGTAGTTTTGGCAAAAATAAATGGGTTAATAGTCTACACTGACCAAATATTCTGATTATTTGGAAGGGAAGAAAGAAACTACAAGCAAAATTCCATAATGAGTATTTCCTAATTTTATGAATCACTATTTGTATTTTTATGTTTTAAGTCACTTACATACTGATCTACTGAAAGATACAGAAAACATAACACATAAATATTTAGATAATCTCTTGTCATGTACAAATATCAATACATGAGCTAAGTCAGTGAGACAGAAAGATATTTACTCTTGTTGAAATAGAGAATTACAAATTTGAAAAAAAAACTTGCATTATTTATGTTTAAAAATAATTGTTAATGATGAGTATTGAGAAAACTGAAAATCAAATTTTTACTTTACATCAAAGGTGCCAGATGGACAATCCCAGAGTGCATGTCTGTTTTTATCACAGAAACAAGTTACAATGACAACTCTGCCTTTTCATGCCAATTTTACATTTAATGATGAAATTGCCCTTATTAAAACCATCGTACTTTGCAGAGAACATGGAAGAGCTATATAGCACTGACCTCTTGGCTTTCGGAATGTGATGCCCAGGACAGTCAAAATTAACTCCTACTGACTCTGAATATATCTCATAAAGAATAAACTAGAAGAGAACAATTTCTCATTTGTCTTTTAGGCTAGTGCTTATTGCATGAGTCATAATTTTGAAGTCTATATTATAAAAGTTTATCTTAAAATGTAGAGACAGAAATTCACTTATATACCAGTGTTTCATAAAGGTAGTGATCCAGTAACAAAGTCTTTAGAAAAGTAAGTTGTCTATGGGCTTCTGAGCTGCAGCCTCTTGTGAAATAATTACATATAATGCATGGCTTGAAAATAATAACATTTTAAAACATTACTGTGCTGTTAAAAAGAATAATATACAAATGCGAATGGAAAAACCAGTTTTGCCCTAAAACAAAGGTCAAAATCCAGTGACTGCAGCTTCCCGGGCAAAGAATAGATACTTTTAACACTATGCCTGCAAATGGTATGTTGGGATATAAGAAAGTAAATTTTTCCCATGGAAGAAAACACCAACAAAATATTTTTGTCCTGTATTTGGATCCAACTGGAGGAGATGAAAAATATCTCCCAAGAACACATTAACGAACATTAATCCTCTACAAGAGATTCTAATAAGTTGTATTTTCTTTTACGATTCTAAAGATAAAAACTTTTAAACTTCATATTTATTGTTTTGCTTTTAGTGGATGATAACTCCCATGCAAAGACATATATAAGAAAAATGGATTATGTAAATATATATACACATACATACATATATATACACACTTATATATGACAGTGTATAGCAACACAGCGTCTGACTGAGATCCAGCAAAAACAGGGAGCATAATGAAAAAACAAAGATGTCCAAATTACCAGATACATGATAATATTTACTGTTTGTAAAATATAATATTTTTGATAAAAATATTTTCTCCTAAGCTTTCAGATCACTAAGCTTTTATGATCTGACTGTCCTTGTTTTTCTTCTTGAAATCCATTGAAATATTATTTTCAAGTACACTGTCCTCAGATAGCCCCACTTTACACATAACCACAAATATGTCTCTGATCCAAGAGTCTGAATTCCATTTTGAAAAATAACTCCTTTTTCTTCCTCATGGAAGCAAACTTCCTATTACAGAATCACCCACACAACCATCCCCAACCAGTCTTCAAGGCAAGGGCAGCTGGCTTGTCATTAAATGTTAGCCTCATTATCTCAGTTGCACTCACTGTAGACACTGCCTTCACAGACTAAGCAAATTCTAATCTGGTTCCACCACTTATTATCCATTTCTGATTTTAACTCTGACCTATTTGCTGACTACTCTCATATTTATTTCCCTTGTCTTGAGTTCTCCTCCAAATGCTATATTCATGCATAAAAATCGACATTTGATAGGTCTACATGGACATATAGTCAATATTATGAACTAGAAAAGTCCAAATTTAAACTACTGTTCTTCCATCCAAAATGGGTCCTCCTTGATCCTCTTCAGCATATTCTATGCATATCCATTGTTCACAGAGAAGTCAAAAGCTTCAAGTCATATGTGATTTTTCTCTCCTTCAACCTCACCTCCCCAAATGCAGGAATTTGATGGACTCAATCTTCAAATCATATGCAGAAAACAACTGGTTTGCCTCTTATTATTAACAGTCTAGATGGATTTTTTTGAGGCTGGTGTTTCACTTTACTCTTCGGTAGTACATTTCTCCAGTAGGAAGTTCTGCTCTGAATCCCTGTTTGGGGCAATTAGAGTGGGAGTATGGGTTGAAAGAGTTCACCTAACTTTATCAAGTTTCTCTTGAAACAGGAATGGATATTATATATATATATATATTTCTTGATGAAATGCTAATCAGTTAGAAAGGGTACAACCCAGTACTTTATTTTAATGCAAAATTGTTATGCCTTAATGACATGTTGAACAAAATCTGAGCTAACTATGATAATTTAGGCACTAAATATTGCACCACTGGCTAAAATGTCAACCCTATAATTTGGTCAAGAGATTGGTCCATGATGCTTGTTTTACTATTACCTAGTCTCACTTCACTTTAAATCACTGGCATATTTAACTGAGGCATTTCAAAATTTAGAACCAATTTTTAGAGCATTAAACATTTATTATTGAAAAAAAAAAAGCATGGTTATTGAAGTAAGCTGATTTGCAATATTGTATGTTTTAGGGTTATCAATTTACAGCTCTACAAATGTTTACTATCACACCATGCTTACCACTGACAATCTTCCACCAAGTCCATCTTAGTCTCCTCCCCCATTTCTTTTTAAAGATTTACTTATTCATTCATAAAGAACTCTGGTATAGGATAGAAGTGCAGGGGTAATGAGAGGATTCACCAGAGACAGAATAGGAGCAGAACAGGCAGACTGATGAAGTACACTACTGAAGGGAGCAGCGGGCAAAACAGGAGAGGTCTGATGTGCCATGTGGCTCACCTCCCTGGCCAGGGTTCGAACTCATGCTGAAGTGGCTGTGGCTAGCTTCGCAGTGTTGTGCTCTAACCCACTGTGCCATCGTGGAGGGCTCCTCTTCCCCCATTTCATTCCATTCACCCACCTTCCTGTTCTGGTAAGCTCAGTTCTAAAGTCAGATTTCAAGAGTTCACTTTTGTTTGTTTTTGTCTGCTCCTATGTTTTGTTTTTTATATTCAACTTAGGAGTGAATTCATTAGTGAAGCCTAAATCTTTTCTTTTAACATAGAAAAACTGGGATCTAGGCCAGTGATGCAGAGGGTGAGAAGATTCACCACAGACAGTGAGGAGGAGAACAGGTGGATCTACTGAAATATACTGCTGAGGGGAGAAGTGGGTGAGACAGGAAATGTCTGTTGTGCCAGGTGCTTGAACTCCCTGGTTGGGAACAAATTCAGGCCTTAGGGGTGGTAGGGCTGAGTCTTAACCCTTAGGCTACCAGTGAGGCCCTGAAATCTACATCTTAAAGCAGCCAAAGACAGAGGTAGACAGTACAGGACTCATTACATGGCTCAACAATAGCCATAGACATGACCTTCCTGTCTTGATCCTTCAATAGGTAAATGTAGGCCTTTATCTTCATCCTTATAATCTCAATGCTATAAAGTGACTGCCTTTCCTCTAGGTATTATAGCTACATTGCAGGCATAAAAGATGAAAGGGGAACAAAAGAGAAGACTTACCAGAAAAATGAAAGTTTTTCTCTAAATGATTATAATAGCATTACTGCTGTTATCCATTTCAACAGAGAAGTTTACAAATAATGAACCCTGTGTCTACAATGCATATGAATTCTAAAATAATCACCCAGTTACTATAAGTTGTACTCTGTAGGTCATATTTAGACATTTAATTTAAATTAGAGAATGGTCCACATCCATTCTTTTGCATGTGAACTTCCAGTTTTCCCAGCATTATTTGTCAAAAATGACTGTCCTTTACCCACTGAATGATCTTGACAAAAATTATTTGCCTTATTTGTAAGTGTGTTTATTTCTGTTTCTCTATTCTATATTCCTAGTGTGTGTGCCTACTACATAATATCATACCTGTTTGATTCTGTAGTTTTATAGTAAGTTTTGAAGTCAGTAAATTTGCGTACGATTTTGTTCTACTTTTCAAGATCATTTTGCTATTTGCATTCTTTGAGTTTCCATATTTTAGGATTTTTTAATTTTTGCAAAATAAATCTTTAGGATTTTGGTGGAATACATTGATTAGTTTGAAAACTTTGGATATTGTTGAGATTATTACTTTATTAAGTTTTGCAATTCATGAGTATGAGAAGTTTTTCCATGTTTTATGTCCCCTTTAATTTTTTCCAGCAATGTTTTATCTTTTTTGCTGTACAGATTTTTAACCTTCTTTGTTAATTCCTCAGTATTTCTCTTTTTTGATGTATTTAAATGAATTTTTAAAAATTTCCTTTTCAGTTATCCATTGTGCGTATATAGAAATGTAACAGAATTGTGTTATTGACATGCTGCAAATTGCTGAATTCATGTATTAGTTTCTTTTTTTTTAAAGGATTTTTTAGGAATTTAAATTCCTCCAAGAAATGTTCACTGAGCTATGATTTAACAGAAAGACTTTTGTGATAGTTGCAATGATGTTGAATATCTATCATGAATTTGATAATAACCAGTGGTCAGCATATCTAAAAACTCATCATGAATTTTGCTCAGCTATATGGTAAGTTCTCATAGGTACTATAAAAGTTGTTGATTCTAGCAATTTTGAGTGCTCAAAGTTATACAACTTTTTTTCCCCATTCATTCTGTTTTAAATTTTGTTATAAATATAGAGTTTTTATATACTTACTAAAAGTATTTTACTTAGTTCTGAAAACGATTTTAGGAGGTTCTCTAATCTTACCCTCTTTCTTTTTTAATCTTTGAATGGTGAAGCTCCTTACAAGGTCACCTGTGCAATAACAAGAATCCAATAAATTATTTTGGGTCAATATCAATTCCTATGTACCTATATAGTCTGTTCTTTGGGAGAAATCTACCTCTTCTTTGATTCTCATTCCTCTCTTTTTTAGTTATCTGTTGGTCTTTTCTTTGTTCTTCTATATAATTTTAGTTATGTTTTCTAAATTCAAGCATCTTTAACCCTTCCCCTCTTGGGTTCCCTAGCATCAATTACACTTATTTACAGTCACATGCATGTTGTATAACAAATAAACTGCAAGGTTAATAAGATTAACAAATTGATTCCATATGTAGGAGTTGCCAAAGATGCATAATGCAAACTTACAGGAAGTTAAGAATCAAAGCACAAAAACTGAGTATTTCTAAAATTAGCTAGAAAGCAAGAAGATTAAAGGGATAGGAAAACATAGACAAAGAAAAGAATAATATAGAGAGAATCCTTGTTGTCACTCACTATATTAGGCATTCTTTGCAAATACTATTTAATTCAGTGTTTCCGTAGTAGTTTCCAATAGATACTGTTAAGGAAAATTAATTTCAGAGAAGTCCATAGTATATGACCTAATATAATGCAACTACTTGTCAAAGCTGGAAATCAAATTCAACTCTCTGTCTCCAAAAATCTGTTTTCTTTTTAGCTCACTGCACCAATCCATGATAGCCCTAATCAACTCCATAGAGGAAATATGGTGAATCTGGTTATTTGGTTAATTATAATTCCCAAGACATTTTCAATGAAATTGAAGAGAGTGAAATCAAGTCAATCAAACCAAGTTGATTATTTTCTTTTGATTTTGGCACATTGGCTTGCTACCTAATTGGCTAGTGTTTAGAACTGATTGGCAGGTGTGATAAAACTCATTAAATCAACTCTGTTAAAAAGGAAATGATTGCTATCTAAATATGGTATCAAGCTTAAGGATTCTCTTATGTGTTACAATTTGCACATTCTCCAGGGATGTAAGTTAACTTTGCATATAAAAGAGTCCACTGAAAAATATCACACGTGTCCCATGACTGCAATTTCCAATCATTAGACTCTGACACACTCAATATGAGCATTTTCTCTAAGACATACAACAAATAATGCATTGATAACAAGAGTCCTGAAGATTGCATATGATTTTTTTAGGAAGAAATTGAAGAAGATTAAAGATTATGCTGTAACAGCATCACTTGCCTTCATTTGCATTAGTGAATGTTGAGAGACAATTCTTTATCGGTCTTTTGTGTTTCTGCACAACTTAGGAGCAGAGACACTGATTGCCCTTTGTTCTGGACTATCTTTTCAAGTGTAACTACGTGGTGAATAGCCATGGAAAACTGCAGTAGTATCTCTTCTGGAATAAAGGGCAGGTTTGCAAACAGCCTTGAGAAAAAGGTTTAATGTCTCCATCTGGAGAAACAGGAAGGTATATTCACTGTAGTATAAAGAAATCAGATTCTTTAAACAAGGTCCATCTCTTAAATCTCATTTTGAATGCAGGACCTAGCTGGCCCTCTTCACATTGTGCTGTACACACGAGGTATCAGGGAAGCAGCGTGAAAATGTGGTGGTATGCCTGATGTCACGACTAAGAATAGTGTGCTGTAACCTCTCTTTAATAGAAGAGACTTGTGTCTTTTGCCAACTTCTATGAAACTGTGACAAGCAAGCATGTCAGCTGTAGCTCCAACGATGTTAGTTAACTTTGCAACAGTAAAAATTCATAGTTCTAGACAATGAGCAGGAAACTTACTGCTAAAATTACTTGTAGAAAATAACAGCAGGTATTTGCTAGAGGAAGTCTAGGTTATTTCAATTTAACTATTTTGTGTTTTTCTTCTTATTTTATATTTCAGTTTGTTTTCCTTGACTACTTTAACTGAAACTGAAGGATAAGTCTAATTTCCTTTTTTTTAAAATATTTCCTTGGTATGTTTTATTTTACTAGATATAAATAGTTCAGCCAATCTAATGATTATATATCTCATGCTCAGTAGATAAGTCAGTAACTATTCCCACTTAACAAATCTGTTTTGTGGATCGCTATAATACCAAATAATTACACCTCTTTTTTGAAAATACTGTAGCTTTACATTTCATAATTGTGTTCAATTTTCGTACATTAGTACTCACTATATTTTTCAGTCATCATTAAAGTCATTGACATATTTATAAATATATATGATTACAGGCTCAACTTTCAATATGACTATTCTAGGAGGTTAAATATACAAAGGAATATATTGGCCTATAAAAATAATTATAATTATTTTTTTGCAAATAATTTTTGTATTATTTAAAACTAATAATAACATGGAACAGAATCATAGTTTGATAATCTAGAATGTCAAAATGAGTAGCAACAAATGTGTTTTCTCTGCTTATTTAGATCATTAACATATGATGTTAATTGCTTTTTGGTAGGCTATCTTTGTGTATTTCCAATGAATACAAGTTAGTTGTCTAGAGAAAAGTTGACCATTTTCTCAGAAAAAAAAAAAAAGTTTGTTAGAATCAAAAAGTCACATATTTCAATGCCCCATACTAAGAACAGCAGGTAGTATCAACCCCAAATTATCTTTCCTCATGCTGATATTTAAAATCTCAATGTACTTGTATGGAACATTTAGTCATTGCCTTAACCCCACTTTTTGCATAATTTTTTTGTAGAATGTGCTATGTTGCTAACTACACAATGTAAGACATTATTGAGTGTGAGAGAAACCTTAGAAAGTGTGAATATCCCTTTCATAGATTTCCTCACAGTCTTCCTTTGGTGCCTGTTACTAAACCCACTTAATCAGCACCTTGATAAATGGTGCATTCACTTAATTGGAATAATTGCCAAGGAGAAGAATCAGTGCAGTTCATTTCAATGACTCCAAACAATGGATAAATTGCACACAGAGTCCATTTAAATAGCACCCCTGATGTTGTCTGTAGGCCTAAAACAGGTGTGAATTGGTATTTGCCAGCACGTACTTCTCACTATGTAACCTTCCTGTGGCATCATGCTGTTTTCTTGTTCTACTACAGCTGCTAAATTAGGTTATCATACTTCAGATGACAAAGTTAGTCCTGACGTTCTCATTCTTCAATTACACCAGCATATGAATGATACACTAATAACAAAAGCAAGAAGTAAGTATTTGGGGAAAGAGTAACTGAGTAATTAGATGATGAGAGAAGTGAAATGAAGTCAACACATATTTTCCAGTGTTCCAAACACTATGATATCAGAATAGTTCTCAAGCTTCTAATAAGAATAGGGCACTTACATTCCAATGTATCCATCTCCTGCAAATTATATTAGAAATTTGGAATAGTTTTTCAGAAGAAGTAGGTAGCAAAATATATTTTTCTAATTTCTGGTTTGTGTGCTGCTGTATATATGGGTATGACCTTTTGGTAATCATGATGAGTGATTAATTAACACATTTATTATTTTTTCAGAATCTGTGCTAATTAAGCATATTCTACTATATTTTTTCCAGTTTCTTTTAAAACTAAATCCATATGCAAAATGTCTCTATCTTCCTACATGTTTGTTTATTTATCTTGTGAATCTGTTTGCTAAAATCTGTTCATGAAGGAGGATGGGAATGGAGATGCAAAAGGAGGAGTGAGAAGAATTAGGAATAATATTCCTTGGAGATCCTGATGTACTTTCTTGCAATAAACTTTGGCACATTGGAGGAACTTCATGAGACTGTAGAAGGAAATCGAATGTGGAATGCTCCATTATCATTTATATAATGCACTTATTTTAAGGATGAGGTATTTAAGCTCTAGACCAACTTAGGTTTGATTCAAGTTTCTCAGCTAGTAAAGGAGGCATCTGGGTCTTTTTCCAAGAAACATGGAGTACAAATCTAGCTCCACATAACAGCAGCTATTTTATCAAATATCATATAGATGATAATGTACATTTAAGAGTGTAAATGGTTTACATAATTACTGATCCACTGTACTATTTCTATGTGCCTTTTCATTCTAAGCAGTTATACATGCAAGCATTTTCTCATTCATTTGTGGATTCTCTTAGCAAAATATTTGAGTTGCTTGCTGTATGTCAGGCACTGTATTTCAGATCTCAGGGATTCTACAAATTGCATTGTCCCTGCCTTTAGGAATTTCACAGCTAAGATATTTGTTCCAGTATGTAGAATATGATATAACTAATTAGCATTATTTATGATTGCTACATTAGAGGCATTGTCCATGGCTTTGTATAACATTTCATTCAATCTTCACTGCAACCCTAGCAAGCATTATTGACTACACTATAAGAAGGAGAAAAATGAGATTCAAATTTACTCAGGCAATAAGTGACAGAGGTTAAGTTTCTGATATATCTGACCTCAGAGTTCAATTCTGTCTTTTTACCATGTCATCTCCCAGTGGGATAGTTTAAAAAGTAACTGAAATTAAATATGCCTTTACCTCATATCTTTGTTGATTATAGGAAAATATGGGAAAGGAAAATGCATATATTCATTCCTGTGGTAAGTGAACTTTGCTCATACAAGAATGAATGTAACGTCCCCTAACAGTGAAGCAATGAGCTAGCTCAGGACAGAACAGAAATAAGTCAAGCACCATCATCTACTCCAATTAATAATCTACAGTTGAGCATGCTCTCCTCAAGCTTTTCCTTTCCAATGTTTAAGATGTTAAAAGGACACTTCAGAAAATAGAAGTCAAATGTCATATTTTTTTACCATTTCATTTAGATGTCATGGTCCATTTCTTGAAGAAATGAACCATCATAGAAAACACATAGCATTATCACTAAGTAGAGTGTTTATGCTGAGTAATTAGAAAATTATCCTAACCAAGGTAATACTACACAATAATGGACTTATCAAAGAGTAACAGATAGACCATCACAGAAAAAAGTGGGCCCAGCTATAAGGCTATAACCCAGTTATACACACACACACACACACGAACATATTTGGAAACGTAAAGCACATGTCCAAAGAATATTCCAAAGAATATGACTGGGGCAAGGGAGCAAGGATAATCAGGGCCCAGTTATCACTTCTGATCAACACTGTGGATGGAAACATGAAAATAATATTGCCGGTTTTAATCTCACAATCTACCTCTAGACAACCGTTTGATGAGTATAACATCACTCATGTATGTCCAACTCTAAACTTACATCCATGGATCACATCCAACGAAATTACATTTTAATTTATGGACTTCAGATATGGACACAAAAGTGTACCGTATCACTTCATAACATACAAATTCTATATTATACTGTTGCTTCATAAAAATGTAACTATAGTCTTTGAAAACTGAAACAAAAATGTATTAGGATTAAAGAGTATTTTCTTAAAAAAAAAACTAATGTAATGGTATCATTTTTGAACAGATGGCAAATCTTAACTTTTATTTTTGTAATGCACATATTGCTAACACTTGACCTGGTATGTTCCCTTCGGATAATGATTGTAATATGATAAAGCAGAGAAAAAACAACTAAAACTGTTATCCTGTTAACAACATAGATTAATTTGATATAGTAAAGCTTTGCTAAATAATCTGGCAAAACAGGAGATATTTTGTATATATCTATTTTAGGAACATAAACTAGTCATTATAAAGGATGGTGACAAGCAGGTATGTTGCAAATTTCAGATTAATTAAAATGATGTTTAACAAGCCCTATTAGAATAAACATTTTCCCCTGATTGCTATCACAAGCAGGGTTTTAGTTTTGTTTGCTGGGTTTCTTATCCATTTAAGCCTTCCCCCCCACTCCCCACCCTCCACAGCCTCTATTCCTTTGCATTGAAGTGAACCCAAGCACAGCAACATTAGCCTAATGCATGAGAACAATGAGGTGAAGAAAAAAAGACAGAAGAAGTAAGTCTAATTACTCTAGTTTCATAGAATAAGCTTTTAAGGCTAAGTTCACCTAGGGCAATTACCCACCTAATTGCTCTAGTTTGAAGCTGGTTTGAAAAGATGTTTTCAGCAATGTGAGGGGAAAACATGCAAATTCAGTGGATTGGTTTGATCCCTATTGCCCTTTTTATTAAAGAAAATTCCTTGAAGTATTGAGATGACATTCCTTGAACATACTTCTGATGTAACACAAAGCCTTTCTGATAGAATGCAAGCTGGTGTGAATCCTCATCTAAATCCATGTACTAACCTTGCTCTTAAAAGTGATCAGTGAATACAAAAAAACAGTGTCTCTAAAAATACATAGCCTCCATTTGTGGAGACATATCTGGCAACATAAAATGTAATAAATGCTTTTTTAAAAAAATGAAAACCTTTTCTGATTCTTTCATTTTAACAGTATTCTCAAAAGTTATGTCCCACTATAGCTGGTTAGTTTTATAACCTAAGCCCTTTAAAGTGCAAGTTATCTACATCTATGAGTTAGAATGGTTAATAAAATATTCACTGGGAATCATTCTCAAGTAATATCTGATGGAAAGGGTGTTTCAGTGGAAGGAAGAAAGTAGGAAGGATGGCAGGGAGAAAGAGATGGAAAAAGGAAAGGAGGGAGGAAGGCTGAGAGGGAGCATGAGGGAAGGTTGAAATGAGAAGAAAAGTGAAATCCGTGGGGGAGGTGGCAGAGTGCAACTGCTAAGGTTGGCATCTTTTCACAAACTGCTTGTGTGTGAAGATAAAGACACACAAAGAGAATCATTCAAAGCAAGGGGAGATCCAGAACTGTAGGAATCCAATTATCTAAGTCAAACCTCCTTATTAGAATAAGAAAACTATATTTTAAAGAACTGTCAGAGTCAAAAAGAGAATAACAGACTGCTCTCAAAACCACATTTCTTGATTTTCAGTTGGTCTAGCAGAAGTTTATATATTCGGAAAACAAACAGAAATCTGTCCAGGTCAATGTATGAAGTAGGAAAAGAAGAGCAGGACTATGCTTGGGTCTAGGTGTACCAGGCAAGAAGGCAACTTTCAGAACTCTTTATAGGACAGGGTGTCTGGTGCAGTAAGTTGCTGCAGAAGAGTTATAGACACAGTAGCAAAGAAAAAAGAGCAGAGGAATCAGAGCTCAAAGTCTGGGCTAGTGTTGCTGGGATTTTTTCACATTCTCTATACAAAATAATCTGGTTGTGCTAGGTGTTTTTAAAGTGGAAAGGCATTTATTTAAACTATTCTACCTTCTCCCATATAGTGTGCTGCTTGTCACTTTTCTTCATATGCATCTCACTGGCAAGGGACAAAAAAAGAAAGATTAAGACAGCAGAACAGACACAGTAGAGAAAGAAATGTTTGTCTCTTTAACTTGTAACGTCCTATGTTTATAGAGTAACTAAAAAAATCTTTCCTTAAATGTAAGAGGGAGGAAAATAGTACAATTCATAATCATTAGAAAATCATGAGAACGGCAATAAATTGAGCCCATTATGTTGAACTTTTTTGTTCTAATCATATCATTTTGAAATTTGTGACCATGCCTATTACTTTCAACCAATGAAAGAAAAGGAAAACAACTTCTCTCTGATTCCA
The DNA here is from genome assembly GCF_000260355.1 of Condylura cristata. Taxonomy (NCBI): domain Eukaryota; kingdom Metazoa; phylum Chordata; class Mammalia; order Eulipotyphla; family Talpidae; genus Condylura; species Condylura cristata. Next base: position 10,105,701 of record NW_004567137.1, read on the forward strand.
TTGTTGATTACTAATGAACAGAAATAATGGTCACTATTTTAGACTGAGGATGGATGACAAATATCTGGTAGAAATGTTCCTATTTCCCATCATTTCACTTAACACCAGCCTGAGTAATTAATTACTGCATTAGATAGCCATGAGATTATTTGTCATTCCTGCTTTAGACCAGTGTCAGCAAACTTCTCTAAAGAGTCAGATAGTGGATAGTCTGTAAGATCTCTGCCGCAGCTACTCAGATCCACAGTTGTAGCTCCAAAGAAACAAGAGAGGAGCTGTTAAAAAGGTAACTGCTGTTCTGTTTCTTCTGATGCAATTCATTAACAAAATTGTCACAGGGTGGTCCCAGGAAAAAGGGAGATTTTAGGTTTCCTCCTTTACCCAAAGGAGGGTTGAGCTGAGCAGGGAGAAGAAGAATCTGGGGAGGAGATGGAAGAGAAGGTAAACAGAATGGAGAACCAGAAGACCTGAGGGAGGCACAGGAAGCAGAGACATGTGAAGAAGCGGTTCTTGGTTCTTGGTCCTGGACTGGTTGAAACAGATGTGGGTGAGAGACCCGTGGGCAGGTTAACTATGGCAGTTTTTAATCTTGATTTTGCTCTTTTCCTCTCAGACTTGTAGGGCAATCTCTGACTCTTTAATATGGGTCCCTGCCAGAAGCTGTTTTAGGCTTGTGGAGGGCTTTCAGGCCTTTCTTTGGGCCAGTCCCTTTTGGGTGAAGTTTTACTCATGAGGGGATGGGTAACTTTGGGTGTTTGATTTAGAAACTATATTCTTTGTCTTTTCTGTGTTGCACAATCATTGTATTAAAGTCCCTTTCCATTAAAAGTCTAATAGGTTTTGCCTTGATGCAGCAGATGGCAGAACCTATTTAGAACAGGCAGGTTTTGGGGGTACTGGGGTGCCCCACTCTCTGCCCTGTAACAAAACCAGATTTTCCTACAGACCATGTTTTACCAAACCCTGTGTGAAGTATTTCTGGTACTGCTATATACCTGGTGGGAGCATTTATGCCCACTTTGGAGTATAATATTTTCTACATGATTGAAACATGTTTCATGATTTTTGGGTTTGTTTGTTTGTTTGTTTGTTTTTGAAATATCTAAAACAGTAGGTTCATTACAAAAAAGGGGAAAGAAAGTAAAGAATACTGACAGAGACACAAGTGGCAGCAAGTGCTGCCCCTGAAAGGGACAGGTTTAAGTAGATACGACTGCTTAGTGACAGGTAAGCCACCTGAAGTCTATCATTACTTTTAAAATGTTCAATGTAAATCTGTCTTTACAGTGTTCACATACCAAATGTGCAATTAAGACAACAGCATGGGTGAGTGCGTGAAAGTGTATTCAAATGACTTCAAGTGTTCTAGAAGATTTAATATTATAGGGACCACAGTTTGGTGTAGGCTCTCCCAGGTAGAAGAAAACAAGAAATCTCAGGTCATTATTCAGGTTTTAAAGAAGAAAGTTTATGTTGGTATATAAAGAGAATGATTGTCCAATGAATATTCTGGTCATAAGTGAACTATAACAACACTCAGTATCATATTTTTTAAGTATTTGTAAATAAAATGTGGTAGAAAATATGTTAGGGAAAATTCAGATTTTCTTTTTTTTTCTGGAAAATTTTAGAGTTCACGTCCTACTGCCATGTTAAATAATGTTAAAAAGTATTTGTCGGCCCTCCCTGGTGACGCAGCGGGTTAAAGCACAGCACTGAGAATCTAAAGCTGCTTCCGCATGAGTTCGACTCCCGCCTGCCCTGGAAGTGACCACATGGCGTGGCAGACCTCTCCTGACCCGCCCGCTGCTCCCCTCAGCAGTGTACTTCGTAGATCTGCCTGTTCTGCTCCCCACTCTGTCTCTGGTGAAGCCTCTCACCGCCCCTGAGCCTCTGGCCTGTACCCCAGTTCTGTATGCACGAATAAATAAATCTTTAAAAAAAAATTTAAAAAAAAAAATAAAAAATAAAAAATAAATAAATAAAAAGTATTTGTCACTCTTCTCTAAATTTTTCAGAATAAGTCAAAAAACTGCAATTATATGTCAATTGCATAACTCAGTATAAAATAAATTTTACTTCTTAGGTATTAACAGCACTCAGTTGCTTATTTCTAAGTCTATATTGTATGTTTTCAAATTTTTTCTTCACATTGCCATCATAATCTCTAAGACTAATATCTTCTAAGAGAGAAAATAGTCATGCATGAGTGGAATATAGAGGAACAAAACGAAGAGACAGAGAAAGTCTAACTTAAAAACTAAACCTTGAAAAAATAAGATACTATATATATGTTATTTTTTAAATTTTTTTTTAAAGATTTATTTATTTTTTCATAAAGAACTGGGGTACAGGCCAGAGATGCGGAGGGTGAGAGGATTCACCAGAGACAGAGTGGGGAGCAGAACAGGCGGATTGACAAAGTACACTGCTGAGGGAGCAGCGGGCGGGCCAGGAGAGGTCTGCCTCGCCATGTGGATCTCCTCCAGGGCAGGCGGGGATTGAACTCATGTGGAAGTGACTCAAGCTTCTCAGTGCTGTGCTTTAACCCGCTGCGCCACCAGGGAGGGCCATATATATGTTATTATATGAATATTCCTCATATTACATGTGAGGAATCCAGCAGGGAGAGATAGGAGAGAGGTGAGAACAAAGTAAGGAGGTGCTTTGTTGGTGACAATACTTGAAAGGGGACCCTTTATTTCCAGAATAAAACCAATGTTGTAAACCAACATTACTTCAATAAACAAAACAAATGCCAAAAAAAAAAAAATAACGATTTACAAAAAGAAGAGATGTTTGTTTCACATCTAATTTTTACACCCAAAAAGGGTAAATATTTTTCCTCAAGCCTTTATGTAGAAAATTTTAACTGTTAAAAAAATTTAAAAAAGAAAATTAAACATCAATCTCACCATATCTATATACCTTATTAAAGTAGATCTTTTCAAATCAATATACATTTATTTTATCTTGGTCTAAGTATTATCCATCATGCATTCATGATTATTTTGATTGGGTTTACATGATAAGCTTCATTTCCATCAATTTTTGTAAACATTTTTTATTTATAGTAAGTTCTCACTTAACACCTTGGATAAGGCCTTGGAAATTATGACTTTGAGCCACCAGACTAATGACAAAGACCAATTTTACCACAGGTCAATTTTATCTAAGCAAGAGTTAAGTTACTGCAGAATATCACCAAACTTCTAACAAAAGACCCAAGTGCATCCAATATGAACAGAGTCACTTGTATTTATCTGCCCTAGTTCAGGGTTACTCTTGCAGGGACCCACCCTGCAGCTCAGGCCATCAGAAGAGACTCAGCCTTGGACAGGGCTTCCTTCCATCACAGGCACAATTGCTCACTCACCCATCCACTCAGTCTGGGACCATGTATACATGCCAACTTTCCTAACGTGTATATCTTTTGAATGTGAGTGTAAAGGGAGTCTCCATAAAAAACTGAACAAGACATGGGTAGAATGAACATGTAAAGTCAACAAAGAAAGTGACCCAGCTGAGAGTTATTTTTTCAACATTCTAACAAAATGGCATCATATAAGTGCCTGCTGTATATGTTTTTTGTGTTAGTATTAATGTACAAAGGCATATTCTCCCATGGTTCTTAGGGAACTGGTTAGTCTGAATTGGGTAAGTAATTTGCTTATGAACATAACCTATATTTGCATATCTATGCTTATAAATGTTTATTCCTTTTAAAGATTTATTTATTTATGCATACAAGAACTGGGGTACAGGCCAGAGGTATGGAGATGGAGGGCGGTGAGAGGATTTACCAGAGAGAGTGGAGAGCAGAATGGGCAGACTGGCTCAAATACACTGCTGAGGGGAGCTGTGGGCAGATCAGGAGAGGTCTGCCACACCAGTGAGTCAGTCACCCCTGGGATCAAACTTGTGCCATAGCAGCCATGTACAGCTTCATAGTGCTGTGCTTTAAGCTGTTGCACCACCAGGGAGGGCCCCTATGCTTATAAATGTTTAACAACTAGCTTTCTAGGAAAGAAACTTCATGCAGCTTCATCTCTGTTTGCATATACAAATATGAATGTTTGTGACAATTTTACTGGCACTAAGCAATTGTAAACAGAATTAATTTATACATATTTTATCTTAAATTTTATCTAGTGAATTAATTAGTATAGCATGCTTTCAATTTATTTAACTCTCGGGTTCCTATCCAACACGTAATTATAATTGATGAACACTGATTATTATTAATAAGTAAGGCAAAGGTGAAAAAACTAAGACATAAATCAGAACTTCACTTTTTGTCAATTCTGCTAAACCAAATAATAATTTTGACCACGGGTCTCAATTTTTTGTGTTCTTGACAATACAATAGCAACAGATATAATGCACTTTACAGTTTAACCTGCCTTATCATTATTTTCTCTTACAATTTAAGCTTACATGATCACCAACACAAAACTAGCCTTGATTTGTATGTAGCATTAGCCAATTTCTGGGGTTTAGATATGTGCACATGTGCAGTTCAAGTTACGCATTTGAGATTACTAAAACTGGAATCAGGAAGAAATGTACTAGGTCATTACATAGTCTTCCCACCATGCAAATATAATAAGTGTAAACAACCTGAAAATACAGATAAGTGTAATATGTAAGCAATCATTAGGTGTTGATGAGCTTTATTTTTGATTAGGTTTCATTTTGATATATGTTACTGAATTATAAGCTGATGTTGTTTAATATTTAATTATGGCTGGGTTTGAGAAAAAATCTCACAAAATTCTTGAATTTTATCAATAGGCTCTTGCTAGTTAGTAATAGTTGGCTTCTATAGATAGATAGATAGATAGATAGATAGATAGATAGATAGATAGACAGACAGACAGACAGATATAGATAGACAGATAGACATAACATATACACACAAATTATACTTATGTGCACCCACAAATTTACACATTCTGTGCTAATGTAACAAGACCCAACCTGCACAAAATATAGAGATGGAAAAATCTAGTGATACCAGTGAGAGGTTTATAAATGGCAATGGAAAAGGGATTTATTTCTTATTTCCTGCCTCTTTTTACAAAATTACCAATCTCCTTCTAAAAATGCTTCTTCTATTACTTTCCTTCTGTAACTTGCATGACGAGATAAGACCTGCAGTGCTCACTGATAAATAAGTCACTGAAGGGTCCCATTCTTTGTTTTCCTTGATCAATGTTCAGTTTAACTAATGGAGTAGGTTTAGCCTGCCCTACTGTTGCATTTGAACACTTTGACTTCCAGTATTTTTGCCATCACTTTCCATGAGAAAAATAAAACTGCTTCCTATTTTTCTAATATATCTATTATTAGCATCCCAATGTTAATAAGGTTGCAGTGATGTGGGTAACACAATTCATGAGAAAAATTAATTATCATTAATTCAAGTTTTATTCAGTAAGAGGATACAGACTTCACTTCATTATATACCAGGAGTTATTCTCAAACATTCATTCCCCATTGCAATCTGCTTAAGCCTGAGGCACAAAGGAATTATCCCTTCTGGAAAGTTAAGTTAACTTACTCAGGTATGTCTTCTGTCTGAAACTTCCGATTGAGCCCACTGAGCTGAATATTCTATGAACTATTAAGCATAAAGTGATGATAAAAGAGTAACAGTCATTAGGTCACTGCACTTGAGGCTTCCATTTGAACTTCTTTTTGGATTCAAGGCAAACAAAAATCTTGTGTTTTACCTACTTTCTTCCCCAGCCTAGAGGCAAGGTAAAGGAAGGAGGATGAGAAAGAAAACCCCTTCTCCCTAGATTTTTGAAAACTTTAAAATCTAATGATAGAAAAGGACTGCAGTTTGAAACATGAAAGGTCAAGGTAGCCTACTAGAGACACAGCAAATATATAACTTCTTATGGGAATCTCCCAGGCGTGAGATTATTCTGAGATTTCAATCTTATAGTTAAATAGTAATATATCGAAAAGACGGTAAAAATAGTTGCTTTATAAAATGTTCAAGAATCAGTCATTTATCTCTCACAAAATGTCAGTAGCTTTATTCACAAGACTTAGAAAACTTCAGATACGAGTATTTTAAGATACACCCTTCAAAAATAAACAAACTTCCCCTCAAGATTAACTTAAAATGAAACATTAAGTGAGTCATTTTCACAAAGCAATCATTTGTCTATTTCTAATCCCCATAGACTCTATTCAGAATCAAATTGGTGGTCAGATTCAAGCATCTGCCATCGAAAAGTTACCTTCTGTAAAGCTCCAGGAATTATATAAGAAATTTATTAAAATAGAATGACAATTGAATAGAGTGAAATTTGAAATTTAAGAACAGCCTCAAATTTCTTGCACCAGGACACCCCCACTAAGCCTCCACCATCATCATCTGTGTTAGATGTCTCTTGCACGCTCATCCACATCTTGGTCTCACCTCTCTGATTTCAGCCAATTTGGATATTTCTGCACAGATCTTAACTTACTTTTCACTGACAATGTTTTTCCTCAACTGCTGGCATCTTAGCTTTCTATACATAACTTTCTTTATCCACACATGACTAGCTAGAAGTGTGGAAGAATTGATGGGAATGCTCTCACCCTATGGTGAATTCATAATGAATTTCTTCATTCTGTCTTTTGGGTATACAAACCAAAAAGACATTTGATACTCTTCTTAGCAAAGTCTCAAGCCCAACTACCCACACTTGTCACCTTGATGAAGATTTTCTTTCCTTTCTCTCTTCTGATCTCCACCCCTGCTCTTTAGCATAACCTTCAAATTGATCAGACTTTGTTTCTAAAGGAAATAAAGTTAAAATAGAATCAAATCATCAAACAGGTATTATGCCCAGCTTGTCTTGAAACATTTTCATTTTACTCTCTCTTTTATCCACAGAGGGCATAGAAAATATACATTTGTTTATAAAATTTGCTTATTAAGTGGATATGCTTAAGATATTTACGAAATTAGGTGCCATTTCTCTTCCTTTATTCACTGTGTACTTCTTGCATCTACTCACCCCTCTTTCCATGCAATACTCTCAGCTCATCTTATTAAGGACCTCATCCTTCAGACTTTTTCTATATTCTGCCCATTTAAGTCTTTCAAATTTGTTTTTTTATGTACAGCAAAATTTGGATAAAGTGATAGAACAAAGGGAGGAGAACCAGAACATCTGTACATTCACATAAATCTCTTTATACTTTATACTTTCTCAGGACAAAGCCCCTTTTTTAAAAGGTCTAACTTAAAGGAATGAGCCTAGGGTTTGCAATACTATGTCTCTTCCTCAAGGTGACAGAGACACTCCAAAGTAGTTTCTACTCCACCTGAAGATATTAGACTGAGGCAAGGATTTTGCCTCAAAGTATATTCTTGCAGATCTTTTCTGCCTTTCCCTTTTCTTAACATTTTCTAAGTAGTCATCTGCACATGAATCACAGCTCTGGAATGGAAGCTAAGACAGTCCTTTGTATTCACTCTGCTCCAGACACACTTGCATTCTGCCTCTTCCTTGGCCCTATCAGCATGCTTCATTATAAGGGACTACAAATGTATTTAAGGGGACAGGTGCCCATTTTCCCACATGCCTTTACTATTTTTAGGCCTTTGTTTAAAATGCCACCTAATTAGGGAAATCTTCCTTGATCTTCCCATAATTTCAGTCTTTCCCAGTTCATAGTCTTTCCCCTACTATCCTATTCACCACAATGTTCATCTTTCTGTGACATACTATGTATTTATTTATGCTAATTAATGCATTCTGAATAATAGCTTCCAGGTGGAGTACTTTGTATGTTTCCAAACTACATTCCAACACTCAGTATAGTGCCCAGGTAGGATAGGCACTCAGCATATATTTTCAAATGAATTTTCAATTGCCTGAATGATGTAAAAGCTTCACTTACAAATAAATCATGTATAATAACTTTCATTATATACTCAAGTTCTCTATTACCTTTCTAATGTCAAAGATTAAAGAAATCCTATAAGGATGATGAGTAATAAATATCTGGACAAGTCGAGCCTTAACAGTCTATTGAAGAAGTAATTACCTCTATTGTAGGTGGGTGTGGTAAGCAACCCATGTTGTAAGTCACTTCTCAGTCAAGTTTTTGAAAAAAAAACAGTTAGTGGAATCAAATTTTCTAATAATTTTCATGAACAATATTTGCATACTTTGCAGTGAAAGCTCCATAAGAGCTAAACACATTGGAGGACAAAAACATATACTATAGGAATATTCATGGAGTGTTTTATTTTTTAGAGAATAAAAAGACATGTGATACAAATAACCTTCAGAATTAAATTCTTATCCAACAAAGGAAAGACAGTAAAACTTTCTTAATGGTTTATAGGAATGAGCAAACTTGGAAGGGAATGAGCTGTGAAGATAATGCTAAGGTGGTAAACACATTAATAAATTAAAAGAAAGAGAATCAAAGCATGAAATCATGAATGAATTTTAAAGGTAACTTGATCAGAACATTACGAAAGGCTGCTGGAGACAGGAGGCTAGACCTGAAGGCAGACTATAGCACAGAGTACATCTAATCCTTTGCCTCTATTTTTTTGTCCAGAGGAGACAGACGCCCTCTTTACTGGTTCGGCTGGCTCTTAGGATCATTGATAACTGCATGGAAATTTGCAGTGAAGTTGAGTCCAGTCCTTTCAGGATGATACATAGTGAGATGGAGTCAGACTGTCTGTCCATTATTATCCACAGTGTGAGCACCTAACTTTTAACCTGAACAAGGGACTTATGACTGAAAGTATATCACTATATTGGCGTATCATATTGACTTTCTGATAATGTTCTAAAGCCAGTTGAGTAAGAGAGAGAAAATGCCACTGGGTACAAATTGTGGCATCAATTCTCTGCCAGACTGATCAATTGGATTTATATATTACCTCCAGCTACATTCTTAAAATCTATAGTTTTACTTTCCAGTGCACAACTCACAGCTTAAATAATTGCAAATTCAAATGAATTTTAAAAGGATTGAACAGGCTTTAAATTAAAAATGTGTGAACATTGTTGTTCTAACCACTCTTAATTATTTACAAATTTAACTCAATAGAGTATCCCTCTCCGTATGTATCTCTTTCTCCCTCTTTCTTTTCTCTTCCACTCTTTAATTCCCCTCAGGTTAAAGATTCCACAAAGCTTTTATGTTCATCCTTCAAATGATTTGCAACTATTTTAATCACTAAAATAAACATTATATGTATATATAATCAGCTCTGAATTACAAATCCTTGGCCCTCAGCTCTAACTGCATTTCTCTTATAATTAGAAGAATTTAAAACCCAATATTTAGATAACAATGTTGTATACAGAAAATTTAAAATATTTCTATTGGAAAATTCTTCTAGTCAAATATAGAACATTGCAGCCCTTTAAATTTTTTAATTTATTATTTTTTCTAAGATTTATTTACTTATGCATGTAGAACTGTGATACAGGTCAGAGGTGCAGAGACAGAGTGGGGAGCAGAACAGGCAGATTGACAAAATACATTGCTGAGGGGAGCAGTGGGTGAGACAAGACAGGCGTGCTATGCCATGTGGGTCAGCTCCCTGGCCAAGGATGAAACTCGCATTGAAGTGGCTACAACTAGCTTCTCAGTGCTGTGCTTTAACCCACTGCACCACCAGAGAGGTCCCTGAAGCCCTTTTACAACAAACTCTGCAAAATTTCAAAGTTCAGAAGTAACCCCAAACATAAGAAATTCAACACATAATAAGGAAATTTTTCAATGACAAATAATAAAAAGATTGCTTTAATCTATCTCATAATTTTTTCTATACATTCTGGATATTAAGAATGATTAATTAAGGGGCAATCTTTCACTAGAGAAATCTTAAAAGTGAACAGTTCCAAATTGCTTCAACTGCTGCTATTTGGTTGTTTCATATGTCGTAATTTATATGTATGTTGTTTTGAATCATAATACTAATGAACTACTTTTACTGAATATTTATGATTTACTAGGAATATGCTAAAGCATTAACATATATTAATTCAATTTGCTTTCACAAACACCCAGTGAGTTATGAGTAATTATCTCCATTTTACAGATCTAAAAACATAGAGCTAAAGAGGCTAAATAGATTTATAGTTGATGTAAGAAACTGAGCTAACATGGAAGGCTCTTCACTCCAATAAACATTTAGAACTATCAGATCAAACAGAGCAAAAGCTATTTAAGCAAGCAACCAACCACAAAAGAAAATTAAATCCCAATTTTTAAAAAGTAAAACAGACCTTAAAATCTTTAATGCAGTGACTCAAACCCAAAGTCAAAACGGTTCAATGGAGTCAGAAACAGACTTTAGAAGTTTTATCTTAATTCTATAATTGTGGGGGTAGGGGAGGAATCTGTAATATAAACCTTGAATTGGAACTTGATTGATTTATATTAAGCAGGGAGTTATGAATATCTACCATACCATGAATAGGAAATAGAAAAACTAATAGCAAAATTTTCTGTAATCCTAAGAATATAAGTGCACGCACACACACACACACACACACACATACAGATCTGTGGCCCAAAACATTAATTCAAAAGGAAACCTGTACAGCTCTGTTTAATGCTGCCCTATTTACAATAGGGAAGAGGTGGAATCAACCCAAATGTCCAAAAATAGATGACCAGATCAAGAAGATACGTTGCATATACACTATGGAATACTACTCAGCAAGCAAAAAATAAATAAATTGATGCCAGCTGTGGCAACGTGCATGGAGCTGGAAGGGGTCATGCGTAGTGAAATAAGCCAGAAAGAAAAAGAAAAATACAGGATGGTTTCACTCATAGCCATAGTGTAAAGGATCAAAAAAAGCAGTCATAATACAGTAAAAACAGAAATCAGCAAACAACTATAAACCAGAGATTCTATGGGGGTGGACAGGGGAATAGGATCAAAATGGGTGGGAAGAGCACACGGCCCATAGTGATGACAAGGAGGTCCTCTGCAAGCCAGAAAGAGGGTTCACACCAGAAAGTGAATTGGCTAGCACCCAGTTTCTACGTCTGTGAGACACAAAAGTCCATTATTTAAGTCACCCAGACTATGCAGTTTTATCACAGCAGAGTGAGCAGACTAAGAGAGTCATCACATTCAAAGCAATAAAAATACAATATCAGATAAGTAGCAAAAGACATCAAAGAAAAGTGGCTTGAAAAAAAATAAAAGTTTTACACACAGTCCATAGTTCACTAGCCTGCATTGGTGTCTAGAACATAGTGGTTTAAGCATCACAATTTATTTTTATGCATTTCTAGAAACTCTAAGATCAAGGTGTGGGGCTTGATTTCTGGTGAGATTTCTCCGTTCAACTTGTTCACTGAGCCACTTTCTTGTGTCCCCCACAAACTCTTTGATATGTGAGTGCTTGGGTATTTTTTCCTCTTCTTATAAGAACACCAATCCTATAGGTTTAGGACATCATCCTTATGAGTGTACTTATTAGTGAATTTTTAAAGGCACTATATTCAAATTTGGTAATGATGGGGTTAGAGCTTCAATATCTCAGTTGAAGGGAACACTATTCGAAACAGTGCTGAAAATGAATAAACCATAAAATTGTGGAAGAATACATGCAGGGGGTAAGCAACCTGAAATCAATCTTTGAGATAATTCTGACCCAAAATCAAAGGTAACAAAAGTAAAGATAAAAAGTGGGAATAAACTATAAAGCTCTACACAGGAAAAGAAACCACCAGCAAAATAAAAGGACATCTCACTGACTGAGAGAAAATACTTGCAAGACATGTTTCTGATAAGGAGTTAATATTAAAATATATAAATATTTTTACATATGATTCAATAGGAAAAACAATAATAATGCCATTTTTTAAAGAACTGAGTATCTTAATAGTTATTTTTCCAAAGAAAACACACAACTGGCCATCAAGCATGTGAAAAGATGATCAGCATCACTAATCATAAGAAAAACGTAAGTCAAAGTCACATTGAATTAAAACCTTGCACATGTCAGAATGAATATTCTCATGAGAAGTAACAAGTGTTGGTGAGGCTGTAGAGAAAAGGGAACCCTTATGATGTCTGGGTTATTGGGAGTGCAAATTGGTGCCATTCCAGGAAAGAGTATGGAGGGTCCTCAAAAGTTAAAAATATAACAAATGAGATGGGAAGATGGTGGCTTAGTGGAGATGGTGGCCTGCCTCCTCCACATACTTAGCCACCAAATTAAAACAAAAGAAATCGGCCCTCCCTGGTGGTGCAGCAGGTTAAAGCACAGCACTGAGAATCTAAAGCCACTTCTGCATGAGTTCAATTCCCCCCTGCCCCGGAGGTGACCACATGGTGTGGCAGACCTCTCCTGACCCACCCGCTGCTCCCCTCAGCAGTGTACTTCGTCCATCTGCCTGTTCTGTTCCCCACTCTGTCTCTGGTGAAGCCTCTCACCGCCCTGAGCCTCTGGCCTGTACCCCAGTTCTGTATGCACAAATAAATAAAATCTTTAAAAAAAAAAAAAAAAAGAAATCAACAACTGCCAAAGGCTAAACTGACTAGTAGTATGTGCTTCAGAAGCAACAGTGAAGTGGAATGGGCAGGAGAAACTGTCAGAAAACTGTTTGCAGTAATCTGAAGAAATCAACCCACAGGAGGGTGCAGCCACTACTGTGTAGAATCTCTACACTATTATAACTCAGGGATGTGTGCCCATATTAGAGACACTGGAGACTGGGCACTGCACTGGAAAAGTGGGTTGTAGGCTAAGTGTGAATCAGGCTTTTTTACACCCATCACTAGCTCCTATGGGAAGCACCAGTGGTCTGCACTCCTCCCATGATTATGGACACTGGGCTCAATGAGCTTGGGAATGCATATGTGCAAATGCACACACCTGATCCTAGAAGGGAGGGATAAAAAGGTAGTATCAGTCTGCATGAGAATAGGAGACCACAAGGGATTGTAAAGGAAAATGAGAGCAGTGAGAGAGAGCATGGAGATTTGAGGAGGGCTGCAGGGAGGCATGGAGGCAGGGAGGTAGGCATCCTTGCAGCTCCCTACCTAGTCCCCCACCAGCAGCTCCCTTCCTTGTCCCCCACCAGCCCTTCCCAACCCCCACACCCTGGTCGCCTCCTTGCATGCTAGCCTCTCCACTGGTGTGTCTGTGTAGCCGGTTACCTGATCCAAAATTAAAGGGCTTTAGAAATCCACTCATACCTCCAAACTCTTTATCCATCTACCAAATCAACAGTGAACCTACACACCCTGTGCATGCTTACACTAGATAAGTGCATGGAATTGAAGTTTTATCCGGACAGCCAGTGCTTTACTGAAGAATTTTAAGACTGAAGAGGGATGATTACTACCTTGAGCCTGAGAGTCTGAACCTAGAATAGTTGGAGCCTGGAGTGAAGGGGATACTCAGACCAGATAACCTTTGACTCCTCATAGAAGAGAATACTATTTTCGCTGTGAAAATCTCACCTTACCCTCACCAAGGGCCAAATCACAACAGAATGGAGTGCTCTCGTTAACCGTAGCTTAACACCTAGGTCTTAATAACAGGCACAAACATCCCAGGGTAAAGCTCTGTATTCAAAGCAAATCAAGCAATTTCCAGCCTGTGACTCTGTCTCAAAATATAGATGTCATCCAGCATATCTATTGTTCAACCACAGCCTAGAGATTGAACCTGGCACAAGACAGTATAAAGTATTTTGGCTGAGGAGTTGACCTAGAAGAGAAGATCACTGTGAATCCAGTTGGCCTAGAAGAGAGGATCACCATAAATCCAGCTGGCCTAGAAGAGAGGATCACCGTGAATCTAGCTGACCTAGAAGAGAGGATCACCGGGAATCCAGCTGGTCTAGAAGAGAGGATCACCGTGAATCCACATCACACAACTGGCAGTACTGAACAAAGCTTGAACTGTTGGTGCTCATTGGAGTCAATCTTCCAGTACTCCACTGTCCCAGTTGCTTCCTACCTATTACCCCTACTGCATCAATTCCCCAGCCATCTGGGTAGATACAAAGGCTGTCTTTGAAATGATAGAAGCCTAAATATCCTGAGGGAAAAACACCTAGAATTATTGCCACCTTTTTGTTGAGGGGCATAAAGCCAAGTTACTAAAAATAAAAAGAAACTCCCCATTATATATATATATCTCCATTATATTTATAAAAGAAATACTGGGGGGGGGAACCCACAAAACTCTAAATGGATAAATCTCAAACCACTAAAACTGCATAATATGCTTTAGGAGGAGTTTAAGGTAATATTTGTAGATGTAGCTGTACTTAAAAATAATTGATGATATAAAGACTAAGAAAATATAAGACTGATACAACTAGAACTAACAGATTTATACAATAGTATAACCAAATTAAAGAGCCTAAATAAACAGTAGAGAAATGCAAGTAAAAGAGAAAATTAGTAAAATTGAATGCCCAGTGGTAGAAAATACATAAACAGAACAGTAAAGAGAAAAAAAAATAATCTTAGAAAGTCAAAACAGTGTAAGAGCTACTTGGGATAACCTAAAAGAAACAACATCCATTTCATGGGTATCCCAAAGCTTAAGAGAAAGAGAAAGGTATAGAAATTTTTTTTTAAAGAAATCACTGCTGAAAATCATCTCAACTTAGTAAATAAAGCACATATCCTGATCTAAGAATTTCAGAATATTCCAAACAAAATAATACCAAATAGCCACACTCTAAGATATACTATAATTAAAATGGTGAAAGTCAATGATAAAGACAGAATATTAAAAGCATTAATAGAAAGAATAACCTATATAAGAACATCAATTACACTGTCTGTGGATTTTCACTGGAAATATTCCCCAGGAAAAATGGAATAGCAGCAGATAGTTTAAGTTACAAAAACAAATATTCCAAGTGTAGCATAATTTGTCCTCCAAGATAATGAAACAAGACAGAAGGAAATGTAAGCAGTGCCACTGAAAAGCAAAATTTAAAAGAATTGACACCAAGTTGGTGAGAAAGCAAGGTTAGGGTTAATAATATCAGACAAAATTGGTTTTAAATTAATATAATAGAAAAAAGATAGTATATAATTAGAAAAAGTTCAAAACTGCAAGATAATTTAAAACTATATGCATCTACATGTCTAACAACAGGCCATTACAATATATGAAGTAAAAAAGTAAAAAAAAAAAGGAAGAACATACAGGTCTACAATAATCGTTACAAATGTCTATACCCTACCCCCAGGATAGAATAACTAGATATATGACAAGTAAGGAAAATAAGACAACTAAATCATAACAATAAACAGCATAATAACACAACTAGATCTATAAGAGAAAACACTGTACTCCACAACTATAAAATACATAATCTCAAATGTACCTGGATGTTTCCCATGATAAATCATATATTAGTATACAAAGAGTCTTATTTTTTTTTTTAAGATTTATTTGTTGATGTATTACAGAGCCGGGGTACAGGCCAGAGGTGCAGGGGCGGTGAGAGGATTCACCAGCAACAGAGGGGGGAGCAGAACAGGCTGACTGACAAAGGACAATGCTGAGGGGAGCAGCGGGTGGGTCAGGAGATGTCTGCTGCGCCATGTGGGTCACCTCTGGGGGATCAAACTCATGCTGAAGTGACTTTAGCTTCTTAGTGCTGTGTCATAACCCTCTGTGCCACCAGGGAGGGGCCAGGAGTCTTAGTATTTTAAAAGTTAGATTTTATAGAAAGTACCTCATATGACCACAACAAGATGAAACCAGCGCTCAATATTAAGAATAAAATGGAAAATCCACAATTGAAATAATTAAACAATATATCCTCAACAATTTTTCAATATCAAAAAAGATATCACAACGGAAAATAGAAATATTTAGAGATGAATGAAACACTATACCAAAACGTATGGGACACATCAAAAGCAATGACAAGGGGGAAATTTGTAGGTATAAATGTTCATATTGAACACAAGAATGAATGTATTAAAGTATCAAAGTGTATAGAACAATAACTAATAGAACAAGTACTAAACATGATCAACAACAACAAAATAATAGTAGGGGATTTAACACTCAACTTACAACTATGGACAAATAAACAAGACAGAGAATAAGGAAGGAAAGAATATCCTTTTTTGATGAGTTAAATTCAGTGGGCCTAATAGATATCTACAGAACTTTATGCCCCAAAACAACAGAAATAGCATTTTTTTTTCAAATGTATAGGGAACATTTTCAAGGGTAGTTCATCTAAGTGTCAATAAACTTGTGAATGTAAATAACAACCAAGTATTTTTTTCTGATTATAATGTCATCAAGCTAGCAATCTCTGGTAAAAGTAAACTGTAAAAAAACTTGAATATGTTAAGTATAAACAACACATAATTCAATATCCAAGGGGTTAAGGATTAAATTAAAACAGAAATTTAAAAATAGCTAGAGATGTCACCAAAAAACTATTAGAAGCAATAATGATTACACTAAAGTGACAAGTTACAAAAATGAAATATAACAATGTTTTGCATCTTATATGTAAACAACAAGTAGGGAAAAATTAGAAAACAATCCCATTTACAACTGGGTCAAAAAAATAAAAAAGATGCAACTATCTTGAAATAAATTCAACAAAGGAGGTGAGAGACTTAGACAATGAAACTAGTAAGATGCTATTAAAGAATATAAACCAGACAGAAAGAAATGAAGATACCTTATGTCCTTAGAAGAGGAGAATAAATACAGTGAAATATAATGGCAAGAATTAAGTGAAAGTTAATTTGGTCAGAGTGATTACTGAAGTTAATTTGAAGTTAATTTGGTCAGAGTGATTTTTGTTTCATAAAATATATGAAAATTGGCCCTCCCTCGTGGCACAGCAGGTTTAAGCACAGCACTAAGAAGCTTAAGCCACTTCTGCATGAGTTCGATTCCCGCCTGCCCGGAGGTGACCACATGGCGAGGCAGACCTCTCCTGACCCTCCCGCTGCTCCCCTCAGCAGTGTACCTTGTCGATCTGCCCCTTCTGCTCCCCACTCTGTCTCTGGTGAAGCCTCTCGCCGCCCCTGAGCCTCCGGCGTGTACCCCAGATCTGTAAGCACAAATAAATAAATCTTAAAAAAAAAATGAAAATTATTAACTTTAGTATTTAAAATGGTTTCTCAGGTGTCTTCAACAATAGTTACTTTATAAATTCTGTTTTTCTAGAAATTTTAATATTGAATTCTTCCACAGAAATAAATTTCAGAGGGTTCTATTGTTTGGGAAATGAATCTTCATATACATGTATCCATTCAGTAAAAACAATCAGTCTAGATAGTTAAGTCCCATAATATATAGCTTAGACAAGCTAACCTAAAAGTCACATTAAAAAAAATCAGTGAAATAATAGAATGATGGTTTCCTGTATATTTCAAAATCAAAGTGATGACACACTTGCAGAAATCTGCTCGAACAATTAGAGTTTGCTACTCTTTCGGAATTAAAGTCGCTAATAACTATAAAAAATATGGGCATTGCAGTGAATCATTTCACAAAAAACAAAGCAAGCAATTTAAACCTTTCATAGTTAATCCATGTGGCAGGAAAGGTTCATGCTTAGGGAGGGCCCATCTGGCCTCTCTACAAATGCGAAGGTTTGTACATATGGGCCATAACATATGCATAGCTAGCTGAACCAACCCCTGCAACTAAATAGTAATTAGCATGGGGCAGGTTTTTTATGACTGCTAACACACTAGCAAGTCCTTCCTGACCTACATCCAAATGGACATATGATTACATAAAATGGGTAGTTTCTTTCTCAAGCATTTATTTGTGTGCAAAAATGTAGGATTTGTTTAACTGCCGCCAACTAAAGAACTGAGACCCATATGTTACCCCATAAACTTACCGGTTAGTAATTTGTTATAAGCAAGATGCAAATATTATGGTAAGCATTCAGAACATTTATTCAATGAACCTTATGTTGTAAATGGAAACAACAGTATGTCAGAAAATTCCATAATGACGATTTCACCACTGGTCCCATTTTATGTGTAATTCAATGTTTCCAAATTTTGCAATTTTCAATTAGAAACATTGAAGTCAGCAGAGTTTTAGACATAAACGAGTATTTTATTTAATTTTGGTGGTGGAAGAAATATTGAAAATCTATGGATTGTACACCATTTGACTTTACATATGTCATTCTTGAATATTTCATTACATTTGGTTTTGATCTGAACAGGATTTGATGAAGCACTAAAGCATAGAGGAGCTGGAGACTATACAGTGGCCAGAATATTGTGAAATTAGCAAAGTTTAACAAATTTGTTTGTAACTGAAATTAGTTAATTTGGACAGCAATGCATTCCAGATGTAGTTAGCGAGTTTTTGGGACTCTGGATGAAGTCATGCTAAGTACTATTCTAGGTACAAAGATATAAAGAGGTTGATGATTAGAAATTTTAAGAGTTTTAAATTTTGCCAATTCATACCATACCACATATTTACAATGAAAAAAATCAGAAACTCTATAATCCAATAGAAATTGAAACACTGTACTCTACTATAATTTTGAAGGGCGAAGTTCTAGTTTTACTAATTGGTTCTATTGCTTATAAATAGTCATGAAGAATGTTTTTCATTCAAATTTGACATGAAAATTGGTAAGGAAATAGACTTGAGTAGATTGAGGTTTTATTAGTTTATTGTTTAGCATATTTTAAGAAAATAGTCATTAATGTAAATAGTACTACTATCTTATATATTAACAAAGAAACAATGACTGCTATTTTCATCTTTAATTAACTTTTTTAATTTGATGCACGAATTAAGATTCTTTTAGTTTCAAGTG
Organism: Condylura cristata; assembly: GCF_000260355.1. Taxonomy (NCBI): domain Eukaryota; kingdom Metazoa; phylum Chordata; class Mammalia; order Eulipotyphla; family Talpidae; genus Condylura; species Condylura cristata. The sequence goes on from NW_004567137.1 coordinate 10,124,517, forward strand.
TCAGGAAAACTAACATTTAATGACTTAATAAATTTACTTATACACTACTTTAGGAGTTCTTCTGAATTTCAGTACAGTTTAATCCAGAGTCTCAAAAAATGTCATCAGGTATGCATGTTTCCTCTTGAATCTTTCAGCTGTCTTCTGTGTTGGCTTTATTCCTGAGCTGGATCCCTTAAAGACACAAGGTAACTGCTAAAGCTTCACAATTCACATTTCTATACCTGCAGTTCCAGTGGCAAATTTTCTCTTTCTCCTAAGTTCCAACAAGCATCACCTTATAAACTTGTATCATTATTAGCCAAGGAGGATTTTTTTTTCTGATGTTCATTTCTGTATCTTATAAATCTAGAATAGTACCTAGCACATATTAGTCACTAAATAAGTTTCAATGAGTGAATAAATGATTAAGTTCTACCCAAATTACATAGCTGATAGTAAAGATGGATGATTCTCAAAAGAAAATTTGGGGTCTGTTATTAGAACAAGAAGGAATGGATGAAGAAACCAGATCAGCAGATGCTTTATATCCAGCCTACTATTTTTAACACAGAGATGTCAAAATCTGCTTGTGCCTGGATGGTCTTTGAAAGAAATTCCAAGTTTCTAAACTTACATTTATTGTGGTAATTGGTAGCTTTATTCAGCATTTCAAGACAATAATGTATTTATTCAGCATTTCAAGACAATAATATATTTATTCAGCATTTCAAGACAATAATGTAAGATATATTAAATAAAAAACAAGAATATTTGATACTAAAATATAAAGTATATATTACTTAGTATCATTCAAATAGAAGGATTACAATACTATATGCTGATTGTAATTAATTTTATAGTATTGTATAATCCAACCAGCACACGGTTGGTATTCTTAACTTTTACATTCTTCTTCAAGCAATCTTTGTCTTCTTTCTTAATAGAATTGTGTAAAATTCACTCATAAAAATAATTTGTCCTGGGACCTCCTGGGTGGCACTGAGGGTTAGGAGACAGCACTAAGAAGCTAAAAAGCCATTTCAGCATGAGTTCAATCCCAGCTCCGGAGGTGACCCACATGGCATTGCAGACCTCTCCTGACCTGTCTGCTGCTCCCCTCAACAGTGTACTTTGTCAGTCGACCTGTTCTGCTCCCCACTCTGTCTCTGGTGAATCTTTTCACCGTCCCTGTACCTCTGGCCTGCACCCCAGTTCTGTATGCATAAATAACTCTTTTAAATATATAATTTGTCCTATAGATGGTCAAATAAAGATAACTTTAGCTATATGAAGCTCTAAATTAAACTCTAGAATACAGTTCATGAAACAGTATATATTACCAAAAGAAAGAACCTCTCTTTTCTCGGTATTATCAAAAAAGTACTCTGACCAAATACCTGAAGCATAAATTTGTCTGGTTGGCCGTTATAGTGAAAAGTGAGTAGATTTAAAATGACAGCTTTTAAACAAAGGAACAACTTTGAAACTTATCAAGAGAATTTTCATTCCTCTGAAGTTTCTCTTGGGTAGTGGTTATATATACTAATCAGCTACAAACATAATCATTCTCTACTTAGAAGAAATTAATATACATATATATATTTCAATTTCAAGAAAAATGTCTTTGAATAAACACTTGTGCATCTTATATACTTAATAACAATTTTTAGGAAAGGTCCTTAAAATATTGACAGAGAAAATGATCATTATTGACCCCATTAATACTTATTATACATGCATCATTATTATTCTATGACAAATATTTAAACTAATAGAGACTGTTCTTAATCTTATCCCTGCTCTGCTCCAAAATAACACATTTCAACAATTTTTTTATCTCCTCCATGAAACAATATATATCAGTCAATAAACACATTTTGATATTTGTTTATATAACTGTCTAACCAATATTCTGGAAATCTCAGCACTTACAAAGGCATTTTCAACATTTTCATGATAATGTAAAAATCACCACTCTAACATTGCTTTGTCATAATTATTGCCATCACACTTTTCAGAAGAAGTAGCTTTTCATCTATGAAATAGCTTATAGGCCCAAGGGTTCTATCAAGGATATATACTCATAAGCTAAATTTTGGGACTGTCAGTATTATAAATATATGAAGAAATATATAATACTATAAATATTTAAATATATTAAGAAAATTATTTCAGTCATGAAAATAGGTAATGTTGATTAAAAAATGAGGAAAGGGTAGTATAGGGGAAAGAAAGAGGGAGAGAGGTAAACAGATACAAGGGAAGAGAGGAAAGGCAGTAAAGGAAACTAAATCATATCATATAATAAAGGAAGTAAGTGTAGAGCAACCCCTGCACAAAAACTATGATTTTAAGGTTTGAACCCAAAAAGCAGGTATAATGACATAAATCAATTTTACTGAAAACACACACACACAAAGTGGGGAGAAAGTATTATTCTTTTATAACTAAAGAATACTTCAGCAATGAGTCATTTTTCTATGCTTCAAATAACAATTTCAAGGCTTTTTCCTGAATAAAATGCTATTTTGTTTCTATTTATTGTCTTTTGTGGTAGGGAATATTAATACTAGTTACTAAAATTACCTCTGACTCAGGCTCTCTAACCCTGCTTTTGGTAAACTAAATTCTGGCTTGGACTTGAACCATTCTAGCCCTGGGCTGCTTTTTTCTCTTTGTCCTAAACTCCAGCTATTAGATGGCTAGTAACCACTCAACAGAAAGAGAATTAGACTCAAAGAAAAATGTAATCTTCATTAAGGGACTTATGCAATCAAAAAGCAAGGGTTCAAGGTTTTTAAACAAATTTAATTCTTTAGCACGTATTATTCCTTGCAGGGAAAAGATATTTGTATTGCATTCATGAAAATGACATTTAAAAGGGGGCACATGTAAGTGGTTTGGCAAAAATTACTGCTTCAGGTCACAGTCAAAACTCAAACGTTTGTTTTCACATACTCCCCCACCTTATAGGATGAGTACACACTTAAAATAATCCATACAAGAATGAAGTTTCCATTTTTAGTTCCTTTTTTGTTGGATCCTAGCAATGGCAATTAGTAGCATAAGAAGACATTAGAAAACCATGTAAATAAACAATGCAGTTAAGTAGAGTCTGAAAGTCTAGTGGTAAAGTGTTAAACTTGCAAGCAAAACAGTAACTGGTATAATGAACATTACTCATGGTACTTCCAGGAAGTAGGCTAGTGAGGAAAGCAGAAAAACGAGCAATGTTTGAAGTATAAAAACAAGACAACAAAAGAAAATGGTCAAGACCAGGAGGAAATCACGAAACTTTATTACTCCTGATTACACAGGCTCTCTACTACATTGGGTGCAATCTTTCCTTCTTAATGTACTTATTTTTTTTTTAAAGATTTATTTATTTGTACATACAGAACTGGGGTACAGGCCAGAGGCTCAGGGGCGGTGAGAGGCTTCACCAAAGACAGAGTGGGGAGCAGAACAGGCAGATGAGAGAAGTACACTGCTGAGGGGAGCAGCGGGTGGGTCAGGAGAGGTCTGCCACACCATGCGGTCACCTCCGGGGCAGGCGGGAATCGAACTCATGCGGAAGTGGCTTTAGCTTCTCAGTGCAGTGCTTTAACCCGCTGCGCCACCAGGGAGGGCCATTAATGTACTTATTTTTAAGCTGCGAATCAATTACATCAGAAATCTGGGTTTCATTTTCTATTCTTTCACCTATTATTCACTTTGAAGCCACTCTGATATTTACTCTTTTAGTCATTCCCTTACTCTAGACAACACCTGCTCTCCACTAAAACTATGCTTGATAAATTCCAAAACTATATACTATCACTAAGTCTAATAAATACTTTAAAGTCCATATTTACTTGGATGCTTCCAATATCATTTAGTTTTATTTTATTGTTTTGTTTACTATCTAGTCCTTCTACTCCTTCTGAATCATTACAATTTCTTTCACTGCTACTTGACCATCAACTATTGGAATTGCTCAGAGTTTTTTCTAGATCAGCTTTTTATTTTATCTGACTTGGCCAACCACCCACCCCCCAGATAATTTTAATCATTTCATAGGTTTCAATTAATGTCTTTCTAGAATAACCCTGATTTGTAATCCTACAATATAGACTACTTTTTTGAGCCGTTACACTGTTATATCCAACTGCTTACTGAACAATTTGAAATGGTAAAGTCACAAATTCTTCAAGCTCATCAATCTAAAACAATTCATCAAGTGACCCACATTGATTTACTTAACACATCCCTTCTCCTATAATTCTTATGTCAGCAAATGCAATGACCACCCACTGATAGAATGCATATAAAAAGATAGAAACTGTAAAATCCTATTTGACACCTATAGGGGGTACTAACAGCACCTGACTCAGATCTCCTAGTTGCTTTTATGATTTCCTTTCTTTGTGCATTTTTTCTTTAATGTCCCTGTACTTCTGCACATAATGATCTATATTTTCAATCTTAAAAAAAAAAAGTTTTTGCGTTATTAAAGTCACTCTGACCAACATGCAGAGGTTCAGAATTAACTGGCACTAACTTTGTATTTTTAGTCAATGACAAATTGTACATCAAAACAATAATTTGTCTAGAATTGGTTGGCCTGTTTATGCTTCTACCACATATACCTCCAAGTGTCTCTTTTGTCTTAGTATATACATAAATGATTGTGTGATGTCTTCCTTTACTGCACTGAGTCCATGAACACGTGCTGTGTATTTTCTTTCTTCATTATTTATCTTTGTAAGCTTACTAACTAGCATTGCGTAACATATAATAGATTTTTTACAATATCAGTCGAATGAATGTATGAATTCTTATAACTACTGAGAGATTTCTTAAGATATCCCTAACTAGGGTAGGCACAAGCAAGATGGAATTAATAGCATGCCTTAATTGACAGGATCGTGTATTTCTATACATGTGGGGTATGTACACATGTGAACAAATATTACATCTATAAGATATGCTACACATTATTTTTTACATGTAAAGGAAAAGTACTAGACAGTTGTTTATAAAATATCAAATGACATTAATTATTGTCTTGCTTTCTTTTTTTTAAGATTTATTTATTTATACATACAGGACTGGGGTACAGGCCAGAGGTGCAGGGTGCAGGGATGGTAAGAGGATTCATCAGAGACAGAGTGGGGAACAGAACAGGCCAACTGACAAAGTACACTGCTGAGGGGAGCAGCGGTAAGGTTAGGAGAGGTCTGTCACACCATGTGGGTCACCACCGGGGCTGGGGATTGAACTCGCACTGAAGCAGCTGTGACTTGCCTGCAGTGCTGTGTCCTAACCCATTGAGCCACCAGGGAGGGCCCAAAGTATTGTCTTGTATAATTTAAAAATATAACAGTAAATTTGAAGCTATTTTAAAGTATGTTATTACATGTCACTTCTTCCTTAATCTTTCCCCAACTACAAATAGTATCAACAGCTCCATTCAGATCACATTATTGTTAACTTAGCCAAACTCACAACCTTTTACCTCTCATATACATTTCAAAAAGCATCTTTGGTTATAAAAGAAAACTATCATACATCAACTATACTATGTCTTTCAGAGTTTTATCTTTGCAGTCATAAAACCTACAGACATAATTCTGTTTCTACAGTCCTTCTTTATCACAAATTTAACATTTTAGAAACTTTCCTGAAAAGGAATGTTTTTAACATTGCTTCTTTGATTTCACACCAAAATTACGTTTATCACATTATTGCTCACCCAACTATACAAGATAAAAAGCATCATCAGGGCCCTCCCTAGTGGTGCAGTGGGTTAAAACACAGCACTAGGAAGCTAAAGTCATTTCCACATGAGTTCGATCCCCACCTGCCCTGGAGGTGACCACATGGCATGGCAGACCGCTCCTGACCGCCCACTGCTCCCCTCAGCAGGGCACTTTGTCTATCTGCCTGTTCTGCTTCCCACTCTGTCTCTGGTGAATCCTCTCACCGCACCTCTGGCCTGTACCTCAGTTCTGTATGAATAAATAAATAAATCTTATATATATATATATATATAAGCTTCATCATGTAGTTTAATAGGAATATAGGACAATGTGGTTGGTTCATCAAAGGATGCAGAAAATAATGTGACAACAACAAAAAATCTGATTGCAAGTAAGAAAATTTATATCCCTACACTAGGGTAAAAAAAAAAAGTATAGTCTGGGTCATGCAAGCACAATAGAAGGTATGGACACAATAAGATCACCAAGTTAAAAAATAATATCCAATGGTAATGGAGTAAAAATATTTGTGTAAATATTCAATGTGACAGATGCTAAGTTGCGTGAGAGAAAACCACACCTTTTTTCAAATTGCTATTAATGATTATCACTTTGCATATTCCAGTGATAATATTTTTCCACATTTTTAAATAAATATGTAAATTAAAAAAAAAGATTCTTGGACATTACTTTCCCTAAACAAATAAAAGAAAGTCTTCAAATGTGTGCATGAATGCTAGTATATATACTCAAACATACAGAAGTACATATAAAAATTTTTGCAGACTTTCTTATCCTGCACTTTTATCTAGTAAATTCTTTCATTAAATTGTGTTAGTAATATATATCATTTAAACTGCACAGTCACATAAGCTGTTGTTAAATGTATATATACCTAGCTGAATCTTTAAAACAAAATCTCTTAAAATATTTTCTTTTACTAGCACTGTTATCTAAATGTGCTCTTTCTTAATTAAATTGTTGTATGTACTTTCTATAACAAGACAAGTCATCTTCACTTTTACTCTTTCACATCTGTAGCCAAACAGGTCAGCAAAAAGGTAAGCGCATCCCTATGTCCAACTGGTCGTTTTAAAGCAAGACTAAAGGTGGGAAGGGAAGAAAATTGGCCTCACCCAATCCCTCCAAATAGCCGGGATGATTCAGGCCAACAGAGATAGGCCTCCAAGAAGTGCAGAAACAACCTGACACTGTGTCCACAGGTTATCATTATCTTTTTTGTTTGTTTGTTTGTTTAAACCTGATCGATCCCACCCTACCACAATGATGCTTCAGGGCATCTCTCACTGCTGGGGAGTCACTGACCACCCGGCATCATTAAAGATGGGAGGTAGAAAGGAAGTGTGGGGAGGTGTGGGGGAGGTGCCTGGAGAGGAAGCAGGGTCAGAGGCAGCCATCAGCCCCTGCTCCTCCTCCAGTCTTTCTCTCCCCCTGAACTCCACTGACCTTTCAGTCAGGAGCCAGCTGGAGCTGAGAGAGATTTAATTGAATGGATTCCTCAGATGTGTTTGGAGTATGGGTGATGAAGAAAGGAGGAGGAGGGAAGGAAGGCGGGATACTGTGGTGAGAAAGAGAAGAGGGGGAGGGAACTTTCCATGACCTTCAAAGGCTAATTGCCTGGCTCTTCCTAGGCCCTTACTGGGGCTGGACTGGCACGGGGCTCCTGTTGTCTGCCCTAGCCAAGGCTCTCCTGCCCCTCCCGTAGCCGGCTTCAGAAATGTAGCACTGGCCGCCGCTGTGGCTCCCGAGTGACCTCCAGTCCAATCAATAGCAGGCGGGCCAAAGTGGCTGCGGCTCCCCTCTGCTCCTCTTGGGCAGTGCTACATTAACAGGCTCTGCTCATCCCAGTTCCCCAAGCCTCCCTCATTAATCTGAGTCCAAGAAAAAAATCAAAACCAAAACCAAGGGGTGCAAGATAAAGCAGAAGGGTGGGTGTGGGTGGGTGTGTACTTAAGTTTTCTTCAGTGTTCCTTTAATGGAATAAAATCGAAACCAGAGAGAGAAATCAAACCTCTCCTCTGGCACACTCGCTCCTCTTTTCATTGTTTGTTTCTGAAATTATAAATCACAGGGAGTAACCAGATTAAGAGTTTATCCACGAACACTGCTCCTCCCCACTTCTTCTCCCAGCTCTCTAAACCCTGTCTTTATGGGGCTTCTGTGTATGTGTGTGCATGTGGGCTTTTTTTTTTGAACATAAGTAAAAAGGAGTCAGTGAATGTCAGCTGAGTTAAATGGGTGACAAGGGAGATGGAAAGAAGAAAATTCATCCCTTCTTGTCTTTGAGAGCAATTTAATTAGGCTGGAGCCCCCTGTGAGTGGGTAAGGAAAAGGCTGGGGGTGGCTTGTGGAGGCTTCTCTAAAGGCAAAAGCGGCCTTGGATACTGTGTAAGTGCCTGTACACACACACAAAGGATTTTTAAAGGATCATGTAAGAAGATCAACCGATAAGCAGCTAATTTTGTGTACTTAGGGAGCAAACGAGTGAGCACACTCCCACTGGAATACCTAGGGTAATGGGATAAAAAAAAAAAAAAAAGGAAGGAAGATCCTCAGTATTTTACTATTAATGCTGATCACTAAAATTAAAGATTTATACTGCTTGACAGGGCGTCTAGCTGTAGCTCTTGGGAAGCATGTGTGTGTGTGTGTGTATACCCACACACATGCACACATATGGGTTTATGCATGTGAGTCAGTGTTCGTCTATTCATGAGTATATGAAGCATCAGTTGATATAGTCATCTACATACAAATAGAGATTTTTTTAATGTACCACTCAGTTATTTTGAAAATTTTCATCAGAAACCACTTTTAAACTAATTGGAGTCTGCAGAGAGGAAACCTCATTTTTGGTTCAAATGAATTTTCTGAAATGTCATTTGATTCGGGAAATATGACTGATCTGCCCGATTTCTTGATAAGAAATGAAATGAGCCGTTGTCCTTCAGGATATCATAGACTTGAAATGGGGGATTTTATGGTTAATGCCATCAGATAGAAGTGTCCTACTTTGAAAGGAGAAGTCCATCAGCCTCAGGGGAAGGCAGAAGTCTGAATTCCTCTTTAAATCCGCTGCTGCAGTTAAAGCTGGCATGGAGCAATGATAGATTTTTTTTTTCCCTGAGCAGTAATTACAAAATAAATGGCAATAAATAATGAGATGGTTGCTACCAAAAAGTTAATAGTTTTATATCTTAATATTTTAGATTCCACTTTCAGTTCTTAATGTCACTGTTTGATATAGAAGTTAAGAGTGAACACAGAGGCTAGATTATGTTTGAACCAGAGCATGGGATATTAACTTTTCAGAAATATGATTAATATACTCATACTTATAAGACACTATGTCAGCAGCAGAGATGGAAAAACAGGGGAATAAAACATAACATACATGTGAAGTACACATAGCCAGAAGCGAGAAGAATATTTGGGTCATTGACCTCAGGCACAGATGAATGAGAAAGTATGTAGCCATGCTCAAGGAAATGTAAGCACCAGAAAGGAGGCAGTGATGCCACACTAAGGTGTCTATTTGAAATGGATTGCGATAGGCAAGAGAAAACTATGGCAATAGGTTTATCCCATGGGAAGAGAGCTCATTATGAATATATAAAAGCTAGCACACAGAACTACTGACCAGTCTTTCTCACAAGACAACTGATTGAGCCTCTTTCTTATGGACATCACTGTACACACCTCAACTGTCTATTCCTACTTTCTTCTCTCTGTGTTTACATGATAAGATATTGTATACTATGGCCAGGAATATTTAGAGTTCAGCAACAAATAAAGACTCCCATTAAAAGTCTTCCAAGGGCATTAGAAAAGAAATGTGAGAAAGAAAACAATGAAAGTTAAGAAAAATGTCTTAGAGGGGAACAGGATCAAAACTGGGACAGGAAGAGCACACGGGACTCTGGTGATGGCATTGGGTGAAGTGGTGGTGGGAAGTCCATGGGGATTACAACTGAGATGAAAAATGAACAAAATGAAGAATGATGTAAAAAAAATGTATGTTTCAAAGTAGTATACTTCAATGCAGAGGGAATGAGTGAAGGAGATAAGGGAAGAGAGAAGCAAAGAAAGTCAGTAGAAATGGGGGATGGAAGGAACAAAACACATTTGATGAAAGCAGAGTGTAGATAGGCTATTTTACTTAACATGGTTTAAATTACCTATCCCTTTACTTTTGAAATCCTAATCTGATTTCAGTTACCACCCAGAAAGATGAGAAGTTGATATGCAGAAAGCAAAATCATCCTGTGTTAACATTCTAGCAAAGAAATAAAAATGTGCATAGTTACATATACCTAATTATGCATTGAGTTATTTACAAATGCTTTGTAAAAGCTGTTTGTAAATAACATCACAGCTTTCTCCTAGTCTTCATAGAAGCAAAATCTATATTATTAAAGGAAAATTACTTCTGAAACTCAGGACTTCCTTGAAAATATACAAAAGTCTTAAATATAAAGCCGCCCATAGTCTTATCAATATAAATCTGGAATAAGAAACTGCCAATTGATTTCCTATTAACATATGACTGTTCCATAGAATGGTAATGGAAGTAAAATACCAAAGCCTTCTCAATAGTCAGATTGTTTTTTAATGTCATTTTTTGCCTGACCAATCATTTTTATATATCAAATATATTTTATATATTTAAATTTTTAAATATTAACTACTATATTTTTATTAACTTTGTTTTCCTGGTGTTCCAGATGTACTTACAAAGATATAGAAAAAGGAATGGCAAAAAAGATGTCACATGATTTACTTTATAAATTAAATAACTTTCCATTTTCATGCATTTAATTTTAATATGAAGGCATTAGTTTCAGGAAGTTCAATCATTAAGATAAATCAGTTTAGAATGTCTAACAAAATAGCAGGGTTAATCTTATTTGCTTTAACTTCATGTAAGCTAGTCAAAAATAAAATTTTTATTTAAGATTAAGACAAAAGATTTTATACCTAAGGTACATTCTGTAGATTTTCTTTTGTTAACTCTTGATAAATACATATGACAGTAGTCTTGGAGCATTACATGTATTTGTTCTGTCCCCCATTTTGTACAGCAACTACTGAATAAAGAGGAGCCAAGAAAGAATACAATCACATAGTTACTGATATAGCAGTGTAAAGAGAGATGATATAACTCAGCCTTAGATTGCACCCTCAAGAAATCATGTTGAATTTCACAACAGGTAAGCATCTTGACAAATCCTTCTGAGTATGATGAAAGCGGCTTGCAAAAATAGCATAAGAGTACATTCTGGATAACATCTCAGATATATCAATTTTGTTCCAGGGACCTTTACAGTATTATACTTAACTGGAGGTATAGCAAGGTGCTTCTTCAACCACACCATCGATCCTCTAAGCCAGTGCCAGTAATCTTTTGTAATACCAAATTTACCTGTTGTTTAAAATTATATCTTTTTAGTTCTTAAATAATATTAACCTTGTGTATTAAAGTATTAACAAAGGAAAAGTGAGTTGGTTGTCACAAACATCACATTATCAGTTACAATACAGAGATTCCTTAGAATATTTTCCAATTTAGATATTCCATATGGTTATTCTTATAAATGCTCTTATTTAAGTGTGCTTATGTGGAACAAAACAGAAACTATGTTTCCACAAATATATTGTAAAACTTTCTAGACTCTGCATTCACGCATTCATGTTTTCTTTGTACATTCAACATTTACTATATTTGCCATAAACTGGATAAAAATAACTGTCATTCCACTATTGTCCTGGAACCTTACAAATACAAAATGGTACATAATAGGGTTTAAAAGCAGACTGAAATTCCAGAAGTAGACTAGATCAAGAGATCTCCCTATTGTTTTACAAAGAGCAGGGGAAGGAGTTAAGATTTTGTGATTGGGAAGAAGGTCAGAGACCAGAGAAGGTGGCTAGGGACAGAGACAGAATTGACTTCTGAGAACAGATCTCTTATAGGTTCAACAAATGACTTTGGGAAACCATCAATTGTTATACAATACTCATTAGAGGTAAGTAGGAAATTAATGTCTACATCTTCCATCCTTGGAATGGCACATGAAGAGTTCACTTGAGATGGCCTCCTTCATCCTCCCTATATTTCAAAGCAGCTTCCTGGATGAACTAGTGTATTGTGAATATCAATGTGGTCCGTCAAATACTACCAACGGTCCATGATGAATGGATCCTCCTGAATGGATAGTATGAATTATATTTGTTCACATTTTTACTAGTAGCACTTAATCTTGGCACTACCTCTGACCACCACTGTCTACATCCACAGTTAGAAATAAGAATATTTTAAATAACTAATATAGTACTAGGAGAACATAAGACCCTGAATTTTGCAACATGCTGTGAAGCTGATGAAGTCAGAAATCATTCAGCTCTGTGAATAAGAGAGGGAGAATCAGACCTTTATATTCTTTTCAAGTTTCATGGATTACCAAGATCTTTGATGATATTAATAGAGGCAAAGTGGAAAGGAAAGATGTGCTATAGTTTTTTTGAAATATATTGTCCTTACATTTTCACCCTGATTATGTGCTACATACTAAGCAAATAAGTGTAGAATGAGCAAATGAATGTGCATTCAAATCAATATAAACATAAATTTATCTAAGAAGTGAGTATAAATGATTATAATATAAATTAATCAAAAAAGACATTTTATATGAAAAAAATTACTATTTGGTATCAAACATTATTTTCTACAGTATTATATATTTCTGAGAAAGTTCACAATTTTAAAAACTTCAACATGATGATTCTACAAGACCAGAATATTTACCAACCCATAATTTAAAAATATTAAATTTAAACTTGAAGATGCTTTCTAATTTATTTATTCCAAAAATTGGCTTTGTAAATAGTGAGAAAAATTGAATGCACAGGATATTCCAAATGGTATTGTGAGTATAAAATACAATAACAAAATTATCTTGCAATCATTTGAACAAGTTTTACACTTTTTGGATAAAACTGACTTTTATGTATATGTGTGTGTGTGTATACACACACATATGTGTATATATATATAAAGTGCATATATACATTATATAACATATATATATATAAAGTGTATATACATAGACATATGTGTGTGTGTGTGTGTGTGTGTGTATGTATAGGAAGACCAAAGTGACTTTAAGTTATGAATCAAGAAAAAGAAGGGAAAGCTCCAAAAATACAAAGGAAACTCCACTTTAAATTTTTGCTTGTACTTTTTGAACATTGTGAGAGAAATTATGAATTCACCTAAGGTTGTAAATAAAATAATACCAGCAAGCATTGAACTGAGTAATTATCAGTACTAACAGAAGACTAGAAAAAATCTGTTTTCCCACCAGCTAGAGATGAAAAGCTAATAATACAAGATAGTTTTAAAAAGATAGTTTAAAAAAGTAATGCCACCCTCTGGTGGTGCAGAAGGTTAAACACAGCACTAAGAAGGTAAAGCCACTTTATCATGAGTTCCATCCCCACCCCTGGAGGTGATCCACACGGCATGGCAGACCTCTCCTGACCTGCCCACTGCTCCCCTCTGCAGTGTACTTCATCAGTCAGTCTGTTCTGCTCCCCACTCTGTCTCTGGTGAATCCTCTCACCACCTCTGCACCTCTGGCCTGTACCCCAGTTCTGTATGCATAAATAAATCTTTTTTTTTAAAGTAATGCATACATAGGGAAATTACATTATCAAGTAGTAAATGTTCTGCATTTGCCATAATAAACTACAAAGACAAGCTTACAAAGAACATAATTATTCCTCATTACAAAACCAAGTCAAACATTGTTTGAAGGAATACAACAAAATCCACTAACAATATAAAATACACACTATTCTCCCTTCATTAAAAAGAACCCAACATTCGGCCCTCCCTGGTGGCGCAGCGGGTTAAAGCACAGCACTGAGAATCTAAAGCCGCTTCCTCATGAGTTTGATTCCCGCCTGCCCCGGAGGTGACCACATGGCGTGGCAGACCTCTCCTGGCCCGCCCGCTGCTCCCCTCAGCAGTGTATTTCGTTGATCTGCCTGTTCTGCACTCCACTCTGTCTCTGGTGAATTCTCTCACCCTCCACATCTCTGGCCTGTACCCCAGTTCTGTATGCACAAATAAAATCTTTAAAAAAAAAAAAAAAAAAAGAACCCAACATTCAAAGAGGCAGAAAAATATGAACCCTAAAAAAAGAAAATCAATCAATACAAACTGGCTGAACTATTACGAAGATGTTGGACACATCATTCCACTCTATTAAAACAGCTATTTTTCATCTATTTATTATCTCTTCAGAAAATTAAAGGAAAATATGACCATGATGACTGCAGTAGCTTTAAAATGTAAAGAACTATTTACTTCTATGTAAAGCAAATAGTACCTATCATGATTTAAAAATACAACTGAAAAAATAAACTAAGTAGAATTAACAGTCTATCAGTATAAAGAGACTAGTGATTTTAAGACAGCAAAAACAAAACACAAAAAAAACTGCAACAATAAAGTACTGAAAGAAAATTTGAATTTTTGAGAAGAGTGAGTAATACAGAATAGAGGTTGGAGAAAGGAGACACACTTTGAAGATAGAGAAGGAGCCCATGACCCAAATAATTTAGAAAAGGCAAGGAAACAAATTCTTCCTTTTTTTCTGAATAGAACACAACCCTACAGGTCTGTTTTGGACTTCATACCTCCGGAACTATAGAGAAAAGCTTCCTGTTATTTCAAGCTATTCGGTTTATAATAATTTATAACAGCAATATTAGAAAACTAATTCAGGGATGCTAATAAGACATACAGAAATATAATGTGTTAGTAATATCATTAAGGAGGTTGAAGGGAAAAATGGAAATTGACAATTCTAATTTTCTTATACTATTCATGAAATGATACTTTATGTGCTAAGTTGAAGAAATATACTGTTAGCTCTAGAACAACTGCTAAAAGGGAAATGAATAAGGAGGAGAATAAAAACAGTAAATGGTAAAGATAGACTAGAAATCATAAAACTTGATCCTATCAAAATAAGATGGGTAAAAAGGAAAACAAAATTACAAACAACAGATAAAGACAGGAAATAACACCATGGCATGGCTAATCTTAACCACTTTCATAATGTTAATAAAAATAAGCATCTCAAGCTTTCTAACTAAAAAGCAGACATTACATTACCAGATTTAAAAAGTGAGAGATTCATAGATTGCCTTTCAACTACAACAAAAATTAAAGTCACTTTTTAAAATAAAGGCACAGATAAATTTAAAGTAAATGATATGTCGTGTTAAAACTAATCATGTCAAACTAAGTTGGAGTTATGGTGTAAATACCAAAGTGGACCAGTGGAACAATAAAAGGGTAAAAAGGAAACCTTTATACAATCTTCACTGGGTATCCACAGGGCACTAATTCTAGAACCTAACTCCCCCACTCCTAATACGAGATACCAAAAGCTATGCATGGAATCCGCTTGTCCCTTACACAAAATGACACCCTACATAATCTATGCTAATCTTTTTATATGTTTTTATCATTGCTGCATTGCTTACAAATTTAATATAATGTAAATTTTATATACTTATTTGTTATACTGTATTGTTTAGTGAATAATGACAAAAACAAAAAGAGATTTGTAATCATACTAGGTCTAACTACATAGTACATACTTTTTAGCTGAGGTTGGTTAAATCCTTATAGGCAAAACTTACAGATACAGTGTGTTGGCTATAATGATAAAAGGTTCATTTATCAAGAGGTTGAAACAGTGCTAAAAGAGTGTGTACTTGCTAATGGAGTCTTAAAACACATAAAGCAAATGCATTTAAAAACCTGAAGTAAAAATTCATAGAGCTGAAAGGGAAAATAGAAAATTCCCAAATTATAACTAGAGATTTTAAACACTCATCACTGAGTAATTCAGAGAATTAGAAGAGAAATAGAATATAATTAAATTCATTAACCCAAATCTTGATCAATTTAATTGGTGTTTGGCATTGGTATTTGGTATTTTAAAATACTAATTGGTAATTGGCATTTTAGTGGAGAAAACTCCACTAAACAGCAGCAGAATATACATTATATTCAAATGCAGTGTAGCATACAGTTATTCAGAACAATACAAACAGTTACAAGTTTAAAAGAAAAAAATCTATACAAAGTATATTCTCTGACCCCAGTAAAACTTAACTAAAATCAATGACAAGCAAGATCTGAAAATGAAATATTTAGAAATTAAAAATAATGCAGCTTTCATCAATGATGAAACCATAATGGAAATTAAATATGGCAGTTAATTAAATAAAATGAATACACAGTATTTTTATGTAGGGTGAAGATAAATTAACTTTAAAGGTGAGTTATGGTACAAAGTAAGAAAGTTCTGAAATCATTAACCTATCATTTTATAAATAAGAAAAAAGTAATCTGAAAAATCAGAATGAAGGAACTACCAAAAATAAGGACAAGAGTAAATGAATAGAAATCAAATGCAGAAAAACAATTGAGGAACTCAAAGAACTACTAATTGACTTGTTTTAAGTTCAATGAAATTCATAGACTTCTAGCAAAGCTAATGAAAAAAAAGAGAAGATACAAATGACCACTATCACAACAGCTCTGACCACATTAAAGTGATAAAGAAATATTATGAACTTTAAGCAAATTTAATAACAGATCATGTAAACAAATACTTCAAAATGACTTAAAATAAGCATAATGTATATATAATCCAATATGTCTTGTATATATTTAAGTAATTGAATTTGCAGTTAAAATCTTCCCCCAAAAGGAACTCTAACCTTTTAGGACTTTACTGATGAATTCTAACAAAATATTTTTAAAAGTAACACAATTCCACAACCTCTTCTGGGACATAAGAGGATATACTTCTCAGTTCATTTTAAGAAAGAGTATAAATATGATGCCAAAATTATTGTAACAAAATTATAGATGAGTATCTGTGAATAAAGATTCCAAAACCACCACTTATCCTAAATTCAGCAAGTCATACAAACACACATACACATATATAATATCTCTCTCTCTATATATATATATCCATATATAAAATATGGATTATATTCCATAGCCAAAAAAAATCTATCCAGAGAATAGAGATGATTTCATATTCAAAATCACTCATTATAATTCATGATACTAATAGGTTAAAAGTGAAAAACATATAACTATCTCAATAGTAAACACAGAAATAATGTTTACCAAGATTTAACATCCATCATGCTAATAAATTTAGCCAACTAGATCGAGCAAGGACATCTATACAATTTTACCATACTTAAATGTGAGTGACTCATTATAATTTTAACCATAAAATTATAAAGAAGACAGTATCTATTCTTCCCACTTGTAGGAAAAATTGTATTGGTGATACAAATCAGTAAGAAAAGAAACAGACATACAACTGAAAAAAAGTAAAAAAAAAAAAAACATTATGATAGACAACAGGAAGATCTATTAATATGGAAAAAAATATGAGAAATTATAATGTGAATTAGTAATACCATACTATATAAGTCAATATGCAAAGAGAAACTATATTTTATAGACTACCAATGAAAAACTCAAAATTGAAATTAACATAGATCATGTACAATAATATCAAAAAACTGAAAATCCTACAGGGTAAGTTTTAATAACATAAACCCAAGACCAATATACTGAAGGTTATAATTCATTGCTGACAGATAGTAGAAATGTTTTAAAATTTCTCAAATTTGGCCTGAATGAAACTTTGGAGAGGTAGTAGTGTTCTATGACATGATTTTCCTGATTACCATTACTTTTGTCAAAATTCATTTACCATAAATGTAAAATAAGTGAATTCACATTATGTTAATATACCTAAAGACTGCTGATTTAAAATATTTTGATTAAAATTTTGTTTAAAAAAACTTGTTTTCATCCCATTTATAATTCATTACTCTTGTATCTCCATGATACATGATTGATTTAAGAATGTGGATGTGGTAGGGATCTAAAAAGACAATTTTTTTTTCATTTTTCTTAAAAAAATGAAACAAATATTCCTGGGAAAATAAATAGATAAAAAATGAGTGAATGAATGTTACAACGTTAAACAGAGTTGGAATAATAGTGATTGCTTTACACTTAGGAAACAAAAAATATCTATAATTTTTATATGACCATCAAAGTTAAACAAATTAAGACGCATTTTGTGAATATGTGTGCAATTCCTTGTATGAATGAGAGATCTGGAAAAGCAACCTTATCAACCAACAATAGTCTAACAAGTTCATTATCTATGTGGAGATGAAGGTGAAGAAAGGAAATTGTGTTTTACTTACAGCACAAATTTATCATACAGTTTCTACAATTAACTAAAATAATAGGGTACCAATATGCCCCCCCCAAACATTTCCCCAAATACCAGCTTAGGTACACTTATATTAAGATTTTACTGATAAAATATTTATTAAAAATGAAAGATTTTCTAAACCCGAGCATTCTGGTCAAAACCTTCATATAGTTAAAAAAAAAAAAAGTCTGAAATAGCTAATATGTTAATAGACAAAAAAACACAAAACACAAAACTTAGGCCACATAGAAATGCCCCTTTCTAAACATTACATTACCTCTGTCCACTCCTTTTACATACCATAAAATGAAAATTTAGAAATCTGTACTCACCTAAACTCACTGAGCCGCAGACAGGGAAGCAAGATTGTGTTTTCACCGGTGTTCTTGTTCCAACCCAACACTGCCTCTTATACAATTATTCCCTGCTTTTTGAAAGTTGACATCACGGCACTACACTGTTACAAAAGACCTATACCAGTACCTGTTTTCTTAAATGAATGAACCTGAAAAGATTTCCACTTTTACGACAAAAGCCAAAAAGCAAAATTAGCTACTTCACTTTACACCTTTCCAGCTCAGGAAAGGCTTCATAGGAAGCCTCTACTTTCAGGTATCAGGAGAAACCTATATTCATCAAAACATGATTCAGCTGGGAATTGGCAATGCTAACTTTATAAAAAACAGCTGTAAGCATCTCTTGGGAAATCACAAACTTACTCCTTAGATTTAGAGCAGTCCCTGGGGCAGATTTGTAGTTTGCTGTCAAATGCAACAAGTCTTTCACCAGTCAAATTACACCTACTCCACATATTTTCAAAGTGGAAAAATCATGGATCCCAGCAAGGACTGACAACAAGAATGGAGTATAAAACAAATCTAAGACCAATACGGAAACTACATGTAGGAGGAATAAAAAGCCAGGCTTGTAAGTTATGGATGATAGGCAATAGTAGGTTTTCAACACCGTGTTAAAAGATAATTTATATGGGAAAATGCTCTTTACTGCATTTACAGTAATAGCCAAATATGAATTTAAGTATCGCTGACATCTTGTTTCTGCAAAATGTAGTAAGTTTTACTCTTTTGGACGAATAGATAATATTTCAAACAAATTTGGAGCAAATCACAATTTAATCACATCATAAAATATTTATTTAGCAATATAATAAAAAGAAGGTAGGGTGTTTTTGCAAAATAGCATAGTTTATATATTTTTCTAGGAAAAAAATACCTTTGTTTAGCCTTCTTCTGAAACACTGTTTGAATGTAAAGTAAGATACTCTTAAAGATTTTATGTCCTTGAGAATGTATTAGTGAGAATTTCTGTGGTGTTGAGACTTTATGAACAAAACTTGCTTGAGTGGGTTATTTGTTGATAAGGATACTTTGATAATTGGGTTAAAAGTGATGGGGGAATAAACTAAAAGACAGTCAAGATGGGTATTAAACATTTTCTGCCTTGCACTGTAATTATAGTATATTTAACTTTAATAATATTTGTAAAATGATATATTTCTATAAAAATTAAAGATGAAGGACAGAAACTTAGAAAACAGACATGTCAATATCCTCACCAAAAACTAGGGTTCTGAATGAAGCCTCTCCTACTTCTGAATGCTACTATCCTAAAGCAGTAACTGGAAGGATTTCTCTGGGCCAGTCTTTTTCAAGGGAAAACTTTTTTTTTTTTATGTCAATTTGTCTAGACCATGGTACCCAGGTATTCGGTCAGATATGAGCCTATGTATGTAGAGCAAATGAAGATGGCTCAGGCTTTTGAACCGTTGGGCTCTGTGGCTGTCACCTACAGACTTGATGAGTGGAAGCTTGGGAGCATGGTTTGGGGTATGCATGCCTGATGATAGACACCTGCAGTATGTTGTGGGCAGGTGTCAGTGGGCACACCTAAGCTGAGAGATGGGGCATATAATGGCAGTGCCCCTGAGGAAGGGGGGAGCAGAGGACTACTCATCAGTATATTGGAGCACGACTCAGATTGAGAGAGAGCTTGGAAAGTAAAGATTTGCCTGGGGTCGGGCCTGCCAGCTTCCTGGCTCCCTGACCCTCCTACCTGCCCTGCACCAAGGTATGCCTTCCTGCCACTAGAACATGATATTATGAGAGTTCGTTTTATTTTTTTGTTCTTTTTTAAGAGATGAACATTTAAATTATTAGAGTTTAAATAAAGTAATTTACCCTTCCAAATGTGAATGGGACAATCAACTGTGCAATCGTCATGCTGTTGTGCAATTGTCCCTGGATTCATGGGGGATTCAGGCAAATGAATCTTAGAGCCTTAGGTCTATCTGAGTTGTCTCTACTGCTGAAGCAGGGCACCAGATAAGAGGATTGAGACTTTTCATAGCCGGCTAATGCCCTATACCAATGCCACAACCACTGTTACTCTTTCATTACCTGAGGAAGTACTTTCTCTTCTCCTTGAAAAGAATCAATTATTCTTCCTTGAAGAAGATCTAAGAAATTAATGCAACTTTCTTATAGAAGGAAGTAGGTTACTCATTTTTCAACTAGATTTGTTGCAAAAATCATATGGATTACTCTAAAACTGTGATAAAACTGAGTCATTCCAGAAAAAAAAAAAAGTTTAGCTATTAACTAAACTTTGAAGAACACTTTCAAACTCCATGCGAAGTTTCTTGTTCCTAAGAATTAACTGGGCATTTCTTGAATATAACCTTCAGTGACTATTTTTGGCAAAACCATAAACACAGAGTAGAAAATACTTGTAGGTGTGTGTATTCAGGAGTCTGTTAATTTGATAATATGCTGATAAAAATGTAGAGGAAAAACATATTCCTTAAGAAAACTGTAGAAGGGCAGGAAGTAGATTTTATTCTCTTGGCTTAATCCCTTATTTTATATGAAGAACCCTTCCTCAGTATCTCTCCTTTACTATTGTATTATTTCTCTTGTTTCCTGAGAAATACCTGGGCAGTTGGGTAATGTAGTTAATCTATTGTTTGGTCTTAAAATATGTCATTTATCTTCATCAATACAGCCTTAACTCCAACCTAAAACAAACACATCTTTGGTGCCCAGTGGCTCTAGATATAATTTGTGGTCTTCAAAGGAGTTATTCTTTTGTGATCCTGTTGAATGGTGCACTTGACTATGCCTTCTTCCTTATCAAGAGCTCCCAACATATCGTCTCTGAAACTTGTTTGTTATCAAAGATCTTCTACTGCTTCACACCTTCATTCATGCATTTATTCAATAGAATGTACTGAATAAATCTTATGTGCTAGGCACTAGGAATGTGAAATGAAAACAATAATAGCAGTCCTTTACCTCCTGTAGTGAGAAATGAAATGTAACAGGGTGAACTTTAATGACAGAGTCTACATTTGAATATAGGTGAATCTCTGTATTAAACAATGCAGTGCATTCAAGCTATCTTCTTCACTCTTTATCTGTATGGATCCAATATATTAAAATGGACCAGGTCATACTTTCAAAGCAATAGCCATTAGTATTAGTAAAAAGCCCTGCATTAACTCAGCTGATTATTCCCTTTAATTGCAATGTTAAAGGGAGACTCACCATGCTCCTTTGAGTAGTTTATACAGCCATTTCACAACTCATCCCATTTCCTAATGCCTAGGAAAAGCTTCAGAAATGTCTCCAACTCTTGCATTTTTGTTGGTAGAAATCCTGGAATTAAACTCAGAATCTATACCCAGTAATTTGTAATTCTCTGTAGAGCATCACTAAATGCAAACCTTTGGGTTTTATTTGTTTTATTCCTTACCAATTATACTCCTTTTGTGAAACTCTCCTTTGTCACCAACTACAGTGGAAAGTCATAGGTCTTATGAAATCTGGTCAGTCATCATCGTCCAATAGGAATATTAGATCACTAAATAATGAACTCAGGGCAACTGTTACCTGAAAGCGTATGGAAAAGTATTTCAAGTGCATGCCTAGGAATGTTTGGTATGTTTATTCCATCTTCTTACTAAATTAGTATTATAGAAAATGACAATAATAACTACCTTATCAAGTATTTTATTATGAGACAGGCACCATGTTAAATGTTTCTACAAACTCCCCGTCATTTATTTCTTAACCAAATCTTATCAAGGAGGTGATATTACAAATGAATAAACTAAATCTTACAAGT
>NW_004567137.1:10146847-10150095 GCF_000260355.1 Condylura cristata
AATTGTCCCTGGATTCATGGGGGATTCAGGCAAATGAATCTTAGAGCCTTAGGTCTATCTGAGTTGTCTCTACTGCTGAAGCAGGGCACCAGATATGCAGGCAGGCCCGCAGGCAGGGCAGCAAGCAGGCAGCACCCGAGCCCCCTAACCCGGGATCTCAGCTTCTTGACCTGAGATGTCTGTAACTATAGGTGTGTGCCCCATGCCCACATTCCTAAGCACTTTGTGCAATAATATGTATCACAAGTGGGTAATGAAACCTGAGTGGAAAACAGAGCCACAGGCAGCAGCTGCAGTTGGCAGTAGGGCCAAAAAAGCCCAAGTTACCCCATGTTCCTTACAATGGCCCAAAGAGACACAGAACATACACCCCAAAGAAGAGAGAATTCTGCCTGCAGTTGCCCTGAAACATTGTTTCTTCCTTGGCTCTCCAGCCTGACACCACTCCTTGAAGAGTGGACTTGCCAGGTGCCACCAAATGTGAGAGCTTCTTCCTTCAATTCCTTAAAATTACTCTCTTCCCCTCTGTCTCTATCTCTGTCTCTCTCCATACCCACAACGCCTGTTTCTGTGGTGAACCCGGACTAGTCCATTTTCTTATACCTTACCAAAGCCCACTGAATGCATTTTTCATTCACCTCACTACACGAGTTAATTCTTAGTACAATAACATATCAACCACTACACAGGATCAATAAGTGATGTTACATTATCATATCAGGAAGTGACATAGAGCGAGCTATACTTAATGTCTTTGAAACTGATTGATTTGAAAGAGAGTATGGGAATTTTGAAAATACCTTAAGTATTTAAGAAATAACTGCTCAAATAAATATCTGTGTTAACTACTTGGATTATATTAGTGCACACACTTGGAAGTTTTCAGTTACATATGAATAATTCCCTGAAAATATGTGTTTAGACGAACAACTACTTTGAACTTTCAGCACCAAATGAATTCCACATCAAACTTTCAAAGAGAAGAAATATCATCAAAATGAATGCATTATAAAATCAATATGCTATCAACAATGTCTTATTTGAATGTAAAACTGTGTGAGTATTATGACAAAATAAGTAATATATGTCTGAAGATAGAAAGTAGATTCAGATTACAAGATAGAATAAGTGAAATATGAACACAGATAAGTCACTAACCAAGTTTAATCACAATAGTTTTTGGGCTGCCCTGTCAATGCCAACACTATTCCTCCCTGTACCCTCCGTTACAGCTATCACATCTCCAGCTGTGAATACATATATTAAATGCACCATTCTATATATAAGAGAAGACATTATATATGGAAGATCTTTTGCCTTATTGCTAAGGCCTGGTCCCTTTTCCTGCTCATTCCTATTTTGAAATAGTAGGTATTTCTCTTTAAAATGATTGTTTTTTACTTTTCCCTTTCTGATAGCAAATTGATTTCATTTATAAAATTAAATCTGTGCCTTTGGGTATAATTCTGCTTGGTCAGTAAAACCAAATAGTGTGTTCTTCTGATACAAAAACAAATGGTCCTTGAAGATTCCAGCAAAATCTTCCTTGAAAATGATTTCTATGACTGATGGGTATGTTTTCTACCTATTTTAGCCAAATGGACTTCTCCCAGTACTTGAACTCACTCACAGAAGTTAAGAAATAATTGTCTTCCACTAATTTTTGTGGTGAGAGTCATGGTGGCCCTGTTCTGTTTCCTATATAATTCAATATTTCATTGTCTAGTCTTCCCATCTTTGCAGTGAGATATATAGCAGCCTTTGAATACATTTTCCATTTAACTAGTTTATTATGGAATTTACTTTCACCAAAGAAGAATGACTGTTTTTATTATTCAGCAATCACCACCCCCTCCATTATTGTGTCCAATCTCTTTTCCCAGAAAGTAGTTAAGTCCTATAATAATGGTCAGGTTCTGTAACTATTTTTTAAAGATTTACTTACACACACAAGAACTGGGGTACAGGCCAGAGGTGCAGGGGTGGGGGTGATGAGAGGATTCACCAGAGACAGAGTGGGGAGAAGAACAGGCAGATCTACTGAAATATACTGCTGAGGGGAGCAGCAGGCAAGATAGGAGAGGTCTGCTCCACCTAGTGGGTCAACTCCCTGGCTAGGAATTGAACCTATGTCGCATTGGCTTTGGGTAGCTTCATATTGCTGTGCTTTAATTGGTTGCACCACTAGGGAGGGCCCAGATTCTGTAACATTTTAGAAAACGTTTGCAACCAGACTTTTTTATGGTTAATATTGAACATTCAGTGTGTACATTTTAATCTCATACTTGCTTCAAAATGTTCCCTTCCTTCTTTCCCAGTGAAGGTGAGAGCTGTTGTCTCAATTATTTGAAATATGCAACATGAAGAAGGATGTGTCCTTATGACAATTTCTATTCTTTTTCTAGGAAATCACTTCTTTTATATTAGTGAAGAAGGAACATCAAAAAGGTACAAATCTTATTTTACTTCACTGTAGATGGAAATGTTGAGTGCTTCCTGAATTCACTTTTTTTCAGTCTAGTCATGTCTGATTTTATCTTTTCTTCTAATGTGGAGAAATTTATTTATGTTAGGTTCCCCAAGGTACTATTCAGATCATTTCCAGTGACCTCCATTCAGTCATATTGTATGGCTTATAGGACTCCAAACATTGAAAAAAATATTTGGAATTGAGTATGTGGCCAAAAGCAAATAGAAAACAGAGAAACTCCTTCTTGTATTCTAAAATGGGAAAGTAGTTTTAAATGAGATGAACAGACAGGAACTTTTAATTAAGCTCATTATGACATTCTATGCCCACTGAGTATCTGTGTAATTTCTGCACTGACTGATTTGCAATGAGAAATTTGTATGAGAAATTCCAAGAAAGTAAGATAGAGATATTGCTGGTGGTGGCATTAGATAAGTTAATAGCAGGAGTCAAATTTCTCAGAAACTTTTCTATGGTAAGAAACTTTTTTGTGTGTAACTTCTATGTTTCTTATAGCTTCCAGATGGCTGGGAAAAACAAAAACAAAAACAAAAAATACCACCCAGGAACTGATTTTTGACCCTGCTAAATTGTAATCAAGTAGGATTTACAAATATGCCTTGTACATGAAACTTTAGTATACTGATTGGGAAAGAGGATGAGCCCAACAATTTGGGCATATTTAAGAGGATTGAGACTTTTCATAGCCGGCTAATGCCCTATACCAATGCCACAACCACTGTTACTCTTTCATTACCTGAGGAAGTACTTTCTCTTC
>NW_004567137.1:10151725-10226725 GCF_000260355.1 Condylura cristata
CTAAATCTTACAAGTCCTAAGAAATGAATAAACTAAATCTTACAAGTCCTAAGATGATATTACAAATGAATAAACTAAATCTTACAAGTCCTAAGTCTGTTACTGAGGAAATATATGAATGCTTATCCTGTGTCCATCACATGAACCGCTCCTGCTCTAAGCCAGGAAGCTGATTTTTTTTTTTCCTAAAGGATCAAGAAGTAATATTTTACATTTTGTAGGAGATGCTGTTATGGTAGCAGCATCTACCATATTTGTAAGGTAGCTAGAAGCAATAGGTAAGTAAATGGGAATATGTGTTCCGATAAAACTTTATTGACAAAAAAGGGCAAAAGGCTAAATTTCTCAGTACTGGCCAGACTTGGCTCATGACTGTAATGTACAAAGCTCTATTAATAATTATATGGTATGACCTGATTTAAAACTGTTACAGATAGGAGGGGGCAGGACAGGAAATAAAAGTAAAATTATTAGAAATATATGGCTGGCATGTTTTAGAATAGAGGTAAAGAAGTGCAAAATAGTCTCTCTTGCTCGCTTTCTCTTTTTTTTTTCTTTTTAGTTTTCATACCAACATATATCTACATCCAAAAGAAGTCAACCTCTCCTGACTAATTTTCCTTCACAACTAGTTAAACTACTAAACCTCCTCTATGTTCAATCTTACATAGCTTATCATAACAAAAACTGTGTTCTATATTCAGCTTCTTTCTGCTAATGAACTCAATCTCTTTTAAAACATTATCTCATTACTCCTGTCTATAACCCTGTGAGGGAGGGAGATGACAAGCACTAAGAAATGTTCAGAGTCTTTTAGATGCAATTCAGAAGTTAAGAGAAACTGAGTGACAAGTGCTTCCTGCCTTTAGAGTTATTCAGTATCTTTAAAATATATACTTTGAGCCTTTCAGAGGCCTGCTGTTCCTCAGCTGGGTGCTACTAGGGAAGGGATCCAACACCAGAAAATCCATTTTCCTAAAACATTCTTATTTGGGCCTATGTCTCCCACAAGGATTTGGTTTCCATAGAGTTTTTCATCACTTCTTGTGTTATCAAGATGCTCTATTCTACAAACCAGCTGTTCTCTTCTGGTTGATAACTGTATTTCAGTAGTGGGAGAAGAAATCCAGGAAAGTGAAATATTCAGGGTCTTTATGCCTTAAAGATATCACACATACTGATGCTATAACTTCCCCCATAAAGTCAAACTCTAGGATATTTCCTTGTTATCAGCTTCCAAATATCCTGGGAGTGTGAACCTTTATGCCCACAAATACAAATTATATAATTTGGAAGGAAAATATGTAATTGAAAGTAATAAATATTTTAAATTTTATCTATTCTTGAATTGAAATTTATTGAATTATTTTTACAGGGTCATTGTGTATATATGTGTTTGTATTCACCTATGCCTAGTTGTCATATAGTGCCTGATGTTAATTTAAAAGTAGCTAGTGTTAGTCTTTTATACAATGAATCATATTCATTATTAATATAATGGTAAATATATTCAACTGAAAAAATAATCTTCTTCAATTCTTACTTGTGTCAGCTATATCCCTGCTCCATTGGCTGTAAGGAGTCCCTGTTATATTAGGAGTAATTATAACCTGCCCTTTGAATTTTTCAGCAACTCATCCCTGTAATATTATATTTGACCATATATCCCAGGTTCCCTGCCAGTGTCTCCATACAATTTTAGTAAATATGCCTAATACCATCCACAGATTATGTAAGTACCCATGGAAGTAACTATCCAAACATGCAGCTCTTCCATCAAAAATGACTGATTCATCCATCCTTTCCCTCTATTTTATGTTCTTCCTGATAGTCAGTATCCTGTTTCAAGATCCATCTCTTTTTTTTTATTATTTAAATTTATTTATGTATGCATACAGAATTGGGTACAAGCCAGAGGTGCAGGAGCGGTGAGAGTCTTCACCAGAGACAGAGTGGGGAGCAGAACAGATAGATCAACAAAGTAGACTTTGAGGGGAGTTGCGGGAGAGACAGGAGAGGTCTGCCATGCCATGTGTATCACATTCAGGGCGGGGGATCAAACTCACACTGAAGGAGCTACAGTTAGCCTGCAGTGCCGTGTCCTAACCCATTGTGCCACCAGGGGGGAGCCAAGATCCATTTCTTTATGAAGTCTTCTGTGGTCCATTCAGGGGAAAGCACCTTTGCTTCACAAAAAAATTATTTATAGGTTACCAGTTATATATAAGACATAATGTTATAGATTTTGAATCAAGTTTTGACAAATCTTTAAGATGTATAAGACATAATCAGGTTAAGCATACATATATAAAGGTGTATATACTGTATCTATTAGAATTGATAAAACACAGGGTTTTATACCAGCACATACATGCATATACACTAATACAGGTAGGAAATTTTTATGTTAAAAAAAATGGACTATCAAACCTTATAAGTTGACATTTCTTTCAGAGTTGGATAAGGAAAAATTTGTCTGTAGGATGTTTGAATGAAAACATACTATACATGTAGAATTTGCACATGTGGATATATGGTATTTGATATTAGATGTTTCAGAATATATAGATAAACAATGAATAGATTAGCTTGGATAAAGCATATGCTATATGGAAGAAAGGAGAAAATAATAATGCTGCTTATAGAAGATGGAAGATTAAGATTCTTGAATGTTATTTTGAGTACAGGAACTAGTGAAAGCTTTATACAAAAGAGAAACATAATCGTTGTGCTTTAGGAAGATTAACCTAGCAATAGAATGTAAGATAGGTAAGATATTGGAGATGGGCTGATACCAGAGGAGAAAGATTAAAGTTTTTTCAGTAGTTCAGAAGAAATCATAAGATCTTAAACTAGGATAATGGCAGCTGAAATGAAGAAGAAATAAAAGCAGATAAAGGAGATTATATAGAAGCAAAATACAGGCAATAGTAGGAGATGTCAGTCAGTAGTATGTTTTTAAAATCATCTCCTTGCTGCATAACCTTATGCTGATCTAGACTCTGAATTCCTGAATCTAGCTGCCTACCCTGCAATCCACTAGATATTAAATAGCCAGCTCATATCACACAGGGTCACCACCAAGCCTTCTCTGCCTGTAGTTACCTACATTCCAATAAACATTAACTACCTTTTTCAGTTGTTGAAGATTAAAAAGTCAATTTCCATTTTATTCTCTCTTATACTGTGTATCATGTTTGATAAAGAAATCCTACGGACTATATTTAATTGACGTTCAAACAACAGTCACTTCTTAATAATTTTTACTGCCACTTCTCATATCCAATCACTACCATGTCTTTCTTAGATTATAGCAATAACTCTTAAACTACTTATACTTTATCTTCCTACTATCTTCTCTCGACCCAGGAGCTAAATAATTATACCACAAACCTGCTGAAAAGTCTTTAAAGACTTTTAAAGGCAGGATAATAATGTGAAGTCTTAAGGCTAACAATATGTCTCCTGGTGCCAAAATGATGTCACTAGAGACTCGCTGCTTTCAGATAGAGCAAAAGACACCCCCCACCCAAGCCTTCCAATTTCACCCAGAATAAAGATGTGGGTTGTGAGGTTCCTTTCTACTTCTCACAATGTGCCTTTTAATTCTTTCTCCTGCCTCCATCTGTTTTCTTATTCCTGACATGTCCACATTGCTTCATTTTTAAGAGACTTCACACTTGAACATCCTTCTACCTAGACAACTTTCCTTAGATAGCCTCATATTCACATCTCCCTCCTTATTCATTTGGTTCTTGAGTAAAAATGTCACCTTATCCAACAAATCCTTCCTGACTATCCCAAATAAACTGGCCATCTCCATTATCACTTCCTAATCTGCTATTTTTCTCCATAGCATGTCTTCTCACCTCATTAATTTCATTGACCTGCTTCTATGCCATGATATGTTTCCCCAATTAATATGTAAATAGGCAACAAGAACTTGCTTTGTTCATCATTATATTTCTAGTACCTAGATTAGTGCCTGGACCATAGTGGGCACTAGAAAATATCATATTGACTAACGCATAATGGAAAGAGCCAAAGAGCCATTGTGATTTGAAGATACACACACACACACACACACACACATATATTACCAGTTATATTGTCAAGGAATCTTAGTAGAATATTTTGGAAAGATGTGGCAAAATTTGCTTTTAGGTATTTTGAGTTAACACTCTAGCATAGAAGCAGTATGAGGATGAAATATATGGAGGTGATAAGAAGAGGCATGTGCTTTAAATTTAGAAATTGATAACGTATCCTCAGATATGTAGAAAGCAAGACAAATAAGTAAACCCAAAAAAAACACGTGCATTCAAATGTCAAAATAGGGAAGATAAGTTACAAAATAGAGCATAGTGTAACCAGAGAGTTGAGAAACTAGAAAAGTATGTCCTTATGGGATTCATGGAAAGTGGCAAGAAGAATGATTTTACCCAGTGTTATTAGATACTACACATCAATGGCATTGAGAAATAAGAGGTCATTGTGACTTTTAGAAGAGTAATGATTTATAATCATTTGTAAAGGAAACCAAGTTTCCAGGGTTTTAACATTAGTAGATAATGAAGCATGGAAGTAGGACATATAGATTACAATGCTATTTTTTCAATCTTTCATTCAACAAATGAATGAAACATATATATTGAATATATATGAAGTACACAACAGAAAAACTGGGATGACAGGAATATATATATAAATGAATCATAGCTGAGTCCTGACCTTGCAAACTTAATCAGAAAACATAAATGCCCACTAATGTACCAGGGAATGAGCTAGGCACTGGAGCATCAATGGAGAACAAGGCTTCTTGTTTTATCACACATTCATTCAACAAACATTACTATGTGCTAGAAATGGGATGTAATATAGCATGTCCCTTATTCAGTGGAATTTACATTTTTAAAGCAGATAACTGAGTAAAAGCAGTGAATATTCAACATAAATAATGGAATTACATCATGTAGAAGTTGTTATGGGAATAAAAGAAGAAATAATTACTTTTTCAAATGGGAAGATTTAAAATTTTCCTTTAGAGCTCAAAAATGATGAAAAGAGTATTAAATTTGAGGATTATGGGAGTAGAAATATTCAAGAAATTTTAATTAATGAATTAACTTGCAAGAGAGCCCAAACTTGGATCTAGAAGACAGATAAGAGATAAAAAAGAATGAAAATTTAAGTGAAGCAATAAATTCTTTACATTAAAGAGACTGATATGATCAGCTTTGAATTTACATGTTTATAATTAAAGTAATTAACAAAATATGATTCTAACATCACATACATTGGTGCAACTGTTTTTAAAAATCTGCTAATTGTATATTGGCAGTCAAATACTGCATTTTATACACTAATTTTG
This sequence comes from Condylura cristata, assembly GCF_000260355.1. Classification (NCBI taxonomy): domain Eukaryota; kingdom Metazoa; phylum Chordata; class Mammalia; order Eulipotyphla; family Talpidae; genus Condylura; species Condylura cristata. Next base: position 10,157,097 of record NW_004567137.1, read on the forward strand.
TCTGTTTAACATTTATAATGAATGGGAATTTTGAGCTATCACATGGGGGCACTGTCTCCCAGACAACAGTTTAGAATCAATAGTGTCACCATTTTCATCATTATTACATTGTTTATGTAATTATTTGAAACAAACTTTATCTATTCTTTCATAAAGATGAGTTTACAATGGAAAAATGAAAGGAATATTACAAGTATAAAGAAGAGCACTTACAAATTTAATAAAATTGATTTATAGAGATAAAAACCCATAGACAAAACTAGTAACAATTCTTTAGCTTTAATTGCAAACGATCCAAAATTAGATTCATTAACTGAATTCTTTGTTATGAGTAATAAGGACAACATTTTAAGATGTTTGTATAATATTTGATGTAGATGCTTGGTTTGTATTTAAAATATAGAGGTTTGGGAGACATATTAATAACTTTTTAGTTTTCTGGGAAGAGTCTTCTATATGTAAATGTTCATCTTTGTATTTTAAACTTTTGTGAATGTGCTCACAATGCATTATGCATCAATTTAAGGGACTGCTTTTATTATACATTAATTGCTGTTTCAAAAATGACTATTCCAAGGAACACTGTTTCCTTCAGCTTGTAAATAGGTGTACTGTAAAAATGTTCTCTATTTAATTAAGTTCAGAAAATGTTGGGTTTTCTAAGTTAAAAAGGATTTTTAATGCAAGTCTCCTCAGAACTTTTACTATGCAAATACATATTTTCATTCTCCAAGAAGAGGGTATGGTGAACAGTGTTCCCCAAATTAATTTGACCACAGAATTTTTTCCCCCACAAAGTACCTATCAGTAGCCACCAGAATAAGTGTTTTGCAAAAAATGGCTTGGAAGATGCTCTGTGCATTCTTTATTAGATTTTCATGGCTAGCAGGAGAGCCAACAGAAAGCAAACTCATAGATTGAGAGTTGGAAGTCATCCTAAAGGCCGTCTCTCTCAAACCTGACACAGAAAGCATTTCAGGAGCATTTCTGACAGCAAGTCCTCCAGGTTTTAAGTCTCTGTTTCATAATATAATAATCTGTGTCAATCCTATTTGTAAAAAATTCTTTCATTTTCTAAACCTGCACTGGCTCTCATTCTGTTTGCTCCCAGTTCTGCATGACAATTCACTAAATATATGAAGACAGCATACTTGCCTCCTCCTGGGCTTGCCTTCTTTTACATTATGTGTGCCTAGTTCCTACAACTCTACTATGGAGGAAGGCGTTCACACAATCACTTTATCAGCTGCCTACACTATGTGCACTAGAGTTACACTTGAGTATGACTGTTCAACTCTTCCTAGTGATGGCTGGACATTCATTAATGCTATTTCTTACTTGTGTTGTGTTGTATTTTTTTTTTTAAAGATTTATTCACCTGTGCATACAGAACTGGGGTACAGGCCAGATGCTCAGTGACGGTGAGAGGCTTCACCAGAGACAGAGTGGGGAGCAGAACAGACAGATCTACGAAGTACACTGCTGAGGGGAGCAGCGGGCGGGTCAGGAGAGGTCTGCCACGCCATGTGGTCACCTCCGGGGCAGGAGGCAGGCGGGAATCGAACTCATGCAGAAGTGGCTACAGATTCTCAGTGCTGTGCTTTAACCCGCTGCGCCACCAGGGAGGTCCATGTGTTGTATTTTTACAGACGCATATCGCTGAATAGTCTCTAGCTTGCTTGTTGTCCAAGAAAACAACACTGTAGCCAAACAAGATTTCCCCACTTATATATGTACATAGTTATTAACCTTTTTGTAGTTAGGATTTGTGCATAAGCCCTTATTATAGTCAAGACAGAATCCAGTGCCATAATTTGTCTTAAAATGTAATTTTCTGTCCCTCTGCAAGGATCAAATTATTCTAGGTGCAGAAACAGGCGTAAATTCTATATTCAAAACAATTGATTCTTGAGGCTAAGTTGTTCTTTGCCAGCTTTGTCTTATAAAGCAAAGTCTATTATATATTTGCATCGATGTATGTATGCTGTGTACATATATACACATTTTAATTAAAAAAAACTTAAGTAATGTGATTTCTATAGTTAAAAATTTTAATCAAATTCTAAATTTCAATTTGATTTTCCTTTCCCTCTTGTTTCTACCTAAGAATAAGAAATCTGATTTTCAAGTCAGTATTAGAACAACAGTCAGAGTCGCTGATTTAACTAGTAGAGTGTTATCTTATTTATCAGACTGAAAGGATAAAACAAAATTGACTTTGGATGAGGGCCAACATGTTTGCAAAAGCTACAATGATTTGCTCAATATTATATCACTGAATAATTATTTCTTCCCTGTCCTTATGAATCCTCCTTTTGAAAAAAAAAAAAAAAAAGAGTTAATGAAATTGTGGTGTTGTAGGAGTAGGCAAAAACAATGTAGGTAAACGCACAGAGAAATGAGTTCTGAAGTGTGGGATAATTGTAGAGGGCCCTGGGCAAAAAACAAAGCATAGATGTACAGGAGTCACAGCACATCTTGTCTTCACTTGTCTTTGTTAGTGCAAGTGAAAAGGTTAATGCCGTTCAGTTCCATCAACACAAAGTGAGGAACTGTGGCACCTTTGAATTCTAAAGTTACCCACACTGCAACTGATTTAATTCCTGTGAGAATGGTACTATTTACAAGTTTTCTCAGAAATATGAATGTCAATTAACCATGTGCTCCTGCTCCTGTACAATCTCTTGCTCCTTCCCTTTTCTTTCTTTCTTTCTTTTTTTTATTATAAAGAAACTGTTTTTAAATCATTATCACATGGAAATATTCACTGTTATTTGCAGATGTCCTCTGACTGGAAGAAAAATTGTGAGATGCACACTGGCTTAAATCTTTTCCAGGCACAAGATCATCAAATATTATGTTCTCATCTGTTTTCTTAAAATATGGGAACCTTGGTATTTTTGAATTATCTGTCCCATTATTTTGTAGCCAGTGATTGTATCACTCACTGGCTTTGAATATTCCGGTATAATTTGATATTTTTAAATCTCAAAATATCAATGTGTGTGTGTATGTGTGTGTGATATTTCAGACATTCAGTTCTCAGGCAAGAACATTATTCAACCTCCTTGCTTCAGCTTCTGTCCCCTCCGCTATTTGCTGAACAAGAATCTCTATTCTCAAAACGCCCCATATACCCTGCTAACCTCTATGCCTATTCAGTTCCTGCGCCTGCCAGCTTCTTCATTTTCGTTTGTTCCCTTTCTCTCATTCAATGAGAGGCTGAGGTGGGAACTGATGCGAACTCCTCTGATGTTCTTAGGGAAAATGGGAGGAGCCACCCAGGAATTAGAGGCAGAGCAGGATCATGGATCTCTAGGTTGATGGTTTTGAGATATAATGAGCCACATCCTAAAAACAAGCAGTGGGCCTGAAAGTTCTATTCCAGACTCTCAACAAGACTTGTGGGGCTGAATCTGGACTTGAACAGCAATGTGAGTGTGGCCACTCTGAACGCATCACTCCTTGAAGGGGTGGAAGGCAAGAGCAATGCTCCCTGTTCGCTAAAAGTTTTGAATACATAGTAGAATGAAAATGTACATTACAATTACATCTTTATGTCACTCTGTTGTTCCTTGAGGCTTTGTAACACAGTCACACATCTTAAGCTAAAAGTTATGGAAACATTAAATTTCATTAATGCTTTTGATTTTGTGACTTGTAAAGTCTTACATAAAACACAAACATTGACACTGGTATTTGCAGTTTAATATCAATGTATGAAAATATCTGGATATTATCATTTTCTTTAATTTTATACCCATTAACATTGAGAATGTAGTACATTCTCTTCTTGCAATAACTTCCTGGTTATTACACTACGAGTATCCTAAAAGACCACCAAATTTTAACCTCTTCCATTTTTCTTATTAATCTTCCATTCACCAAGCAATGTTTTTGTTCTTATTCACCAGTTTAAAGTTTCCTTCAATCTGAAGCTAAGATGTAAGTTTATATAACATTATACAAGCTATAAACCAGGATTATTCTTTTTGAAGTAATGCATAAGGAACCTAGCAAAATTTATTAGGAATTTTTCTTTGCAAGTAGATGCCCAGGTCATATTTCTTTTTTTCCTTAGTATACAGAGACCTTTATTTTGGAGGTTTTATGTGCTAAGGAAGAAAAACTATCTGCAGAGAGCATCACTGAGGTAGCTCTGCAAAGAAGCTCTCTCCAAACTGGTATGCATACTTTCAGAGGATATAGATTCAGATTATACACCACAGCACACAGCTTACTGCAGACCCATTAGTGTCCCTTATTCAGTGGAGTGAAAGAAAATTTGGGAGGTGTGTGTTTAAACCAAAAAGTAGCAATCATGGCTAGGATCACTTAAGAAAAAAAGATGACCTTTCCTATCATCTGAGATATAAATAACTGAGGTGGACATTCAGAGAGTTAATATGACCCTTGGGGGAATCAGTGTCATTGATTGTCTACTTGCTTAATGCTAATTGTTTTGATATTTTCTGTTAATTGAATTTCTCTCCATAATATATGAGCATAGGGTTGGTTTCATGTAACAGCTATTTCCTTAAATGACAGAGGAAAAATACCCTGGGAAATCAGGATTCCAAATGACTAGGGTATTTATCCAAGAAGGTTGTGATGCGAGTAGTCTACAGGTAGTGTTTAACAAAGGTACCATAAAAAAATTATTGCTGAAAGAATTAATCAATTATAATTCTGAGGCTACAAGCTACAGGAAATCTCAACTGAACCTTTGTGGAGATGAATGTGTGTATGCTTGTGCATGAGAAAGAGGCTTGGGAGAAACATTAAATACCATTTGTGCTTACTGTGCTCCTAGAAACAAGAGACTACAAGATGAAGACTAGGAAATGTACTTTTCAGTGCATAACCTCCAATGGAGGTATCACTAGAATCTCCTCATTTTTGACCTGTCCCTTTTCATCCTTGAGCTTTACTGGTTGATGGTCCCTTTAAACTTTCTCAGAATACTCTGGGCCACTGATAACACAAGTGTAACACAATAGTAACAAAATTATTTTATGGAAAAAAGGAGGAATTGAGCTGTGTTGGGGAGAGAACGATTGGAGGGGTAGGAATGTGGTGAAGTCATTTTCCTAACTTTTCTCTGTAATTCACAAATGGAATCTATTTTTCTGAAGTTTGGAAAGCTAGAATATTCCCACTGGGGTTACAATGCCCTGGAGCACGATGTGCACTTTCTCACATGAATTCTGATTCAAGTGTCATTGAGAAGCCTTGAAAGCCTCTTGCTGCTTTAACAATGTGGTAAGAAAAACTGACTAAACCTTTAAGGATACTGTCTTGGAGACTCAGGAGCAACTGAAAAGAACTGTCTTGACCTTTTTTATTATAAGGAATATTATGTTATTGGAAAAGGACCTGAACAGTCACTTTTGATTTTACTTTTCAAATAAAGTAACAATATTCCAATAGAAAATAGCTCCTATTATTCACAAGTTATCACTTAACCGAACATCATCTTAACTGTCAAGAGGTACTGTTCTAGAGTACATTCCCTGGATTCAAATCCTCATTCCACTACTATCTAGCCATGTAACCTGGTGCCAATAACCTGCCTTGGTTTTTATATATATATCTGTATAATATTTATATATATATCTGTATAATATTTACGACCTCTACAATTACTTCTTCCATCTATTTTAAGGGTTAAATAAGTTAAAAACTATAATACTTAGAATAGACCCTAGCACAAAGATAAGTAGGTACTACATCCATGTCCACCAAGAATTTCAGGTTGAGTACAGAAAAATGCTGGTTCTCTTCTGCCATTTCCAAATACAACTTCTCTGAAGCTCAGTTCATGTTTGAATAAGGCAGGTTGCTGGGGATATTCATTACATATGTAAACCTGGAGTATTAAGTATATATTAATACTCCCCTCCCACTTTGCTTTCCACCCCAAATGTTCTGAATCTTTCTTCACATGATCCTAATGCACTTTTGAGATGATTGTACATACAACTTTACAATTATGCTGATCATGTGCACATGGTCTAATTCTCTTGGGTAAGTATAGTTCTTTCATGAAATACACAATGTAAGGGCCTGGCATCTCAAATACAGCACTTATGTGAATCTTCATTAACATAACTGGAAAAATATGGGAATTGATGCAGACTAACCAAAGGATGCCGTGGAAGTAAGAAGAGGAAAAATTAAAAGGAAATATATTTTTTTAACAAATATCAGGAGTGCTTGAATAAAGGCTGACAGACTGAGGACATCCAGGAAAGAGAAGTGGAGCCTAACAGCAAACAAGCTTTAGCTCAGAGCTCTCAACCTATATTCTGCAAATTCACTAGATTCCACAGGTGGTATTTATAGAGTTCAAAGACTGAACAGCAGTAATGATGTGTCATTATCAATATACACCTCATTTCCTGCCCAAATATATATAGAAGGTCAAAGGAAAATGTAAAACCAGAACACAAAACTTTCCTCTGTTGCACTAGGAGCCAATCTGGTATGAGCCATTCTTGAGAGAGTAATGAGTGTTTGTTGCTATCCCTTTGATATTTTCATGGACATCTCCTATTGCAAAGTAATGTCTGACCTCACACTATATTGAATCTTCTCACTTTAAGATCAATAATGATGGCTTCATTGAGAATTTTCTTTTTTTGTCCCATTTTTACTGAAATTCTATTGCATTTTACACAGTTCATCTTGAAAACCTCCATCACATTGTTTCCATAACAATCCTCTTTCTTGTTTTCCAACACGCCTGGCGTCTCTCATCATTCTACCCTGATTACTAACAGATTCTAGCCTTTCTGATCCAGCAACACACAATTGCCTCCTTTGACATATTTTCCTTGAGTAATTTCATTCACTTGGATGGCATTCACCTTTCTTTCCATGAGAACTCAATTATCTAGATTAAGGGTCAGTAAACTACATACTATATGCTGGACTTGGCTTGCCACTTGATTTTGTAAGCATAGCCTTGTTTATTTGTTGTTTTCTATGACTGAGATCATGCTCTTAAGATAGTGTTAGACAGTTGTGATGCAAAATATGTGACCCTTTACCAAAAAAATGTCAAAATGTGAGCTAAAATTTAAGTTGAAGCTTCCTAATATGTCTAGTTATCTAGAGGAAATATTCATTTGGAGGTATTCAAAGCAGCTAAATCCAGATGTTCAAATTGTTCCTCTTTCTATACTCACTTTCTGTCTTTTAGGAATCTAATTTAGCAGAACCAGAAACCTGGGATTCCTTCTAGACTTTGTTCTTTCTTTCATACCCCATCACACTGATCACCTAGCTCTGACTAATAGCATTCAAATTTGTTTATCTCTCCATCCCTACCCCCTAGTCATAGCTTGGTATCTTAGCCATGCTTGCCATGTTCGGCAATACATGTTTCCATCAACAATTTTCTGTATGTAACTCATCATTTCTCTTAGTAAAAAGTACAGTCTTATTATGCCACTAACTATGATCCAAGAGTTGAGTGAATTGAGCCCAATCCAAAATACTCCCCAACATGCACTGAAGTTTGGCTACACAGAGGTGTTATTTTGATATAGAAAGGAAAGCAGTGTCTGTCCTGGGGCGTGGGCAATACTCCCACAACAGTAACAAGATTAATGTCTAAGCTAGGGCTCCCAAATGCCTGGGAATGTCTTTGCAAGGGAAGAAACATCTGAAAGAAATCTTTAAAGATGAGAAAGAAGTATTCAGCTTCAGTAGGTATGATACATTCTAGGCAAACATGTAGCCTATGAGAAGGCTAGAATGAAAGGAAGAGCAATTTGGCAAACATCCCATATGGTTGAAATAAGGGCTTGGTGAATATTTGCCAAAAAAAAAAAAAGTAGACTGAAAAGAAAAATAAAAGCATGAATGTATATGTTGTTTTATTTTAAATTTGATGTTCAAGTGATTAGAACTCATAATAAAAATGAGAAGCCTAAATTTCAAGTAAGAGAGAAACATATAATTGGCATTTATAAGAACTATTAGTAATGGCAGATTAGAGGGTAACTATGTCACACATTGAGGAAAAAGAATTTGTGGCAGGCAAAATTTAGAAAGACCACTGCAATAACCTATTAAGAGAAGTTATAGACTTCAGGATTGGGGGCAAAAAAAAAAAAGAGAGAGAGAGAGACAAAAATGTAATAGAGTAAAAATGAACAGATATAAACCAGAGACATTTTATAGGGATGGGAGGGGAATGGGATCAGAACTGGGGTGGAAAGATTGCCCTGGACTGCGGTGATGGCACACGGGTGAACTGGTGAAACCCATGGGGATTACAACTGAGATGAAAAAATGCATGAAATGTAGAATGATGTAAAGTAAAAAATACAATTAAAAAAAAGAAGACAGAAGATAACAGAATTAAAAGATAATTCTGAGATAACTCCACAAGACTTGTGACTGACTTAGCAGAGAGTGGATGTGGGCTGGAGAAGGAAAGACAGACAGGGGACAAATCTGACAGGTCTAGCATAGTTGACAGCAATTCACCAAGAAATTAACTTTCCACAAAAGGGAAAATAGGAAAATATGTTCATGGAACAAGAGAATAAACTTTGTTTAGGGCTATGTTAAACTTGAAATGGCTATTTAAGACAAAGAATATGACTAATAAAAACCTTCAAGAAACTGTTGCAACACTAGAGATTGGGATAGAAACAGAATAGTGAGACTATCTACAAATTGAGAACTGACTTATGCAACCACTAGATTGTCCATGTTTCTGAAAAGCTAGCATTTAAGTACTTATTTTTCAAGATAAAAGATATTCTTAACAGATCCTCTGTCAAAATGCTAAGTTGATATAAAAATATGACATTAAATGTTTGATTCACAACAATACATTATCTTGAATTATTTTACTGCTAGATTTTAGTTTTTAAAGACAGTTTTGAAAGCACAGGGCATAGGGCTGAGAGTATGACACACATTGGAAAAAAGAGTCAGAACACTAGTTACTCTCAGGCACAGTGAACAAATTAGCACTAGAACAGAAAGAATAGGCATGGTCAGGGGAGGGGAAAGGAGAACAGTAGGAGGGAAGAAGGTCAGGAACAAGTGAAAGTGTAAAATAAGGAAAAGCAAAACCTTATTTCCAGTTTGGGCCAGTTCCCTGAATGTATGAAATATTCTTGTTTGTGTGGGGGTTTTTTTGTTGTTGTTGTTTGTTTTTGTTTTAATCCTTGATTCCTTTTAAAAATTCAGAAATGACACACCATATGACACATTTCACTTACAATTAAACTTTTAGAAGTTGAAAACCAGTCAGCTCAATTTGCTTAATTATTCTGTTTTATGACTAAAATACTTAAAATATTGACTTTAAAATTCAGCTCTTTGGTGGTAGCATTAAATAATACAGAACACTCTCTAAACATTGCCTATAAGACACAATTGCATGTTAGCTCCTTACAAATGCTTTAAAATCCTATCTATCCTAGCTATTTTTTCTTAATAACTTTTTCTATATATGCATTTTCTTCAGTCCTTAAAAGATTAGGGAAAGGTTTAGATAGTAACTATTTGATTGCATCAGTCTGTTTCCTAAATCCTTCACTGATATTTTAATGCTTAAGTTGTAAGGCACCACTTTATGTGATCGTATTTTTCACAAATTTTTATACTATCCTCCAGGGCTTAAAGTGTTTTCTCTGTGGGGGTGACTAGAACTATACTATCAATACTAATATGCATACATTTGACCCTTATTTTAGGTTACTATATGTGGAAGAGGGGAAGGAAAATAAAAAGGGGGGGAGATCAGGCTAAAGGATTAAGAAATATTCATAAAAATGGAAATTAAATTATAAAACCTTTTCTTTCTAATTGTTTGCATTTTATTTGCATTCCAAATACTTTCTGTTGTGTTGGACAACACCACACTGATAAATGGGAGTTGTGGAGCAAGCTATATATTACAGGATACTGCTCAAGAGCAAGATCCTAGCCTTTTTATTGGTAAACTGGTCATATAGCATTAGTCATATGGGAAAGCAGAAAAGGAAACAGGAAAGTAGAAGAAGCAGGGGAAGGATGGAGCTGTATTTCTCCTCTGCTGATAGCTTGGTATGTAGATCAAGCCCTGACTCCCCAGTCGGGATTTCAATCTTATCAACAAGACATTCCACTGATCACACTCTGGTGTCCTTTGTTATACAACAGTCAAGGGCCCACCGAGTATTTCCTGTCATACCTCCTCGTGTATAAGTCAGGAGTAAGTTTATGCATCTGTCAGCCCCAGCTCCCCGCCTCCCACCCCCACTCTCGGGACCCCTCTCCCCCTTCCCAGTTATGCCTCGTGATACAGACCCTTGCCAGGGGGATCCAGCTTTATGTTCTTAATTGATGCGAAAGGTACCTCTTAGGGTTGGGTTCCTATGACCCAGAAGTTCTGACCTTGCTTTAGGAATACAGAACTGTAGGTAACAAAATGGAAGCTGATATAGGCTGCTTAGGCTTAGCAGGCCCATGCTTTCTATCTTTATTTTATTTTTATAATTTCTTAATCAGGAGATTTATTAAAATCTGATTTATTATTCATTTAATTAACTTTCATGAAAAATTATATATATGTAACAACTATATATAAGACAAAGTATGTATATAGATGTGTGTGGACTGTGAGAATATGTTTATATATGCATTTTCTCCAATGGCACTAAAAGAAAATATAATTTATAATTTAAGAATGGAAAAGTAACAATATCTAATTTTAGTTTTGTATTACTTAGTATAAAAACTAAATAAAATACAATATTTTACCCTATTTTACAGTATTTTTGTTGATAGTGGTGACTTTAAAGTGAAATGACTTAAATCATTGATAAATATATGTTATGAATATGCTACTTTATTTCCATGAACCTAAGGAGCACATTTTTTCAGAGTCTAATGGCTTCTCTATTAAATGTTTGTTACAGTTTTTATGACTAAGTAGCATTTTTTCTTTCTAGTGATACATAAAATCAGAGCATCTAACAATGATGTCAGATTCAATAGAATCCTGTGTTAGTTCATTATTTTTGTATAATAGAGAAAACAATCTGGTACAGTAACATTTAACAGAATCTCTCTTATTATGGGTAAATAGGAGTTGATGTGTTTTAGGTGTGATGTTTTTCATCTGAGTTCATATAATCCTTGCAAAAACTACTTAAGCAACCAATTTCAAAAGGGTTCCTAAGGCAATACACATTTTATAGAACATGGATAAACACATAAAGACACATCAGGTAAGTACCATGTCATCTCAGGTCATGATCCATGTCATCAGCAAAGCCATCCAGCCAGTTTTAAGTCAATCCTAACGATCAGAAACCACACTTGTTTTGTTTTCTCTTTTTTCTTTCAGCTCTCTCAAAACACAGTGCAGACTTTACAGAGGTTTTTCTTTGCTCCTTTGAGTTTTCTCTGCTAACACCACCAGCTGTAAATGTGATAAGAGAACTCTAAGACCATAAATAGTTGGTCTAGTCTTATTAGGAATAAGGTTGTCATTGAAACCCATCCATAAACAAATACTGCATATCAGTTTTCTAGGCTTTTCAGCAATTCTCCTTTTTTCTGTTCTTGGGATCCTCTCTAAGCATTACAGTATACTTCCTGGTAGAATAATTTTGATCTCTATTAGAAATCTGGAAATAATATAGCATAGTCATAAGACATAAGCATAGTCAGAAGACAGAAAAGGCAACTGGAGAACATTTTAGGGGCTGAGAAATTTTGCTGTTGGGTTATCATTAATTAATAAATAAATACCCTAAAAAGGAACAAACTAGACATTATCCTGTGACCTCCATATATATTGTAAAGGACAGTAAAAATTAAGTGACTCTAAGTTAAAATTTGTGAATAGTCAGTCCAGTCAAAAAGCTTGAAATAATTCCAAATTGATGAAATGAGAAATCAGCTTTATTCTTGTTTGGAAATTTGTGTTCCACAAAGTTATTTATAAATGATATCTTATCTAAAAAGAAATGTTACCAATTTTTTTTTTTGCCTATAAATCACATTGCTGGAATTCCATGGAAAAAGAAATGCACGCAAGTACATTAAAGAGTAGAAAGTATAAATATGGAAAACAACATGTCAGAAAGATATGTACTAAAAAACAAAAATTGGATTGTATAATTAGAATGTAGTCTTTAAGCAATAAATACCAAGGTTCATAAAATATATTTACTGTATAATAAAACTGAAAATTAAATCTTAGAAACTTTTCCTGTGTTGTCACTGCAACTTCTCCTAAGTGAAAATCAATTCACCTGACTTCCTCCTTACCAAGGTGAAAATGTGATATGATTATCGTCAGACAGGTGTCCACAGTCATTCCCAACCAATAACAAAGCACAAAACACGGAAGGGGGGGGCAGTTTTCTGTCAGCTAACTGATGTTAAGATTAGTACTTCTGGGTATATTTTTTCAAAAGTTTAATGGACATTAGAGCAGCATTTGGGAGATGCAGTGCGAGAATAATGGGCAGAAAGGCCCGACGGAATGAGAAAATCAAGACAAAAGAATGAGAGAAGCAGAGTCTTAAGCACCGGTCAGTCTCAGAGTTTTTAACCATCACCCATGCCCATCTTGACTGGGCTAGGAGATATTCCGTGTATACATTTGTACTCTGCAGTTATGTAGGATAACTTTAATTTTGTAACACATTTTACACAAAGACAAGCTCTTGAGAATACTCAAAATCTATGCTAATCAAAGCCTAGATGGTTGCTTCAGCTCAAGTTAAGCATAAACCTTAAGAAAGCCTCCTCACACTGCACCCTGCTTTTCCTTTAGCGCCTTCCCCTCAACAAAATGGTAAGAGTTCAGCTGACAACAGGGTAAACAGATTATTGTGTTATTGCTGGCTGATTGCCGGAGTTATTTTGGAGCTTCATAATTCAGTTAAAGAGATTTTTGACATTTATGAAATGACTTCTATAATCAACTGACAGTGCAATATCCTATAATTGTTCAATTAAAAATGACTACTAGTGCAGTCATTTATTAGTAGAATCAGATAATTGTCTTGCCACTAAAGAGTACTTCTCACTTTGCACATCAAATGAAAATGTTTGAGTATAAATCTGTGACACAGCAGCCAAAGTCCTGGGGATTTTCAAGTGCATATGTAATTATTACAGACCTCTGAAGTAAATATGGTTTAATGTGATAATCTTAAATGAATTGTGTGTGAGCCTTACAAAATACTTTTCAATAGAAACCAGAGCATCTGTCAGATTGGATAGGAGTTCATTTCCTACCAACATGAAGTTCATGATATTTGTTCCAACACGTAGTTTAGCATGTACTTATAAGGGACACAAGATAGCTTGCATCCCCCTCAAATCTCATTTATCTATTTTTTTTCCCTGAAGATGAAACTGATTACTGAGGTAAAGAACCAGGAAGGGTTGCATTGATAAATCAGTTTCATATGGACTACTCCCCTATTGGGGTCAACATTCAGAAGCTCTGTCTTCTAAAAACACCCAGATAGGAATGCAGATCCACAAAACAGAAATGCTTGCACACATACACACACAATTTCAAATGCTGAATTTCTCTGAAAATACTTTGACTCACATTATCACAAACCATCTGTTAAGCTAAATCATAAATCAGTCTTTGATTAAATAATTAAAAAAAAAACCCTCACCACACTGAAAACAGAGATGACACAAATCATTTAAAGACCAACTTAAAGAAATAACTTCATGAGGAAACAGCAGCAGCCCCTTTACAGATAATGATTTCTTTTTCTTTTAAGTAATCATTGTGCCTCTTTGGACAAACTGGCTAAAACTCAAAATTTACATTCAAATAATGATAATTAAGGAAATTCATAGTGTTCTCAACAGATGGAAGATGTTACTTAATTTGAGGTTGCTACAAAATGGAATTTAGTAGTGTCATTTCAAAGTTGCAGCTTATTTTAATTTTTAAATAAATAATCTGATTTACTTGTTTGTTATTTTCCATTTTATTTGCAGGAAAATGTTTTAAAATTGTCTCAGATTCAGTTGTTCTCTCCCACTTTCTTTCTAACCCATCAGCAAGGAAAGAGCATTTGAATCACAGCTGCTTTGGGCTTTTTGTTTTTGTTTCTCTTCAAAAAAAATTTTTTTCAAGGCTGTTTTTCTTCTTGTATGGATTTTAGAAAGAGTTTTGATAAAGACAGTCCTGGCAGCTGGATGATAAATATTATTTTCTTAACCTGCCTAGCTTTGTCAGCCACCTGCGACTGCAGCCTGCCACACGTTGGAAGCAGCTCATTAACTTTCCCACCGCTTCCCAGGAGTTTTCCTTGTTTTCCTTCACCTTGGGTGTGATGCCTTCTCGCTGAACGGTTAACTATCCGAGGAGGCCGAGTGGGCTTTGGCACCGCGAGCGGAGCACGCTTCAGGCAGCCTCCCTGCTAAGGCTCAAAATCTCTCTTAAACACATTAAGCAGCCCATTTTGGATTGATAGTGCAGTAATTATTCTGCTTCACCCTAAAAACCATCCTGGGGTAATTGGCGCAGAGGAAAATTACCCAGAGTCCTCCACCACCTGGTAGTTAAGGAACGAATCCAGGGAAAGATAAGTGAAGCAGGAAAAAAAATCGGCACTTATTTGATTTTAATCTCACCACTTTGCAAGCATTTAAATTGCCTTAATCAGGTGGTTGGCTTCCAGCCTAGCTGGTAATCTGTTATCAAATTTGAAACTAGATTTTTTAAAATGTCAGTGTAGGCTGAGAATTGAAGTCTATTAACAGTTATGAGGCCTCCCTCCTAAACTTCCATAATCTATGTATTAATAATCCTTTTAACAAAGCTGTCAAAAATTACTTTATTACAAGTCCATATTAATAAATGAATATAAAAGCAAGATTTAATTATTTATATTTTATTATTATTTTAAAGTTAAGGGAACACACAATGCTAACATTCTTAACACTAAAATTCATTTTGTAAAGCAATCGCTTGAGTCTATGGAATAACCTTGATAAATGTAATTGAATTTTTCTCTGATAAGATTAACTACTGGTAATTGTGAATGGGGAGGTCTGACCCACTCCAAATGAGATGTATGACAAGCTGAAAATAATCAATTTTTTTCCTTTTCTTTATTTGACTCCAGATTTTTAAAAATGGAAAGAGAAAATCGGGGCCTTGCAGGATGAAACATTTGCGTCTGAAATGTTTTTGTATACACTGCTTATCTCCCATCTCTTCACTGTGTCTAATTGTGCTGAGCTTGGTTGAAAATGAGATCAACACATTGAAACCCCAGAAGGCTTAATTAAGGGAGGGACTTAATATGTACCAAAAAGCAGAATTTTTTTTTGACAAATGTGGCATAAATTTTACCTGCTACATCCTTGACTAAAAGCCTCCCCAAATTGTTAGGCACATTAAATTGCCTTTTTTATTTTCTTTCTTAGAGAGAGAGAGAAGGAAAAAAAAGAAGAAAATATTTTACTTTGAAAATCTTAATTACTGTGATAGCAGGGTTGAGTTGTGTCTTTTTATGATTCCTGTATGATTTGCATTTTGAGTTGAAGTTTTGTTCTTCCCAGCACACAAGCCAGCAATCAGGAGCATATAGAAATGGCTTGATAGATTCCCCTTTTAAACATGCTTATAAAACATTTTGCCTATGTAGCTTTTTGTATTACACATTCTATGGGGTTCTCACATACCAATCAAGAAAGCATATCCCTTTTAATTCATTTTTCAGAAGTTTAAGAGCCTAGAAATGAATATTACTACAGAAAACAAAATATATATCAGAAAACTTCAGCACTCTTATAAGGAGTTTCATTTGAAAAATAAAAATGATGCTATTATTTTATTCTCCTTTCATGCTTTTTATCTATTCATAGAATTTTAGTGAGTAGACTAGACTTGACTACAATTGGCTATTGCCAGAATTTGGATTCCTAGTTCCCTTCCTGATTTCTGACTAGTTTCAGTAAAAGATTCTTTCAGAAACCTAAAATCCAGTGACAATGAAATTAATCATATTGTACAAAAGAAAAACAGCTGGTAACCAAAGACTGAATAAAGCTAAATGTGAATTTAGCTAGCTCTCAACCTCAATGTATAGAATATGTACATATTATGTGCATCTACATATATATTTTAACAAGGCATAATCAGAACTGATGTCTTTTGGTTTGTATATGTAGACCTTTCCTATACTACCTCAGAATTACTCTTATTACTGCTTTATAGTATTTTAAATTCAAGTAAACATAATAAGCTTCATTCATTGCCTTATGTTGAAGGTCAGGTCTCATTAAACTTGGTTACTATAGATATGCAGATAAGTGCTATATCTGCTGGTTGGGACATTTCATTTTTGAATTGAGATAAATTTTTAACTGCCAAAACCAGCTCCAAAAAAGAGTACTATCATGAATGTTTTCTTCCACGTGTGGACCTAAATGTTACCAACATCTGAAAATAGCAAGAGGATATTTGAGCTTTAAGTTAATGCCACAAAGAATTAAAACATACTGTATATGGGTTGTGAGTTTTTTTCATTAATTCTCATAATTATATTCAGTTTCATGTTTTTTTCTGTCTTTCCATAGCGTAGAATGTGTCTCTGGCTGAAACTGTCCATTGTAGCAGTATAAGTAGTTCACCATCTTCCAATCCTCAAATATCATGCATTTCTGAAAACTTTCTCATTGACCGCTATCCTTAGTATATATCACAAGTATCACAGGGCATTAAAGTCAGCAAATTTTTGGAAGCAAAAGTACTGCCTCACATATAAAATTACAGAATTATGGCCATACTTGATTACCTCTTCCTACCTTTAAAAAAACATGAATGTCTGTACTACTTTGAAGGCTACCCTAGAAACATATATTCCCTGTAAAGAACAGAACACAAAAAGTTTAAGGCCATAGGATTTGGTCAAATCAGTAGGTTCTTTAAGAGAACTAAAGAATACATCTATATACTTACATTTCAATCTTAAATTCTGTTTTTATATTAGGTCAACTTTTAAAAACCTAACACCTGATACCACAGAGTGCTTGAAACCAATGGCCAATACAAAGAGGTCAGAAGAAATGAAAATCCAAGAAACACATGACTAGAATTCATTTTACTTATACACAGTCATCTATTGTTCAGATAATATATTATCAGCAACCACTATTTGCCATAGCTTTTGTCAATCCTGGAGGTAAAAATAATAATATATTACCTTGACCCTTAAGAAATCAGCATTCCACTTGGGAAATAAATCAGTGAGCAGACAAATTATGATACATCATAGTCAGTACCAGAAGAAAGTATAAGTAAGCTAAATTCTTTGACAGACCGAAGGAGAAAACTCAGCTCTACCTGGTCATTTCAGGCCACTTTGTTGAAATAAATGTCATTTCTTAAATCAGAAGTAGACAATGATATTCTATGAGTTAAAAGGAATGTTTTATTTCTAAAGAAAAATTAGAAATGAGTTAAAATAATGACTTTACTTACAGATTTTTGACATAGGCCATTCCATTAAGATTAATTATAATAGCAATTTAAAAAACTAATATTTGTCACACACACACCAGGTAATATTCTAAATGCTTACTTGCATTAATGTGGTGCATTAATAAAAATCACAAATGTGTTATTACTGTTTGAATATTATATATGAGAAAACCAAGACCTTGACAGGCTAAATGAAACTTGTTCAAGGCCAGGTCAAAGAACTAAAATCAGAGAAAGGACATCAAAAGCTAAGCAGTCCATTTCCAGAGCCTGAGACAGTAAGGTTTTTATTTTCAATAAAGTGCTTTATGATGGTCCAATACCAATCAGTGTATTCTGAATAGTATTTTTATCAATTTTTTCTTAAATATCTAAAATAGTAGCTTGCAGCCCAGAACCACTTCACTCTCTGAGCATTATGAAGTTAGTGGGGGTTCTACACTCCATAGCAATATATCCTTCAGAGCAAACAAGAACTGGCTTACTTTATTCCTCAGCTTTTGACAACCTTTATTATTTCATTTATCTGCTATTCATAGAGAGATGTAAACATCTTACTTCCCAGTGTGATCCTCATATCAACAGTAGGTCAGTTTAAAATATTGGAAATCAATATGTTATAAAACATCAGCCAGTACTAAAAAGGCAGGCCCAGGAAAAATTCATTGAACGTCAAATAAAAAAATAAACACCAACAGTTAAAAATGTAATAAGATAATAAATAAAAGTGGGGAATTAAAAAAAAAAAATTCTTAACCCAAAAAGCAATTTGACAAGTAAGATATACCTGTTTTAAACACAAAGCCACTTATAGTACAGGGAGCAATGAATTTTTCATGCAGGTAGACAGAACAATTCTTTTCTAAATTTAACAGACACAATACATGACATTAGTGCCATTGATGGTGGGGTTTGGGACTCGGAAAGGGAGGGCACTGGAGCCTCTGTGAAGACATTAGTTAGCACACACAGGCTCTACATTTTTTATTGATTTGTGTAGACACTTAAGACTAAATGTTTTTAGTCTGAGGGTCTCTTTTTCATACCATATAAATGTGCATATAATTCTTCTGTGCAGGTTTTGAGCTCTGTTTTCATTTTTCTTAGTTTCTTACCATTTTATCCATCTCCTTCAAACTCGCACAATCTTGTCCTGCTGTCAGTCTGTGTCTGTCTGTGAGACATCTTTGTAATAACCGATCATTGAATCCACACTTCTATACAGAGCTCTGCAAAATGACAAAAGAAGTAGGGCATTGCATTCCTTTGGACTGCTTAAAATTTAATGTGTACTGGCTAACAATCAAAAGGAAGCAACTAATATTCTTGAACCTTGTTGCCTGGATAGGAAGATAATAGTCTAGGAGGAGTGTGACTGTGATCCCATGGTCCTCCCTCTCTCAGTTTACCTAGTGAAAAATACATTACTGTTTGGGATGCAGCACTGCAGGCTAGCCTCAGCCACTTCAGTGCATGTTGGATCCTCGGCCCTGGAGGTAATCCACATGGCGTGGCAGACCTCTCCTGACCTACCTGCTGCTCCCCTCAGAAGTATACTTCGTCGACCTGCCTTTTCTGCTCCCCACTCTGTGTCTGGTGAATCCTCTCACCGCCCCCGGCACCTCTGGCCTATACCTCAGTTCTACATGCATAAATACATAAATCTTAAAAAAAAGAAAAAGCACATTACTTAGCACACTTCCTCAGTACTTTAGGACTTAGTAAATATTTCCTTCTTTTAGGTCTGGTGTACACCCATAGGAGACATAGCTTTCTGCACAGGCATCTCTCTTCCCAGATGCTCTTCCTTCTGACCCTAGAGGAGGCTATTGAATCCCTAAGATACTTATAACTAACTACAAGCATAACCCAAAGGAATATGCCCAATTGTGAAATGATGGGGATTAGAGAACACACAGAAAATTACTTTGTTTTTTTGGTATTATTGGCATACTACTTACCCAGAGCTCTGGCAACCATGGATATATATTTGTCTATTGGTATGTTTATTCATTCATATTTTTGAGTCTCCATTATATCTTAGGCATTATGCAAATATCTGGGGAGCTTATACAACTTCCACATTCAAGTTCCTTATCCTCCAATGGGTGAAAGTTGTGTGCATGTATAGTTATTTGAATATGGTAATTAAAGAAATGCAGGCCTACAAGAAATGTTCTAGGAAACACAAAGAGGCACACACCTAAGATATTACAAGATGGATTAGAATTTTTTTCTTAGAAATGATATTTGCACTCTCCCTTGCAAACAGAGAAAACTATAAGCATGACTATAGGCTCACTTTTGTGAGAACATAAACAATTAAGTTTGTAGTAGCAGAGATCAGTCAGGAAATAGGGAAGGGTAAAGGTACAATTGAAAACCTGGGACAAATCATAGCCTGACATGTCCCATTGTGCAGGTCATGGGAAACGAGGGGGCTGGCCTTGGAACAAATAGTCTGGAAACAAGAGGAATGTGGGAAAGACCAGATCATGGTTAAGAGATTCTTATCATAATTCAGAATAAGAGGTTTGATGGAGAACTGTGGCCAGGGTGATGGTAAGAAGGCAACAAAGTCCGGACTCACACAGTGGAAATTCCTGTGTGATAAATGAGAAGGTGAAGTAGAAATCTGGGTTAATCTATAATATCAAATGTTGGCTACTGGACAGGCCATAGTTTTTCTTTTTTATGGGTAGAGTTAAATTCAGATGTGGTGAATATGTTACTAAGATATAGTAAAATAATAAGATCCTTTTGAATTCTAAAGCTTATGGACGCTTACATATAATTTGGTGACTATAGTTGTGAGGGGGCTTAGCTAATGGGGAATATTTGGAATAGTTTTTGAAGAAAATGAGAAAGGTTGATAATCCAATAAAACAATGATGAGCAGAGATGGAGTTCAAGCAGATTTTCCAAAGCATAGATGTATAGTACTGATAAGTAGACCAATACAAGATTATCCAACAGAGCTCAACTATTCATGTATAAGGTTGAGGCAAGCCCACAGCACTATTTACGTTGTGCTGGCCTATGCAGGGGTGGGAGATAGTCATCCATTCAGCTATTTGTGTGGATAACACTTGTGCAGTTTAGCCTGCTTCTTAGAAAAACAGGCTTCGCTCTTCCCCACTAGTCTTCAGTGGCTTCTTCTGTGTTGCCCTATTCTGCTTCCTAACATGTCCAGACCAGCCATGCCTCTGGCCCCACTGATTATTCCACCAAGGTTTTACAAATCAGGTATCTGCCTAAACCTGGCAAATTGTTTTAACTGACTATAGCCCTCAGTCCACATTATCTGATTTGTAGTTTCTACTTCATTCCTACTAGGCCCACCAATTAGCTCCATTACAAAGTTCCACCATCTTCTAACCAGCCTCCCCACTTAGTGTAAGTTTTTCTTCTCACAACTGCCTACTGATCACATTTAAAATATGATAAAAAGTGTGCTTTATCCTTGTATTTAGAACACCCCTTTGTGTTTAAAATAGAAACCTCATTCCTTTATCTTACCTATAAACTCCTACAGGGGAGAGAATTCACCTGTACCTGTCCTTGTCTCCCACCCATTCTTCCTTGGCAACAATGCTCCCATTTACACTGGTCTTTCATTTTCTGAAATCAGTAAGTACATCCCTACCTTAGGGTCTTTGTTCTGAATTTTTTCCTCAACCAAGAATGCCTTTCCATCTGGCCTTCACATGGCTGTGACTTCTCACATTTCAACTCCCAGTTTAAAAGCCATCTTCCTAGAGAAAAATGCCTTTATTATTCTTACTGGTGTACTTGATCTCACTCCTCCAATCTACTTTCAAATGTAAGACAAATCTTTCTAAAATACAAATCCTATAATGACTCTTCTTAGGTTACAATCTTTCAATGATCTCCATCCCTGCAAAATGAGTATCTTGCTTCTACATCTACCAAAATCAAGTCCAAAGAACTTACACAAGTCAAAATCAGAATTATGTAAAGGAAGGAGAAAAGAGACCTAGGTGAATGCCCCAAATATTACTAAGTTTTCATTACAGTACATCATCATAATATGAAATGTGCTGGCACCAGCTGGAATAGACCAAGCAGAGCCAATCAATTTATGCATGTATTTTTTCATCTAGAAATACTGCTTTCATTTTCTTTCTATAATTCTTTGTGCTTGTTATACATTCTTATTTTATATTATTTGCTAAATTATTAAGTTTAACTTTAACTCTCAATTCCTGATGATTTATGAATACATTGAACAAAAATATTTCTCTAAGTAGATTTGTATGGGCCATGCTAACTCTTTGTATTAAATGTATGGTTCGTAATAAATCAAGAGTTATTTATATGCCTAATTCTCATTCAACCACAATTTTGTTCTAAGGAAAACTTTACACCAAAAAACAATTTATCTCTTGGGGCCATGTAGAATTCACCTTGATTGTTACTTAATGAATAGGGCCAACAAAATCTTTCTACTTTTCCTTGAGCAATTTTTGGCCTGATGTGTTATTTATAAAAGTATGACTTATTTTGAACCAGAAATAATCTTACTGTGCAGTCACTTTGATTTGTTTTAATTGGAGCTAAAAACTGATACTATAGGCATGGATTGTCTTATTTGAAAGACATCTTAAGTAAAGCTCTATCAGTCATTGTTTTTCTTGGTTGGCAGAATCAATCAAGCCATCTATCAATCAAATATTTATTGGGTGCCAACCTTGAGCCTGGCATTGATCCAGCTCTGGGTTTTGCTGAGACAATAAATATTGAAAGGGGGAAATAAGGTGGTAAATTCCAAATTATAAAATGCTTATTAAAATGTTTTTACATTTTCTCCAGTATGTATTACGTGCATTTATTTTCCTAGTGAAAAAAAAAAAACTTTGTAAGAAGCATTCCTTTTAGTTAGAAAGATGAAAAGTATTATTTAGAATCTGGCATTTCAGAAATGTTCATGGTCTTCAGCTCTTTTCAGGGAAAGCAGTTTCCTAGAGCTTTTGTAATGTTTAGTAATTTTCTATAATTATTGCCTATTGAAGCAGTGAAGTAATCCTTCTGTTCTACAATCCCAACATTGGGTCATCGTGCCATCCTAGGAGGTCTCTCCAAGGGCTTGTTTGGAAGGAACTCATTCTGAGCTCAGGACTCTTCCCCAGTGGACTCCTAAGCCCTATTGTTCCCTGTGATTCTGCATTTAAACACAACAGCCACTTGAGCTCTGAACTTGAGAGTTCAAGTAATCTCTGTAGAGTTTAGTCCCATGAGACAAAATGGAAAGTGAATGGAGCTATATTTCTGCTAAATCAACAAAGAACAATTACTGAAGGTTAGCCAAGATCTGCATATATAAAATGCCCTCTTCATCTAGATTCTCAGATTGTGCTTATTACAGATTCATATTTGAATTGGTGAGAAAATATAAAATGAAAGAGGCCTATTTAATATCTTTTTCTTAGGGCTCTTGTGACTATAAGAGTTGGTTAATAGATTCAAGTCACTATATCCCAAAAGGACTGAAATAAGCAGAATCATCTATATAACTACTTATTTCATCAGTAAACAACTTTTAGAGATGACAATGTACGGCAGTCGACTATGTGCAGAGTACATTCAGTCAATATATGTAAATATAATGAATACTGGGAAATAGACTTATTTTAGTTTTCTGAGATTATTTAAGCACTTTATGGGAGGCGAAATGATCAAATTATTGTGAGTCTACTTATTCACATTGGCCTTATAATTTAATTTTCATACTTCTCTTGATGTTGTTATTTTTTTTAAAGATTTATTTATTTATTTGTACAGAACTGGAGTATAGGCCAGAGATGCGGAGAGTAAGAGGATTCACCAGGGACAGAGTGGGGAGCAGAACAGGCAGATCGAGGAAGTACACTGCTGAGGGGAGCAGTGGGCGGTTCAGGAGAGGTCTGCAGCGCCACGTGGTCACCTCCGGGGCAGGTGGGGATCGAACTCATGCTGCAGTGGCTTTAGCTTCTTTGTGCTGTGCTTTAACCCGCTGCGCCACCAGGGAGGGCCCTCTTGATGTTATTTTTAAGAAAAAGACTCATTTAATAAAGGTTATTTTAGGGGTCTGGCATCCTTCTTTGATCTTCCATCTCCATAAC
Source organism: Condylura cristata (assembly GCF_000260355.1). NCBI lineage: Eukaryota > Metazoa > Chordata > Mammalia > Eulipotyphla > Talpidae > Condylura > Condylura cristata. Next base: position 10,180,710 of record NW_004567137.1, read on the forward strand.
CACAACTTAAAATTTATGAGAATTATACTCCACTGCATTCTTGGATATTAACTTAGTCTTTTAATATGTTGGCTAATTAAGTGTCAACTTCTTGATAGAAAATAATAACCAGGTATAGTCTATTGGTATAACCCTCTGTAAAGCAATTTAATCCTATTTACCAAAAGTCTAAAAATGGTGAACAATAAGGGATCAGAAAAGTAATAATAATAAATATAAAACAAAACTAACAGGAAAGTTTAAATCTGAGACATTCTACAGGGGAGGAGGAGGGAGAGGGATCATGATGATCTCATGGAGCATAAGGGACTATGGTGACGGTGCCATGAGTGAATTGGTTGTGGGAATTTTATAGGAACTACACCTGAGAGGAGAAACCAAATATTGTACAGAAGTGAGTAATGATGTAAAATATATATAACTAAATAACATTTTAAAAATTAAATGGCAAACATTTCCATTTCTTTAGGGTTCTAGGATATAAAATTTATAAATGAGATATCTGTTATAATGATAGCAGAAAATAGAATATTTCTATTCATACAAAGTAATAATTAAATTGGGTCTTGAACAGACGACAATAAAGAAGATATATTTTAAGTTCATTTATAAAAAGTTCAAAAGCAGGCAAAAGTAATCTATGATGTTAATAATCAAATAACACTTGCCTATGGACAACAAGAATGAATGGTACCACAAAGGTGCCTTACAAAGTTATGAACACAGACTATATCTTGTTCGTGATGTTGGTCACAAGGGTATACTTTACATATGTGTCAAAACGCACTGATTTGAACACAATGCACATCATTTTCTACATTTTTTTTTTACTCAACTGAAAATTAAGCTTTTCAACCAACATGCCAGTTGCTAACTTATTGTCTTTCAGCGCAAATAATGTCTATGGTAGACTTTGTGATGCTGCAATTGAAAAATATGAAATTGCAAGCCACATTTCTTTCTTTGCCAGGGAGCTCCATGTTCAACTCTGCCAATAGAGGGAGATTGGGAGGCTGCAGTAGGAATACACTTACTTCTTCTTCCTGATCCCCCAGCAACTCTCTGTGGACATCACTTCAGTCACACTATTCACTCCTGTTGCAACAGTTTCAGTTATAGCTGTGGTAGTGGTTTGCCAATAGTTTCTACTTCCCTGAAACCCTAGAATTTACAGTTTACTTTTTGTTAGCCAGTTTACAACCATACTTAGGTGGAAGTTATTTTTACTAAACTATCACTATTCAAATAACTGGTTTGTGATTTTGACTTTTGACTGTGATATGTGTGTTTGTGCATGCACACCTGGAAACAGACAAAAGTGGTCATATATCTGCCACTTATTGACTAGCCAAAATTCTTAAGTCCCCTAGGAATCCATTTTCTAATATATAAATGAAGCTAATCATACTGTCTCATGTAAGTGGTATGAGGATTAATTCAAAAAATATATACAAATGTAAAATAGTATAATACATGGCAAGCCTAAGTATCCACTACTATACGTACTATATGTCTGTTTGTAATCTGGTTAATATGACAATACCAATATGTTCTAATTCATTAGCTATGCACTAAGTACATAGAGTAGGCATGAGAAAATTATGATGAAAGACTACCATGTCATTAAAATTATGCAAAAGGGTATAGCAAAGAGAATGTAAGAGTCCTCACTTCATCAGATTGTCATAAGTAAGCATATATACCTTTTTAACAAAAAATAAATCCAAATAAAGATTTCCTTCAGTTAAATGAAAAACATTTTCTCTTACAGGGAATTTTAAGAGGATAGAGGTGCCTTCCTTTTGTTTTGAAGGGAGAGAGAGGTGTACATGTTCTCATAGCCCAATCACCACAGCACCACCACCACCAACTCTGTCATTCAGGAACCTAAACAAGTGCACTTAGAGCTGAGTGCATTTTCCTACCTGCCTGGGAAAGTTCTGTGGCTCAGTATGGCCAATTTAATAAGGTATTCATGTATCTTACCCCAGAATAAGTCATTAAATGACAGTATGTGTATACACACACACACACACACACACATATATATATGCATTTGTATTTGTATATAATAATTATATGTAATGATAGTAGCAGAGTAGTTTTATACAGATATAAAGATAGGCATACCAAGAAAATATCAGTGGAAAGGAAAAGATATTTCAGTAAAAGAAATTTGTCCACAAAATTTTGAAGATCTTCAGAGGATGGCTGTGCCTTGATTGAGTCTGAGCAGAGAGTGTGAAAATCTAGTGACTGCAAGAAGTGAAGCCAATGGGAAGCCAAGCAATCATATCAGAGAATTCAAAAGACAAAGTCACAGTTGAAGATGGAGCTAAAAACAGATGGGCTGTTGAAAATGACCATTAGAGCTGAGACCTGCTGTTTCCCAGACTGCAGTCTGGTGCAAGGCATGTTTTTCCTTTCTTTTTGGAGAGCTAGAATGAGCATTTTTGACTTTAGGGATATGGGCAAAAGGTCTACAACCCCTCTTGCACAAGAAGCTTTCAGAAAGCTGCCTCACCTCATATTACATCTCACCTCTGTATTTATCTACTCCTGAGAACAAAGAATGAAAAGATCCTATTTGGAGAAAGTAACCAGTGAGGAGAAATGACCACAGATATGACAAGCTGAGGTCACTCACAAGGCAGCTGGGTTCTTATTCAGTTATCCTCCTGTGAGATCCACCAGTAAACACCAGTAAAGGAGTTCAACTCATGCTTGCTGGTCTTCAATTTAGCTTTTTATTAGGTCAATCTTAAACAGCAAAACGAGAATCACTATACTATCCAGGGAAATCCACACACAAACAACAAGATATGAGACCAAACAAACCATTAGAAATGATTAGTAATGAACAAAGATAAAAAGGCAGGAGCAGAATAACCTTTAGGGAACAAATATATATAATCACTATCTTTAGAATGGTAAACATATGTTATAAATGTATTATATGTAATGCATAAATATCTTTAACTTACATAAAACAAAAAGAGTATGCTATTTATACAGTAGATTCAGAAAATAATAGAGAAAACTTGGAAATTTAAAAAAATGTGAGGGTAGAAATTATAAAAATCAACCAAGGGTTGGAATAAAATGTTGAGGAATTCTTTATGGAAGTGAATAGAAAAAAAAGTGAAAAAGATCATATCAAAAGAAAAGTGGGATAAGCTCAGGGACTCCAACATTTAAAAAGGAAGAAAAAAATAAATAAAAAAGAAGAGCTACAAAATGACAAAAAATAGACATGAAGAAAATATCATAGACAATACAAAACTACTTCCTGGAATCACAGGCAAATCTAGCTTATCTGACATCAGAACAGATCATTTTAGTATCAATTTATTATAATCAACATTTATTTTTGTACAAACAACATACTATTTAGTAATAATTATTCTATGAAATTAGTTTGGTTTAATATAAATGACATGAAAAATGTCAATTTATGAATTGCTACACAGATTTAGCAAGATATACATGAAATATAATTTTCACTCATAAAATAAAAATATACCTCATAGGCCACACTGTTTCTGCAGTTAAACCCCAAATTAAATCTTCAGTGGTCACACAAAATGACAGAATTGAAATAATCCAAGTTCCAATTCTACATTTTTATAATCACTATGCTATCATTTATTTTGAATCTACTATTTAAATATAATGGGTACAGTAGGGACTGAGAACAGAAACTACACCCAAGTACAGTTCTGTTCATTTTGCCTCCCCTGTGGAATATAAGCTGTGGAATACATGTGGTCAGAGAACTTACCATCTGTTGAGTCCACAGAACCTTATAAGAATAATCAATGATACATAGGTAAGCACTTCAGAATTATTTGCTGAAATTTGAGAAAACATTAGCATTTCTTCTTCATTATCTCCTACTAGAAAAATCTTCTTGGAAGGATAAAAGTTACATGCCTAATAGTGCATTCTCATCTGATCTAGCCAGACATTAAAGAATATGAATGAGGAGGAGAACGGGAGTTGGGGCACAAGGGGGAGGTGGAAAAGGAGGAGAGAAATGAAAATTACCACTTGAAACAATACTGTAAATGATGCTAAATTGTACCCATAATTTTAGGAGTGCAAATTAATAATATCTATCAAAATTTTAAATGTACCTACATTTTGATTCAGTATTTTCACTTATTATGAGTATATAAAAGTGGCCTATACAATGTATATGTATACTGTAGAAACAAATGATAAAAGTTTAAAAAACCTTTTTCATCTTCAGGGTAAATAAACTTTGATGAAGTCATACAGTGAATTGTAAAGTAGATATTAATTCAAAATAAAATAGCTTTGTATTGCTGACTCCTAAATTTAAGGTTGTACAGAGTATTACTTTGATGAATTTGTATATTGTAATATGGGTGTCACTGTAATGATATTTATTACAGTATAGAGTTGTGTATATACTACTGAGAAAAATAAGTTGCAAAAAACAGGAATAGAATGACTCCACTTATGCAAAAGAAAACTTTCATAAACATAATGGACAATGTATGAGTATATGTAACAATTAGTAACTGGCAAATTATTAGTCATAAATACACTTCACTCACAGTGTTTACCAATGTCTGTATTATAAATATTCTGCCATGCTGAATATTTATCTGACATAATTTATCTGAATTGATGTTCACAAATTACCCTCCTGGGGTAAGAGGAAACCATACTAGCAAACCATTTGGTAAACAGAAAGTAAGGAGCTTTGCTCTCAGTTCTCATGTCATCTTTGTTTTCCTTATGTTGTCCTGTAATCAGTCCAGAAATGCTACTTTTCAAGGCAAAACTTCCTGTGATATTTGATTTCTCTGTGAAGTTGGAAGAGTAGAGCTGCTATGTTCAGCTTTTGCACTGAACAAAGTTCAATTTACATGATTTTTCTTTGCCCCTTTTGGGTGCTTGGAAGTGTTTGCATGTAAAGTAAAGAAAATATTAGGTATAACAAGAATGAGCTATCAAATTGATATTTCCTGACCTTTTAAAATGGAAAACACACCTTAAATTAACAACATGTATGGAATAAATGCAATGAGTTCTGCCCTTTGACTTCAAACTATTTGCTTTCTAGATGTGTGTGTATGACCATCAACTTTCTGACAGAAACCCTAATACTAGGTCTTTGGAAATCCCCACAGTAAATGCTTGGCTAAATAGCACGGAAGGAGAAATGATCTTTCCTCTTAAGTGAGTGCTGATCCAAGCTGCAGTTTCTTCATTTGCTCAATGCAATGTCATCTACCTACCATCACATCTGGGCAAAGGTCATATATCAACAGTGTTTATCTATGTCTATGTTTATTCACAGCTGGAAGTAGGCAGGAAGTGTAGTTATAGAGGAAAAAGATGAAAAAAATTCTGAGAGGGAGAAAGGAAGAATTTCTGTAATATTTGAACCTCACCCTTTTTGAGGAGACCCTAAAAAGGTACCACATAGAGAACCTTATCATTGAACCAGGATATTGTGGAAGAGACAGTTAAGACTAGACAAAAGTATAAACTGAAATGTCCTGACCAAGACCGAATATAAGGCCACATAACAGTAAATGATATTACAGTATCCAGAAAAAAGCAGGGATTGGAGTTTTTCATGTTTTTTTTTACTTGACAATACAAAATCAATGTGTCCCAGAGAATATGGAAATGCATCTAATAAAGGTGATTAGGAAAACTATACCTAGTTATACATTTAGAAAGTACAAAATATCAAATCATAGCACAGGAAGTAAAAATAGATCGGCCAAGTCAGAGCTTCCTTAAAATATTTTTTAAAGAAATGTAGTTGAATCTTGTTCTGTAGAAATAAACGCATTTCTAAAAAGACATCATCAATAAAGAGAACATATTTTAAATTCAATTATCCTTTGATTTTAATTATGAAAGCAGATGTGAAAAATATCTAGTCCCACACATTTAATAAAATTACTTTTGTAAATGCCAATGTGCTTAAAAATAAGCTATCTACTGAAAATTTAACCAGACTAACATTAACAGTCAATATTGTACAAAGTTTTTACATTTCATTTTAATGTTTAGAACATCATTTTAAAGGTATAAAGGAACAGAAATAACATTTTAATTGAACAGGTCACATTGTTCCAAACAATCAGTCCTATAACTTTCCCACCTGCCAAGCATTATACAACAGAATAACATGTTTTCTCTTTGGTTTAAGAGACATTGTTTCATAATAGTTTGTGAAAACTGCTGACAAAAGAAATATAAAAGGTTGATGTAGATTAAATGTTGGAAAAAATTCAAAATAAGAGTCCCTCAAAATACAGCAATAAATATATTCTGTGTATTCATACTTGTTGGAACTTTTACAACCATTAGTAAAGTGATGGGGAATTACCTGGATCTGTATTTGAACAGTAAAATTTTAAGCCCTTGTACTCAATGAGAATAAAAATTCCCTATTGTGATAATCCTATTAATTCATGTCAAAACAATGTCCTGAACTGTCAATTTTGTAGTGGCAAATTCCTGTACATAGAATTTCTGTATTACAGCAGTACTCATATAACTTAAAAGGACTGTCACTTTCCCATTAGACAAAACTCTGTTTAGATCCTAGCCTAAGTAAAATGTCAGATTCTGATCTCTTAAACCAAAGAGGAATGTGTAGTGCATAATCGAAGTAAGTTTTGCCTTCTTAAAGCCAGAAATAATTCCTTTCAAGTTGCTCTGACTTTGTCAAGGCCATGTAATCCCAACCAAACATGGCCAGTTGTAGGACTTTAGAGCAAAGTGTGCTTAGAAACCCTATAGGATAGTCTTGAAAATATATTCAAATATCCCTAAGTTCAAATGAAATTTTAATGTGTGTAAACTTAGGACCAGAATTTATAAATTCCCTAATGTTATTAACTATAATATTTGTGTTAGATTATTCTATAATTATTTTAAATTGATGGAACAAGTGTATCTGCAGACCCAAATTAGAATAAAAGAGAATCATGACTTGAATGTAAATTGACATTTTTAAAATTATATCTGAAGAAGTGAGCAGGTATATGTAACAGAACCTTTGTTTAGTAAATAATACCGTACTTCATTTAACTAAGAAGTGACTGTAAAGACAACTTTCTGCCATCGTTTTACTATCCTATTCATTAGAAAGTGTAATTGTCAGCTTTATTTTCCTATGCCAGAGTAAGCGGCTACATCTTTGGGATATTTACAATTTGTGCAATTTATTGAGACAGATCCAATTCCTTTTTTATTTGTTTTCCCAAAGCACCTACTTTTTTACCTTTGCTGACCAGTGCAAAATCATCCTCACTAATGTTTATAAAATACCACATTATTGTTAGATATCGAATCCAAATGCAAGCACTGCAGGTTCTAACAGATAGGAGCTTGATGGAAACTGTCTTTAGATTATGCGGTCTGGAATGCCTAGGAATGGATTCTGTAACAGTCAGTGACATGAATTGTGGAAAGGAGACAGGTGTGTGTGTGTGTGTGTGTGATTTGTACATGTGTGCAAACATTGCACATATGTATGCAGGGCCAGCTATGTGTTTTGGAGAAAGAGAAAGTATATATAAATAAATAGAAAGAGAATGAAAGAGGACTTCTAATTTTGAAAAATACTGTAAAGCTTGGATACCAAAGTATTTCAACACCCAATGTTTCTCAACAGCTATTAATCCATCAAAGGTCAAATTGAAGCAAAATTAGAATTTTTATCACATAATCAGTTAAATTAATACAAATTTTGGAGAATTTGACCATTCATTTGCAGTTCAAAGTCTTCGTGTTTACAAAACACCCAAGAAATAAGGGCTTGTACACTTAGGTAAGGTTAGTCAGCAGGAAACCTAGACAATTATATTCAGAGTAATGAACTAATATGAGTATTCTGGAGTTGAAACTTGAAACAGTCCCCAAAAATTCACGTAGGTGGAGAGCAATTGAATACACAGTGTGGTTGAGAAAACTACTGTTGTAGGGGGGGGGTTGACTTTTTGTCACCTACAGAGCAAACTTTTCAGACAATTAGAATTACAACTGAGTCCAAGAAAGAGTGAGCTCCAGAGCCATAGCACCAAGATGATTATATTGCTTGACCAGCTGTGAATGATTGAGTATGCAAGCACATGTGTGTGTGCTAACAGGGAGGAAAGCCTGTTCCAAAGACCAAATAAGAAAGCCAACATTCCATTACAATTTCCAGGACTAGGCAGGAAGCTTCAGAATTAACTCCTGGTGTCTATACCCCTTTCTGAGCAACATGATGTAAAAACAAACAAAACATAACAAAAACACAATATTTAGGGAAGACTTCAGAGAGACCACGTAACAAGAATATTGGCCTCCACCCTTAGAGAACCCTGGCAGACCTCTGTCCTGCTGACCCTTACAGCACCACCCAAGCCTAGATTATAAGGAAATCTCTAGGGCCCTCCCTGGTGGCACAGCAGTTAAAGCACAGCACTAAGAAGCTAAAGCCACTTCAGCACAAGTTCAATTCCCAGCCAGGGAGGTGACCCACATGGCGTGGCAGACCTCTCCTAACTTGTCCGCTGCTCCCCTTGGCAGTGTACTTTGTCAATCAGCCTGTTCTGCTCCCCATTCTGTCTCTGCTGAATCCTCTCACTGCCCCTGCACCTCTCACGTGTACCCCAGTTCTGTATGCATAAATCAATAAATCTTTTTTAAAAAATCTCTTAGGTAGCAAAGTGTGCAAGGATATTCACATAACATAGATCCTGGCTGAGGGCAGCATTTTTGTGAATGCACACGGCCATATTTGTAAATAAATATGCATAGAAGCAGGGTTTTACCCCCATCCACACTAGGTCTTTGGGTGGGCCGGAAGAAGCAAGTTCAGGGCATGGCTATCAGAGCAAGAATAACAAATTCTGGGTCCTGAGAGAGTAATTTTTCCACTCTTTCCCATTGTTTCCCAAAGCAGATAAACAGAAACCTAGCTAGGTTTGTAAGTACAAAAGTGGGGTTTAACTCCCAAAGCATTCTCTAAAAGAACGTTATTACTTAGAGAAAAGTATCTGAGAACAACGTGACTAGGAACAGAAGTGCCAGGTCTAAACAGGACTCAGCACAACTCCCATTAGATATAAACTCCCACATGTTATCAAGAGCACATTTTTCACATCACCCTGAAAAGGAAAACATGTTTCTGCAAATAGAATAAATTCATAACATACAAGGGACTCTGGATCAGGCCAAGATGACGTCACACAGCAATAGTTGCAGCAAGGCTGACACATCAGAGAAGATTTCACATCAGCCTGACCTGGCACTGAGGTGGCAAGGGCACAGCAGGAGACTGTATGGAAGAAAACTGGCCAGGAACTCACTGCCTGGCCCAGAAGTCTAGAAACATCCGTGAGATCTCAGATGTCACACTAGAGAAAATGCGGAGAGGTAAAAATCAAGCATTTGAGTTTGAAACTGAAATGGCTGAGTGAGCACAGAACTGTTGAGTTCACCTGGAAAGGTTGACACTAAGTTTGCTGCCATCAATAGAAGCATAGAAATGAAGTTTAACCATAACGTAAGAAACACCGTCCCTGTCACCTTAGTGTGTAGACTGTGAAAACCACACTCGCTGAAACAGAGATAGGAGACACTAGGATTTGTGCCTCATTCCAGCAAGCACATCATGAAGTGAATGCCACCCTGTATGTCCTAGAGGGAGAACTCTGAGGTGAAGAGAGCTGAACTCACACACAAAGCTAGTAAACAAAGCCAAAATTTAAGATGAGACAGAGGACTCCACAGCCAGTTTTCTCTAACACATTGGGAGCTATTAATAACTTGTTTTAAAATTACCCTGTTTTCCTTTCTAACACTCATCTAATATTTTTCACTTTTGAATTACCAAACTTCTCAAGCAGATTCTTTTATTTTTAGCACCCACCACCTCTTCAAGTAAAATGTTCTATACAAGTTCAAACCCTACATATGTGGGACAGGAATATACATAGGCACACACACGACACTCAGAAAATGAGCTGCTGTGTTTGACTGGTGTCAGGTGTGGCAGGGACTCCCACAACACACCATCAGTGATCCTGTCTACAACACCACCTCAAGACCCTCTTAAGAACTCTAACATGCTTTCCCTTGGAAAGAGTTGAGCACATTTACAGACTAGCTCTCTCTTCACCTGGTACCTTTACTCTTCTATCACTTCTATCACTGCACCAAGACTATTCTCTGGAGATATAAATTATTCTCTTTTGGTCAACTCCAATGAACTTTCATCAATTCTATTTCTTCAGAATTTTTACCAGAAATAAATCCTTTTCATCTCTGTCTTATTTCAGCACATGTCACTTCATGAATTTCCATATTTTGACAATTTACTGTGCCTCTTTATCAGACTAAAATTCTTGTTCTGACTGTAATATCCCTTGAGACTCAAATCTTAACTCTCTGTTCCTCCATCTCTCCACACAACTTCTCAGTGGACTGATCCTTTCCCAAAGCTTCATTTATGATGTCTTGGTGATAATCCATGTTCTAAGCCCTATATTTTTCCACTATAAAATTCAAATGCCAAAAACCTACCAATCATCTTGACTGCTACCCACCCAAATTCCAAACCCCCAAACCTAAGCTCATCATCTTCACCCCAGAATTGTCTTGCGTTGTCAGAAGTTCCCTTTCAACACTAGCTTCTTCTTCTATGCCCCAAAAGTAAACACTTATAAAGCTTACTCTCTTCTTGCTTCCAATCAATATACAATCTGTGACATTATTTTAGCAAATCTTCCTTCAGAATATGTCTCAGGTCTATCTCTTTCTCTTCACTTTAGTAATGGCATTACTCTTGCATGGCTGGCCTCACATCTGATTTGTTGCCATTTCCCTGGCTTATTATTTTTCTACCTCTATTATCTCCACACTGTCCCCCACCCCATATGTAAATTCCTGATAATAATGTATCTCTCTCCTTCCTAAACATACTACCTTCCTTCCAATTTATTCTGTTCCTTTGTCTACCTCTCCCCATCACTTATCTTGCAATTTGATAGTCTCCCAACTAAGCATTGTGTGGCCATCCTCGAGCTGGCCTCTACTTCTTTCTATAAGCTGATCCTCTGTTTATTCAAATAATGCAAGAAGCTTTTATTTCTATAACCCCTAGTTTTTCCATAGGTTTTTAAAGGCAACTAGTAGTTTAGATCATAAAAATTTCCTGATCTCTACAGAGATGTGTATGTGTGTTTTCCTTTGAGGACAAAAATCACATCATACATATTTTATATCCCCTACAGCACCTAGACCATTGTTAAACACAGTGTGAAGAACATGATTGATAGATTCATCTGACCCTAACCTTACTCTACCTTGTCACCTGTCCTTTTTCCCAACACGAATTGCTGAATGATTACCATCTTCCTCACATCCTATTTTACAGAGAAAACAAAAACTGTTGAATGAGATACCCTCACATTTCTTCAGCACCTCTCATCATCATCAAAACTTCCTTTTTTTCTATTAAAAGGAAGGTAACAATTTAACCAAATAAGGTTAAATCCTCTCCTTAGGTATTTAATTTCATCCTCTCATTTTCTCAAATTTTGCTTTGCCAAGTATTTCCATTTCTCTCTTATGTTGTCAGTCCTATTCTGCCAGATGATGTCTTTCCCTCACCCACAGCTATACTAGGTTTTTATTTCCCAGAGGGCCCTTTCTCCCTTCCTACCTACCGCTTTCCTTCCTCTTCCCACCAAACTTCTGACAAGAATAGCAAACCAGACGCATCCCCATTTTCTCTATCTCCTAGTCACTACTTAATCTGTTTCCCATGGTCTGTCTGCTACTCAAACTGCTTTCTAACAGGCAAGAGGATGAATTGTCCTACCCAAAATTCTCTTCTTAGCTGCCATAATACTGACTTTTCAAAAGTAGTCAAGTCTTTTTGGTTAACTCCCACCTTAAAAAGGTTTTCCTTATGTGATTTATGATTATTACACTTCCCTGCATCTTTTCTGATTTTGCTTTCCCCTCACCCATTTCCCCTCCCATTTGTCATGCAGTTCATGGGTTCAGGAGATACTTCTATTGATTTCTCAGTCTTCAGGGAGTCTGGAAGGCATAGACATTGGGAAGGTGGTAGCCCACAGCCATAAGCAGTCATAGTTGTACAATGCTCTACACAAATGGTTAACAGTTTATATGTAAATTAGGAGGTGTTTGGAAAATATTGCCCTATGATTCCATTCTCAACTCCCTTCTCATCTCCTATCAGAATATTTCTTACTTCTGTTCCCTGAAGAAAAAAGCACAAAAAGCAAAAACAAAACAAAACAAAAATTTCCTCATTGCATTAAAAAAAAAAAAACAGCCAATATCTTTCGATAGGAATTCAAAGTTACTAACAATCTAGCCCAGTTATGCTTTCCTAGTTGTGTTTTTTATAATTTTCTCAAATGTATTTAACATTTAGCTATGGCATGGTGCAGACTATCCACTCACTCTGAAGGGCTATTTTACATTTGAGAGCTATTGATTATGGCCCAATTCATGTCTGACTACTAACTTTATCCCATAAGACCCAGTTCCAAATACTTCCCTCAATCCCCTTGCGAGGACAAATAACTTTCTGGTTTTTTTTGCATTCCCATGATTTACAAACACATGTAAATTAGGAATTATAATAGTTCAGTTTGTTATCTCTACTCCTTGACAATATGAGGTAAATAGCAATATGTATTCAAACAGGTTTTATATAGGATAATTTTTACCTTCATTTTAAAGCAAATAGATCTGTAAAGAGACTTGTGCCGGATATTTCGATGCTTGCAAAGACCACACCAAATACAGCTATGAGTTAAGATATCTCACTTATGTTCACATTTCCCTACTCCAACTTTTGTTCCTGAGGAACAAATGAAATAACTGACATAAAAGCACTTTTAAGATAAGGGATAGATATTATACAAATGTCTGTTATTGGTGTTACATGCAATCTAATTGTCATGGACTCCAGCAGGTTTGTTTCATTATGGTTAAGTCCATACAGCTAAATGAAGGATAGTACTGAAGCCAACATTGGATATTTCAAGTCAGATCAATAGTTACACCAAAATAGATAGAAAATGAAGTCAGAATGGTGTTATTTAAGTTACTCAGACAGTTGCTTCAATTCCACACTTTATTTAGAAAATAACTATGTCAGATAACCAAGTATTCAATACAGTCATGTTTCTTAAATTCCCTTGGGGGGAAAAATGAATTTACTTTGGAAAATCCCACCCTAAATTTTTTTAAATGTATTTTTTAGTCAGTTAAAAAAAAGTTTGTTCACTTTCTAAATAGCATTACCTTCAATCATTGGTTTACATGTTTACATTTTCACATATATAAATATAAGCCAATGTATTTAATAAACATTTGGTAGGTGTCAATGTACAAATTTACTTTGCTGTGCACCATGTTTTAAAACAAATGATCAGAGAGAGAGCTCAATGAAGATAGAGCATTTAAAGAAACTCAAGGGATACACACAAACTGTAACTGAAGGAGTCATAAAATAGGTTCATATGTAAATTATAATCAGAGTGTGGTCAGTGACAACTTATATTGGACCAAGTGCATTGGAAGTAAGACACCAGGGAGAAGATAGCTTTTGAATTTGCCCACACATTTTAATTTTGGTGTGTATAAATGTTCAAGGTCAGAAGGAGAACAACTTTTGCTTTTCCTATTATAACCATATTTTTTAGCTTAGATGGAAACAGTTCCAGGGCAATTCACCCCCTCCTGGCTTTATATCTATGTGTGTGTATCTTTGAAAAGTGGGATTAGAGAAAAATCTGCAGGCATATTAATAAATAAATTTTACATGCTGTTAGATATTAAGTAAACATACAGATAAATATTCCTCCAGGGGTTATGATCTTATAACCTGGAGATTCTAATTTGGCACCTGTGACATATAGTTACTTCCCATGGGAGTTTCAGTAAATTAATTCTCATATCCTCAATTTAAAAATATATGCAATGCAGGTTTGTTTAATGAACTTCCTTGATGGTTCAATGTGTAAAAACAAAGTAAGTTATAGCTGTATACTTTGCATGTCTGTTCCTATTTTCTACCATTTGGAATACACAACAATATGCAATATAAATTCATGCCAGGAAATGCTGAAAATAGTAAAGATTATCTAAATAACTAAAAGGACTTAAATTTTCAGACACATATGTTGAGCAATAAGCAATAAATCAGAATCCAAATGTTAATTAGCTACATGTTTGAAAACTTCAGTAACAATGTAATGAAAGTCTGCCAATGGATTATCAAAATATTATATTAGCATACTATGAAAATGGCAGTTTTAGAAAAATGATGCCAGCACACAATGACCTTGAGCATGAACTATATTCTCTATTGCTCTTACTATGCTTGTGTAAATAATCTCCTTCAATGTAAAATTAGCAAATTGTTCTAAATAGTATGAATTTGATAGAATATAATAAATGTCTTTCAGACACATTATTTGAATTTATTTTAAATATAATTCATGTGTTAGTCCAAAAGTTTCCTCTTTTTCTAACAGGGAATGTGACCTACTCCAAATGAATTATAAAATGACCTTATCTAGATAGCCACAAGCACAGTCATGCATGTCCTCCAGGTTCAGACAAAGGAAATGCTTCATGTTGAGGTGGTGCCCAGACAAAGAAGAGCCAGAGCAGAGCAAGCTGCCACCTTCACTCTCTCACCACTCTTTGAGTCATGCACAAACAAGAAAGAGAAGCAAGAGGAAACGTCCAGTAACTGTGATGACAGGATAGCAGGGCTGGGGTGGAAAGTAAACATAAAATTTTTAAGAAAAATACCTTTCTGAGAATGGTCCAAACGTCAATAGTCGGGAGGTATTGAGGAATGACTGTGAGACAAAATTCTTGAAGAGACAGTTACTAAATTTATAAAGCAATAAGCCAGCAGTAGCTAGAGCTGGCTTCTACACTCAATGCTGTCATCCAGTTAGAAAAAAAATAAATACCATTATCCCTGTATCTCCAGTTATAGTAACAAGAAAGGATACAGCTACATTGGAAGATGGTGTTTTCTTTAAAAATTAAGCTCTTGCCATTGGATTCAGCAATCACACATCTTGGTATTTACCCAAAGGGTTTTAAAAAGTTTTGTCCACACAAAAACCACAATGTTTATTGCAGCTTTATTTGTAACTGCCAAAACTTGAAAGCAACCAAGATAATCTTTAGTAGGTAGATGGATAAGTAAGAAGTGATATATCCAGACTATAGGGTATTATTCAACATTTAAAAGAAATGAGCTATCTGGTCATGAAAAGAGAGGAGGAAACTTAAATGAACATAAGTAAAAGAAATCAATCTGAGAAAGGCAATATATTGTAAGATTCCAGCTATATGACATTTGACATTCTGGAAAGCAAAACTACGGTGACAGTAAAGTTCCAGGGATTTAGACAAATGAGGGAAAGGTGAATAGCCAGAACACAAAGATTTGAAGCAATAAAAATATTCTGTATGACTCTAGAAGATGCAACCATATCACTGTACATTTGTTAAATCAATGCATAACACAAAGAGTGAATCCTATTGTAACCCATGAACTTTAGGTAATTGTGATCTATATGGATTCATTGATTTAACAAAAATACTGCTCTGGTATGGAATACCAGTAATGAAGAGGCTTTGTGTATTGTGTGTTGGAGTAGGGGGTATAGCATAGGGTATTTATCAGACATCTTTGTACCTTGCTATTTAGCTGTGATATCAAAACTGTTCTAAAACAACATTAGGAAAAAGGAAAGAAAAGGCATAATGATGCTTTTTATTTCTTGTTTTTACTGAGGTGAGGTTGGCTTAACTCACTCTATTTGTTTTAGGGATTATAGGTTTAAACCTGCAACTGTATGTTTTCATTCATGCCTACAGACAAAGCCACAATAGTCCTGGGCCATTATCCGTTGGGTGTCCTCCCTCCTCCACTCCCGCCATGCCAACCTCCCCTTCTGGTTGCTTCAGACTTTTATTCAGATGTCAAGAGCTTCATACTACATTGGTTTTGTCTGGCCATTTGTTTTGTTTCTCTATATTCCACATGTAAGTGAAACCATCCAGTATTTGCCTTTTTCCTTCTGACTTATTTCACTTCACATGATCCTCTCCATTTCCACCTGTGTTGTTACAAATGGCAGAAGTTCATCTTTTTAGCATAGCATAATAGTATTCTCTATATATATGTAATTGCATGTATTATATATACATATATGCACATATACATATATATACATACATACATACATATATATATATATATATATATATATAATTTTGTAAAGAAAGACAAATACACCCCAAATTTTTCTGACCCATTCTTTTATCTGAGTACTTAGGTACTCAGTACTTAGGTATTTGGTAAGGTTTGGCAATCATGTGTCTGTATTGTACCTGAGAAGTTCTTTTTATATTTGAATTATATCGTGAAAATTTTATCTATTTAGTAATAGTAGATAATAGTAATAATAATAGCAATGAGTGATTGGTTTATTTAAATTTCACCAAAAAAAAAAAAGTCCAGAGGAGATTTAAATGATGCCCAAATGTGGCATATATTCCCCATTTTATGTAAGCTCTTTCATATCTATCATGGCTAGCATTTTTAAAAAACTTCTATATATTTCAACTAACACAGCTATTACCATAAATCTAGGGTCAAGTTTGTAATGAAATTAAATGCTTTCTATTTTAAAATAGAAAATACTTCATATACTAAGTGCTATAGGAATGTAATATACATGTGAAAAGTTATATAAGGTATGCATATTAAGTTTATATATGCAAATATATAAAGTTATATAAAATGTTTCCTTTATGTGTTACTTTAGCTACATTTTATAAAGTTTGATCAAGAGTTATCATTATTGTTATCATTCAGCTAAAGTATTATTCTGTTTTCTTCTTTAATACAAAGAATACTTAGAAACCTGATTTTTAATTTTCAAACTAAATTATTTTTCTAGCTACATTTCTCCATTCTTATATTACATTTAGAGTAACTTGTTACTTGTTATTATTTTACTATTTAACTATATGTATTAGGTAAAATTTGATGGTTTGCTCACAAAATAGTTCCCATAGTTGCTCCAGGTGTACTTAAAAAATTTTCCCTTCTGATTACAATTGAGATAAAAAAAAGCACAAAATGATGTAAAAATAAACTATTATATTATAAAGAAAAAAAATTCCCTTCTGACTTATTCCACTTAGCATTATCCTCTCCAATTCTATGTGTGTTCTCCAGTCAGACCTATGTGTTTGCATCTGCATATGTACATATATGTACATTATTTATAGATAAGTACATACAACAGGGTTATCTAGTTCATATGTTTTTCTTATTCAAGTTTCCTATGTCTTTAGTGTTTTTTGTCTATTTTCCTTAATAGTTATTAAGAAAATTTTAAAATAACCCATTATAATTAAAGATTTATCTATTTCTTCTTATATTTCCATCATAATTTAGTCCATAATCTCATAGTCAATATTTATTATATCTTGATCACAAAAAAAAAGTTTAACTTAAGGTCTCTTTAAATTTAATATAAGAATAAATTTTATTTGATTAGTTTTCTACTGCAAGCATTCTTTAACTTTTGCCCTTCTCTCTTTTTGTATCTGTTTTACCTGTGACTTGTGTGAAAATTATAGAAACCTTTAATTCATTCATGAAATCCTCATTTTTTTAGTAGACCTTGGATTACTCTAAATATAATATAAGTACTGATCTGCAATTCTCTTTTGTCGTTTTTATAATCTACACCAGATCTGTTTTGTCTCCTTTTCCTTCTTTTGAATTGTTATTATTCATATTTTTCTTTCCTTGAGCATACTGACAATGAGTGTCCTGACTCCTGTTACCTATTGAGAAATCACTCATCCATCTTTTGAAGATAACTGTCCCGTTCCCTACATATTTTTTATATTTTATTTTATTTACCTTCATGTATACCAGTTTCAAAATCAGTTTCTGATTTTACTTGCTTTTGTCTTTATTTAACTTTCTGTAGATATGTAGAACTTTATGAATCTAAACTACTACATTAGTATCTATCATTCACTCCAGAAATTCTAATTAACCAGATCTGCAAGTGTTGCATCTACCATATTCTCTGCTCATCTCCTCTTAGAACTTTATTTAACAGGCACCCTCAGGTCCCACATGCTGTGTCTCCTGGTCTCTCAAGATGGTTTGTTTTTTGAGATGTGTGTGAGGGCAAGAGTTCCCTCTTTGTTGAGTTATGAATGCCATTTCTCATCTTCCCACTCACTAATTACTTCTCTAGCTGCGTTTTTTTTCTGGTGAAATCACATATACATTTTTAATTTTAATTTTCTCTTCATATCTAGCAGTAATATTTTTCTATTCGATCTTACTTTTATTTACTCCTTCATGAGCCCTAAAAATAGTTTGTTACTTATCTTTATCTTCTTTAAACCTTGTAAAGTATTTGTATGATTGTATATATAAGTATCTATTTTACATTTTAATGCTCATTTATGTTTATTACTTCCAGTACCTGGGGTCTTTTTCAGTTTGTTTCTCATAATTTTCACTTTTCATTGTTACAGCATCATAAAACTATTTAAAAAGATGAATTTAGACCTAGAATAGAGGGAACTTATTACAAAGGATTTGCATTTGTTCTTGCTGAATACCAGGGGCATTACCAACCTGGAAGCCCCACAAATGGAGGTAAGTAATGAAGTTCCCTTCCTCCCCTCCCCCTACCTATCCATGTGAGCAAGGTTGCAAATTCATGTAAAGAGAAGTCCAAGTTACAAATTCTTCAGGACATTAAAATTTGTTTTTTTCATCTTATGCAACTCAGTACTATGATAATCTTCCTCACAGTCATCTTCAAAAGTGGGTAGGTCTATTATTTTATTTCATTTTCCTTTTGTTTTGTCTTACCCATAGTTAGCCTGATAACAAACTCCTCTGGAATACCATCTTAGTGTAGTAAATTCCATATTAGACTGTTCCCCTTTAAAAAGTATAGTACTTCAGGACTCTCCCTGGTGGCACAACAGGTTAAAGCACAGCATTATGAAGCTCTCTGAAGCCCTCCAACACAAGTTCAATTCCCCACCAGGGAGCTGACCCACATGGCGCCAGACCTCTCCTGGTCTCCCTGCTACTCCCCTCTGCAGTGAATTTTAGTAGATCTGCCTGTTCTGCTCCCCACTCTGTCTCTGGTGAATCCTTTCACCCACCACGCCTATACCCTAGTTCAGTAAGAATAAATCTTAAAAAAAAAAAAAAAGTGGGCCCTCCTTGGTGGCATAACAGGTTAAGATGCAGCACTGCAAGCTGGCTGCAGCCACGTCAGTGTGAGTTCAATCCCCAGTTCCAGAGCTGACCCACATGGTGTGGCAGACCTCTCCTAACCCGCCCACTGCTCCCCTCAGCAGTGTACTTCGATGATCTGCCTGTTCTGCTCTCCACTGTATCTGGTGAATCCTCTCACTACCCCTGCACCTCTGGCTTGTACCCCAATTCTGTATGCATAAATAATAAATCTTACTGGAAAAAAAAAAAGCATAGGACTTTAGGTTTGCCACTAAACCTGAGAAGTAGCTAAAACCACAGCCCAAATTGACCTTGAAGAAGATATGCTGCAAGATCCATGACTTTTACCCAGTAAAAAATCTCACATTCTTTACCAACTATGGCTATGTAAATATGAATGTAAATTCTGCAGTATAAGGTGCTTTATCAACTTCAAAGAATTTGCTGCTTTTTCAAGAGAACCTATTTTACTATCTCTACTGCTGCCATCTTCATATAGATTGTGAGTGTAACATTTAGTTTACAACATAGCTTTGCAAAATTTCAGACACACAGATAAGTTAAATGATATTTGGTAATCAAAGCCAACAACAAGTGCTACAAGGCATTTTGTTATACTGGTGGAACAAGGAAACATGCTCTTCCTTGTTATATACCTCCTGGGAAAAGATACATTTCTGAAAACAACAAAAATTCTAAATTTTAGTACCTTAGCATGTTAAAGAAATCATGTATTGTACGTGTAAATTATGATTCATTGAAAAGTATTGGTGTATCCTGAGACCAATTTCTAATGGGGTTAATGTGGAGAATTCCCCACACAGCTGAGAATTCAACTCAATTCTGACACTATCTACCTCCAGGTAGCATAGGTTTTGCAGGTTAAGCTCAGTCTTCCAAGACCACCCTACTCATCAGAAGCAGGTTGCAAATCCCAGCACATTCTACATAGTTACTTGGATTTTTCCAACCAGCCACAAGCAAGAGAATCCCAAGACACAATCCTCTCAGATTTTAGTGTCTATAGCAATTCTAGATTATCACCTGGGCTTGTTAGCTACTACTATTTATAAATCAGAAATCCCCAGGAGATCACCATAGTTTTGAATAAGTTGTTAGAAATGCTCATAGAATTGAGGAAACCAATTTACTCAGTAGAGTACTGATATATTACAAAGGCTACTAATTAATTAACAGTCAAATGGAAGACAGACATAGGGCAAGGCATAGAGCAAAGACTCAGAACTCCCATGCCCTCTTTAGGCATGTCATCATCCCCAAATCTCCACATGTTCATCAACCCAGGAGCTCTATTAAGTCTTCACCTCTTGAATTTTTTTGGAGATTTCACACCATAGATGTGGCTGCATAATCGCTGGTCACTGGCAATTGGTCTCAACTTCCAGACACTCTAGAAAGGATGGAACTAAAAGTCCCAAACTATTGTTCAAGTTTGTTTCCCTGGCAACTAGGACTTTACCCATTAGGTACTTCCAAACCTGAACCTCATTAAGCTAATAAAAAAAAAAAATTTAATCGGGGCTCTTTCTGGTGGCTCAACAGGTTAAAGCACTGCACTATGAAGTGCTCAGAAGTCACTGCAGCATAAGTTCAATCCCCAGCAGGGAGCTGACTCACATGGCAGCAGACCTCTCTTGACCTGCCCGCTGCTCCCCTCAGCAGTGTATTTTAGTAGATCAGCCTGTTCTTTTCCCCACTCTGTCTCTGGTGAATCCTCTCACTCACCACACTTCTGACCTGTACCCCAGTTTTGTATGTGTAAATAATCTTTTAAAAAAATTTAATTGCTCACAGAATTTGGACATTGCAGGGCTTTTGGGTGCTCTTAATCAGGAACCATGGGTAAAGGTCAAATATATATGAGAAATAAACATATTTGGTCATCTGAATGACACTATATCACTAGTAGTCAACTTGCTGAGTATTTTATTATTTGAAGGGTTATGACTAATTCAGAAGGAAACTTGAATTTTAACACTAGTAAAGAATAAAGAAAAACTCCTTTGAAAATCAGCCTACACTCCTAATTTCCTTGATAAATTTAGAATCTTCAGTTATTTAGTTCTTTGGAGTCCAGTTGGGCTTAATGAGGCATGTTTTAATGATTCTATAATATAATGTTTGATCACATTTAATTATTCCTACTCCTTTATGAACTTTATATGAGGATTTAGTCAAATTATACACCATCTCTATTTTCTCCACTTAAAAATTGAGTAGGATATAGTAATACAAGGAGATGTTCTAGAGGGATTCATTATTTAATGTTTCTAAAGTCCTACACAAATGCCAAACTCATTACAATGTGCATGCTGGCAAGTGGCTAGGGTTTAGGAGATAATGCAAGAGCACACATAAATCAAAATTTCAACATGAATGACCTTCTTTTTGGACCAGAGAATGATTAATCACATCACTGACATCAAGTGTGCAGGTTCTTGTTCAATAAGAAACAGTTGACACCCATAGGTCCTACTTTTAGCCTCCTCCTCCCTTTCCCTTTCCATAGCAGGTAGAGGGCCTTGGGAGGAGGTGATACCAATGTTGTGTAGATGTCAAGCACCTTTCAGCTTGCACTCTAGAAAATGTCTATATGCTTAACATTTACTTGTCAGGATTATAAAACAGAAAGAAAGGTGCCATTGTCATGTTATAGTAAATTGTTTCTATACTTTAACTGTATTACTTTTGAAGATGATTCCTATAATATGTATTGTAGACATCAGTGCCAATAAATCCAGAGCAGATGATTCTCACTACCTACACCATTACCATCCTGCTCCCAGACACCATGTAGATAGATAGATATAGTAATTTTAATGACTTGTTTTTAACCCCTACTTGTTCTCACTCTGCTCATACTGTTCTCTTTTCTGTTCCCCAACTATTCATTCTAATAGTCTGAAATATTCTTCCCTGAAAACACAAACTCTCCATCAAATTTTTTGCTTCAATATTGTTGTCTCAACCTAGTCTACCCTCCCAAGTACTCAAATCCTACCTATACTCTATCTATATTCTGCTCTAACTTTTATCCTGTAACATTTATTATATCACGGTATGTACTTTGCTTTTTAAAGTATATGTTATTTACTGATTTTCCCTGCCCTCCATAATTTATCTTCCACAAAGATGTGTATCTGGCAAATAGTAGTTATTAAATAAACATCTGCCAAATGAAGGAATGCATTTAGGCTAATGCATTACTAATCACCTCTTATTATGCATAGTAATACATCTAAAAAGAGCTTCATTTTACAGTATGTTCTTTTTTGGTGTTTCATTCTATTCTGTGATTCTTCATTTTTAGGCAGATAATCTAATTTTATTTTGTTGTTATAGTAATTTTTCTACTTTATAAAGGAGATTATGTTAAAAGACCTAATATTCCTGTCAAGATATAGTAGTTAATTAGAGGGGGGAATAATTAAGACATGGGTAATTAGTTAAAGTAATTGGATTAAAGGAATTAGAATGGGCATCTTGAATTACAGAAAAACTTTGAGTGGAAAATTGTCATGGACTTGCTGAAGTAACCACATGCGAGAGAAGGTTATTATGAAGATGTGACTCTCTGCTAAACCATGAGCTGGACCAGGGCAGTAGACACTCTACTCCTTCCACTACAAAGTTCGCTCATGACTCCTATTCCAGTTGTCCTTCAAGGTCATGGTCTTGATGATGTAAAGTGTTGTTGAAATCATCTGGGCTGCACACAGGACTAAAACCTGTTAAGGGATCTAAATGTTTGGTAGGTGCGGAGACCTCGTTATACTATGGACATCCATGATAAGCATCCTCTGTAAGTCTCTTTACTTATTAAAACCACCACCTACCAATCTACAGTGATTGACTCATTCACTTTTTCTTTTGCCTCCATGTATAGAAACCAGTTTCAAATTTCACCCTGGTAATTTGAGGTTACAACTCAAACCACACAAAAGATATTAAAGATATTTTCATAGACTTTTGATTTGCTCAAAACTGATAATTACCCTAAAGTGTGCTGCATAAGTTCATCAAGTTGATAAAATAATGAAAATGTTGTATTATATTAACAAATTTTTAAAATTTATTCATTTATGTATATATTTATGCATAAAGAACTGGGACTCAGGCCAGAAGTGCAGGGGCGGTGAAAGGCTTCCCCAAAGACAAAGCGGGGAGCAGAACAGGCAGACTGACAAAGTACAGTGGGAGAGCTAAGAGAGGTCTGCTGCTCCCTGTGGATCACTTCCCCGGCTGGGGATCAAACTCGCATTGAAGCAGCTGCGGCCAGCTTGCAGTGCTGCGTCCTAACTAGTTGCACTACCAGGGAGGGCCCACAAATAATTTTTAATTAATGAGCTTTATAATAATTTAAGGTGAAATATGTAGAGAAAAGTTTATATTCTGTATAATTGAATAGATCAAACATCTTTTCTTTCATTGCTTGTTTTTTCTGTGTATTTTTACTCACTGAAGTTCAAAGGAAAGGAGAACTATTTAATAAACCCATTTGATGAATTCTGTCTCATATTTAAGTCTCAAGTTTTTCATTTTCCTTCAACTGGTGAACTCCTCCCTCTAGCAAAAGATCTTCCTCCTTGTCCCATACTTATCATGGCTAGGTAAAATCATGTCTGCTTTGGAGAAGACAAATAAGATCGAAGAAGAAATGTTTATTTTGTTCACAATAATGTGTGCCTTAAATTTTCTTCCCCTTATTAAAGTTTGTTTCCTGGGATTGCTGATATATAAGCAAATAGATATAAATTTAATTATATTAAAATAAGTTGCTGATATAAAAGATATAGTAATAAGAAATAGGATCATTTAATCTCTGTATTTTCCTTTAAACCCCACATTGAGTCATTCTCTAAAATTCATTAAATTGGAGTTGTTGTTTCAGGTCCTTAAATGTATGAATATTACCTCCCTGTTCAGGGTGTCTATATAACATGTTTCTTCTGCCTGAGAGACTATCCATTGTCTGGTTAAACTAATATGACATCAGCATGATTTCTGTTTCTCAGAGAAGTCTGTCTCAGTGAAGTATCTTATTATTTCTCTAATGAAAATTTCTTCCTTCTTATAATTACCTGTCTATGAAATATAGTTATTTGTATGACAATACCTGACTTTATGTTGGGCATTACAACTGTTGTCATGACTGACGGGCAGAAAATAATTTTGAAAACTGAAATATCCATAATGATTTGGGTTTTGTTGGAGACTTAAGGAGAGGGCAGTGCACAGAATTTCATAATAAAATATAAAAGATTGTGCAGTATGCAGAAACATTGCAATTATAGGCATGCTAAGAGATACCTCATGATATTCTCAAGTAGGTAACCTCTTTTTACCCTAGAACTGACTTTGAAGTCACAAGAGTACCTGCTTAATCTTATAATCACCAGGGTGGAACCATAGGGACAGATCTCCACTATACAACAAAAAATTAGTTAGTTATGAATGTCAGTTCCAATATGGGGTAGTATTTGGAATACTATGTCACTAAAGCCAGAAAAGGCAAAGACAAAGAAGATTAGACAAATCATTTTTTTAAAAAGACTTATTTATTTATGCTTACAGAACTGGGGTACAGGCCAGAGGTATGGTAGGTAAGAGGATTCACCAGAGACAGAGTGGGGAGCAGAACAGGCAGATGGACTGAAATACTCAGCTGAAGGGAGCAGCAAGTGGATCAGGAGAGGTCTGCCATGCCATGTGGGTCAGCTCCCTGGCCAGGGATTGAACTCATGCTGCAGTGGCTTTGGAGAGCTTCATAATGCGGTGCTTTACCCATGAGCCAGCAGGAAGAGCTGAGAACAAATAACTTTTTAATGGATGGGTTTATGCACACTATTTTCCTTGTAATGATGGAAGAACTGAATAAAGAGAAAAGCTCGCTATATTTGGGTTTTTACTGACTCATGAGTGATGGCTAGGAGCTAACCCTACAGTCAGGCTGATGGTAATGGTCACCGCACTATTAAAGGGATGCCTGTATGGAGCACGACTCTATGAAAATTACCATGGGGACTTAAGGGGTACATCAAAGTAGGAGGTATTAGGAAAGGAATTAGGAATTGATACATGGGGAAACAGTGAAAAAGAATACTCTGGGCAGAGGGACTAATAAGCTCATCATCATTAAAACAAAGATGTGTTCAGCATGGTCAAGGAAGGTCAGTGGGCACAGTCATTGCCTGGTAGGGGAGAGTGCAGCCTCTGAGAGCAGGGATTTTGAAAGAGGATATATTAAACATATCCTTTGCAATCCATATTAAAGCATTTGTGTGCCCTCCCTGGTGGGGCAAAGGTTAAGACGCAGCACTAGCACTGCAAGTGAGCCACAGCCTCTTCAGTGCGAGTTCGATCCTCGGCCAGGAGGTGACCCACCTGGCGCAGCAGACTTATGTAAACAAATATTTAATATGCACCCTGCATTTCTTAGCCTTTGAAAAGTTAGGGAATCTCCATGAGTACCCTAACTTCTGATATGACCTGGAAGTTTGACTGTTCTTAATACGACCTTCAGTTCTATAACTTGTTAAAGGACTCAAATGAATGAAAACTGTTATACTTAAGGTTGTAGATTACTACAGTGAAAGAATATACAAATTAAAATCAGCCAGAGTATTCAGAGCTTGATCAAACTGGAGAGATCTATAAGCAGGCTTTCCAGGTTTTCTTTCCCAGAAGGTAGTGGGTCACATTAATCTGTCCCAAAATGAGTGAAAATCAGGAAATTTCACAGGGAAATCACACATTGTATAAAAATGAAGGGTGATAAAATAAATATATTTTAAAAAATACAATATGTCATAAAAAAAAATCTTCACACAGAGTACTACCAACCAAAGAAGCTTATCTGAATTGTGTGTCTTATAATTTAAGCCATAACACAGGGTTTTGTTTACTCATTACCGGTTTCAATGACTAGAATACTTCCTCATAAATAATAACTGCTTGTGAAAATTTACTAAATGAGTTCAGCAAGTCAGATATAAAATAATTGCTGAAGATAAAGACTTAAGACACAATCTAAATTGTCACAGTCTAAATTGTCACTTCACTTCCTTTGGAAGTTTCAAGTAAAAAAACATTATATGATGAATACTACGGCAAAAGTAATCAGAGGTTCTATGCAGAAACCAAACTTAGAAATGGAGGAGATCAGGAAATACTTCACAGAAGAGACAATGTGTTGACTCTTGAAATGTTAGAAATGATTGTGGAGGACAAAGAAAGTTACATACATAGGGAAGAGTACTTCCAAGTGCAAACAGGTAAGAAAAAGTATGACACACTTGAGAAGTCTAAAGTAGTTCAGTATGGAATAAATAAGGATAAAAAATTTGTTCTGGAAGGGAGTCATAAAGCAACCGTGAAGGACTTACATACAATAAAGATTTATGATTTTATCTTTAACATAACAGAAGGCCACTGGTGACTTTTCAAGTAGATGGGTGAAACAGTTTGACATTTTTGAAAGGTCATTGACGATGACAGAAAGAATAAAATAGAAATGAGCAAGAATGAGAAAGGTAAACTTTTGATGTATAATCAAATAGAATAATCAATAATCAAAGGAAGATGTACTGAGATCCTAAACTTAAAGAATGACAGGATTATGAGGGATAATGAATGGGTATGAGAGCTGTGTCTGATGCAAAATTAATAGCTTAAGGTGTCTGACGATGTAGAATATGAAGAACAAATCCAGGATGGCAGCCAAGCAGGTGGTGTTGGCAACTGACAAATGATCCTACCATTCACTCAAGTCATGTCTTCATTGGCAGAGTTCATGCAGGAAAGCAGAGATGTTAGCAGGTAAGAGTCAAAGTATTATTATTGTTCATTCTAATTATAGGCTAGGGTCATCTTAGTGTAATCTCATTACTAATCAGTATAAAATTTGGGAACTTAGAGCAATTATAGTTGAAAATCATGTGAGTATATTTTGAATATCTATGTTGTGCCAGATATTTTTAGATCATGAGAAAACCAGAATTTTGCCTTTCTAGGTTACATCTTAAAAAAGAATTTAAGCGTGATCACTGTTCAAGCAGTGTTTTAATGCACTGTTTTTGCAGCTAATTTAAAGCATTCATTATATGTCTTTTCCTTCTTTATATGTTTTGTCCATTTTTCTTACTAATGTTGATACTCAGGGCATGATAATTTCAAAAGTATAAGTTTCCATTTTAAAAAATCTTAGCCTTAGAAGATTTCCATTATTTGCGGTGTAATTATCAAAATCAAACAGATATACCTGTATATACAAATGTATATACACACATTCATAACACTCCCATGTTAAGAATGAATTATCCTTGGGAAAACCTGGCTAGTTTGGGTTAGCAGAGTGGATTTCTGTGTGATAAATTTGGTAATGACAATCAATGTTATGCCAACAGTTGAGACAGCTAAGTGGACAGCAATCCAGCTAAACATTTGCAAAATATTAGCTATGTCTTTGTACAAAGCTCCATGTATTTTTTTTTAATTTTTCAATCAAGGAAATGAAAAAAGTGATTGAGATATCCACTCCTTCACCAAGTTCCCATGATATCACTAAAGGCGAAGAGACATTCTAATGGACAACATTCCTAAAATATTAGGACTCATTGGCACAGATGCTTTTGGAAGCATCAATCTCAAACTCTTCTTTTCTATTTGACATTTCCATTGTACATTTCAAATTACCGCATAGCACCACAGTGACAAATAGAAGGCCATGGTTCTTGAAAAAAATACAAATAATAAAAGGGAAGGGCCAGAAGGTCAAAAGATATTTTTCTGGAGATTCTTGCAATATACCAAGTGATGCCTTGGGAAAAAAAAACAACAAAGCTGTTTAAAAAGACAGCAGCTGCTATAATGCTGCTTCATTACAGGCCCAGTGGAGCAGAAGTAATGCATCCATTTTGCCTTTTTCTTCATTGATGATATCAATGGAGCATTAATGGAATTCTTATAGTCTACTGGTACAGTATAAATTTAGCCTGAGCAAATCTTATATTGACTAAATTATAATACTCTTTTTTAAACTAGAGAAGACCCTCAGTTTTATTTTTTATAATAAAAAAGTTACATATGGGATTTAACTACAAATTTACAATAAACAGTCAGTAGCTTTTTTTTTCAGTTTCTTTCAACATTAGGAAAATAGGTAGAAATTAAGTTTAAATTAAAAATCTCACTAGTGTATGCTTGTTTCACTGATACGTAACATAATCTTTTTCCCACTTAAAGTCAAGGTGCTTTTTATTGATGTTTCTTTATTGATCTCACTTAGTTAAGTCTCCTTTAACAGGAAAAGCTTAGTTTCTGTTTGTTCTTTTATTTTGTTAAGGGGATATGTTGTGCTTTCCAAACAAAAATTATGCAAATTACTTAGCATTTATCTCCAGTTTAAAATCATGTCCAAACTATGATCCTAGGGTGGGTCATCCACTTACACAGAAATTTGGGGCTAGATAGGGACCCAGATGTTTCAAGTGGATTTGCAAATGGCAAAGTGCTGCTTGTTGGATCTGTCTGCAAATCTATTTGCAAATGCAAATCCTCTTTCCAAACAGATCAGAGGGTTTTTTTAGGTCCAACAAAAATCCTTGAGCAAAGCAAAATGCTGATGGAATGTACATGTGGCACTTTATGGATTTCAATCCACATGTTCTTGCATCTCCGTACTACTTTCAGAGCATGGCAGCAAAAGACAGAATGCAGTGACATTTATTTTCAGGGGATTCTGAAAGCATCTTGCTGCAATTTAGCGGATGGGTAGTAGCTATGACAAATACAAACATCTCCTTTTTTCACGCTGCATGAAGAAGACTCTTAGCACAACTGTGTCTGCTACATTCATTCTATGGACTGGTCTGTCTTGCGAGAAACTCCACATTTGTCTACAACTACTAAGACTTCTTCCCTTTCAATATATGTCCTTCTAACATGTGTCACCAGGGTTCAGACCATGAAAATCGCCCTTCACTGTCACTCATCTAAGGAAGTTCAAGAACTCATTTGGCTTTTTACTCTTCCTAACTTCTGATAATAATAATAGCAAACAATGTATGGTAATGCCCATGTGTATTAACTTATTTAATAATCACTAATATCTTCTACATGTACATTGCTTCATTTCTCCAATTCCAATTCTGTAATATAGCAAATAAAATTATTCTAAATTTTAATGGTGGAAGGAAAGCATGCTGCCTTTTTTCTCTTCAAAATCTGTCATCTTACATTTTATCACTGTCATTATTCATAGCTGGACGGCTGTCATAACCTCTAACTAATACCCACAACAATTCAGACTTCTCTTGTGAACTCTATTCCTCTGCATTTTTGCTAGTGACAGAGCTGAAACTACAAATCTCACTTTTAATTAAACTACTTTAAAATTTCTCTGCTATCTACAGGATGAAAACTATAATATTTAGGTTAAAACAAAGTTTTCTGTCTCGTGGTTCATCTTCTTTTGCTGTTCTCATTTGCTCTAGAGCAATTATACAGATTTTGATTAATTTTGATTGTCAAAATCGGTCCATTGTACAACTATAAGTATTAAAAGTAAAATAAACATTGTGCTATAATGTTATTTTAAAAATAGAAACTTATACATTGACCAAAATGCTTACATTTCCTTTCTAAGTGCTAGCTTCTCCACATAAAACAGTCAATGAAGTAGTAGGGTGTCTACCATCTAAAGGATCACTAATAGTAGAGAAACCTCAGATTACCTGCTGATAGATAGAAGTTAGGTCTTAATTAACTTTTTAATATATTCTTTCTGTTGCTCCATATTACCTGTCTTTATAGAAAATATTATGAAATGCCTTCCATATTTGCAAATGGTTTCTGTTTCCCCGAAAACACCAGACCATTCAATAAGTGTAAGAAAGCAAAAGACATTGTTTTATGGAATAGAAATAAATGTCAAATGCCCATCCATTTTTGTGATGTCTCAATAATGAGACATTTGGATAGCAGGAAGACATAGTATAAAATAAGTATGAAAATATGTCTATTACACTAAAAAATGTTTTAAAAGTACATGTGAGCTTTCCCTATGGCACAACCAGTTAAAGCACAGCACTATGAAGTGCTCCACAGCCACTGTAGCACGAGTTCAATCCCTGGCCAGTAAGCTGAGGAGCTGATCCACATGGTGCAGCAGACCTCTCCTGACCCACCCAGTGTTCCCCTCAGCAGTGTATTTCAGTCAATCTGCTTGTTTCTATCCCTACTCTGTCTGTGGTGAATCCTCTCACTCCTTCTCCTCCCCCTCCCCCACCAACACCTCTGGCCTGTACCCAGTTCTTATAAGCATAAACAAATCTTTAAAAAAAGTACATGGCACTGTTAGAAGAATACAGGGTGTTTGCTTTTGTTTTTTACAAATCGATATTATATATCCAAATTATTTATGGTTAATTTTTGAAACTGAAAACTAAAAAACCTGATATTTTCCATCTGATCAAGAATAATGTAATATCCCCATAAGATTTAAACATCAAGACATTAAGAGGAAAATGAATTAAAATTACATTTATAAAACTGAAACCTATTAGTGTAAAGAAGCAACTCTACAAAGGCTGCTTGATCCATGTGCAGCTTTTATGCAAAAATTGTAGAGCAAACACAATATTTTTAAATGTGAGACCTAAAGATAATAACAATATTTCTCACTACAAAGAAAAAAAATGCATTTCCCCTACACCAAACCCCAGAGTACTACGTGGTCAAAAATAAGAGGTCAGGAACTAAGTACTTCAGTGATGCCTTTACCTTAAAGATCAGAATTGGAGTTATACTTGAGGTCTTAGGTGAAATGAGTTTGACGGATTAGGTTCAGTTACTGGCTGTCAGCACACTACATAAAAAACAGTGCACATACAGAGTTTAGTGAGACTAGCTGTTTTCCACACAGGAAAATTCCTTGATAGAGTTAGCATGAAGACAAATGAACTGTTATCCCCCAAGAAAGGTGTCCCTTTAGGTTAGGTTTGAGGTTAGCAATACCAAACAGTAAAAGCACTTGACTTCTCTTGGCTGACAGATTCATTACCTTTGTAAATATTGAGGCTTAGCTTTAAATCCTGGAATTCTTCTTTGAGTTTCTAGAGAGTGCTAGTTTACTAACCAATTACCAATACAACAAGGAAATTAAAATGGGAAAAGACAAGAGTAGTGTAAGCAAGTTTCCTTCATTTTCTACCATCAAACAAAGTTGTTTCAAGTCTCTCCTTTATTATTTGATCCTTACCCTTACATTTATTCAAAATACTCTAAACAGTAGGTTTTCAGAAAAGTCATGACGTATTTTTTTCTGTCTTCTATGCAAAAATGTATCATGACTTTTCCAGCACCCAATGTATGCTTGCTATCCCCTATAATAAGGATCTTATGAGATACATTTTTCTTGTTAACAGGTCAGAAAATGGGAGCTCTACAAATATTAATTCCAAGATGGTTGTGGCAGGATTCAAAATTATATTTGTCAGTGTCCAAAACTGATGCTTTTCCAGTTTTTGTCATACAGAATTATTTTCCTGAAATTTATTTTTTATCTTTATGATAGCTATCCATATGTTATGATAGTTTCATATAAACTATATATATATATATATATATATTTTATATATCCTGTTATTTTCCTTTTCACCATACCTTCCAATCACTTCATTTACATGGTCAAACACTAATACAAAATATTTTAAAATTCATAAATAAAATATTTTATTACTACTACATTCTCAATTATTTTATTTATATCCATTTAATATTTTTTCACTTAATATGTCATGGGCATGATGCCTTTTATATGAGGATAAGTAGTCTTTTCAACTTTCATTTGATAACTGCAAAGAATCCCATCATAAGTCGATACAATAATCTACTATCTTTTACAAGGTCTTTCTAACACACAAACAATATCAAAATCACCCATAATGTAAATAGTAAAAATTATGTAAAGCTATAAAAGTCCTCCCTTTTGCTTTTGCCATATTACTCTACAGGTTAATTTTTTGTGTGTTGATTTTTTCCCACTGAATTTCTGAGTTAATAATTGTATATCAGCAGGTGTATGTGCAGATTTCATACACATCACTTCTAATAACTCTCAGTTCTTTACTGGTACCCATCTCAAGTAGCCTCAAACAACTACCAAAGTGAAAGTTATCAACCATACCTCTCATAGGGCCACTTGCTTGGCCCTAATAACTGCTGCCTGGTGACAATGGTATGTTGTACTGGGAAAATAGGACTTTCCCCCATATTCGCTAAGATTCTAGCTTTTTCTTCAAATGTCAACTAAGTAAAGGAGCTTGGGGTGTAGCATTTTAAGCAGTCATTTAAGAGGCGAATGGTACCAGTTGACATGTTGTAGATGGGGTTTATGATAAAAACTTTTTCAATGGAAAGAAGCTCTGTCCATGGTTTATTCTGAAATTTGTCACTATTTACAAGGCACTTGGAAAACCTTTCATTTCAAGCAGATATTCCTTCCAACCAAAGTCAGTGACCCCTTGTGGTTTCTCATGAAATAATAACTTCTGTATCTTTTCTAGGTCTTATTTCTGGGCTTTCAGGTCTATTCCAGTGGTTTATATGTCTCAAGTTATACAAATACAACATAGGTTTTTACTAGTTTTGCAGTAGGTTTAAAATTGATAAGTATAAATTTTCCAATTTTATTCTTTTTCAATTATTTTGTACCCTTGAATCTTTGTTACAATTTAAGGTGGATGCTTTTATTTATGAGAAAAAGATGTCATCTAGATTTTGATAGAGTTTGCATTGAATCTGTAGATTACTTTGCATAAGATTGTCATCTTAACAATATTAAAAATTCAACACATGAACATGCAATGTCTTTCCATTTATCTTTATTTTTTTTCCCCAGTCAAGTTGTATAGTTTTCAGAGCAGAAGTATTGTTTCTCTCTTAATTGGTAGTCCCTGTTTGTTCAACACTATACATACATATTTTGGGCAGTGTTATTAATATAATAACATCCCAAATGTAGAAACAAGCAAAACATCAATGAATAAATGAATAAACAAATAGTAGCTTGTGTGCGTGTAATTAAATATTATTCAGTCAATGAACCAATATTAGCTGCTAATTTTACTACTTGAAGACCTTTGAAAAATATCATGGTAAGGGAAAGAAACCAGCCACAAAGGGTCACAAATTTATATTTAGAAAGTTGAATAAGTGACTATTCCACATCATATAAAAAATATGTGGTGGAGTCAGAATTGAACCTCAAATTTCAGTGCTTAATCAATACTTAACTGTCTAGTATAAACTAAGCTGTTTGGAAGAAGATACTAACAGTGGTAAAATGATGTTTATAATCTCCCTATCTAAATTTATTCTATTTTATGGTCAGAATCCATAATTCAAGTGAACTGCACCATGTACCACTGTTTAAGAGGAATCAGATTAGATTGAGCTTTTATTACTGCAAAGTACAAAAGTGCTACCAAAAAAATTCACTTTGAAAGATATATCTTTTTCTGTAGAACACACATGAAAAGAATTTCAGTAAAGAGCGAAACTTACAAACTTGAGATTTCAGTTTGTGAGAAAATTTTTTGAAAGTGAAAATTCAGGGAATCAGGGTTTTCATGATCAAATAGATAAGCAGAAAACATCATTCAGAAAAGATGTTATGATGATTTATAAAGGAAAAATCATGTCCAATGCTAGGAATTCTCTGGAAGAAAGCTTACAAATGAAGAAAGCCCACTGAACTAGTTTACTTACACTTTAGACAATCATTTACTGTTGTTACTATTTACTATTAATTTTTAAAATGAAGTCACTAAGGTATTTAGAAAGAACTTCAATAATTTCAACAGTGATCCCTTTGCCCTTTCAAGATCCTGAGATAGGGGGTGCAACTGGTTGGGACAAAGCACTGCAAGCTGGCCACAGCCACATCAGTGCTAGTTTGATTCTGGCCCTTAGGTGATCAGCAGACCTCTCCTGTCTGGACTGCTGCTCCCCTCAGCAGTGAACTTCATCGATCTGCCTGCTCTGCTCCCCACTCTGTCTCTGGTGAGTCTTCTCACAGCCCCTGTCCCTCTGGCCTGTACCCCAGTTCTGATATATTGCTCTGCCCACTAGATCCCATTGCATTGTTATTTCATACTAGTTCACTGCCATCGAAATTTACAATCACTGCATTGCTACTATATGTGCTTATCTATCTCCAGTGCTCTAACTCCAAAATTTCATTTGACAGTTTGCTTTTGAATCATTTCAGACAAAAGTGTCTTAGACCAACTTCCAGAGAAACAAACTCTGTCTTAGAGATTTGCAAACAGAAATCTATTGGGGGATAATTGTAGGATGAACAGCTCTGTAAAGTGAAGGAAGTAGGATCTTCCTTAAGATGTTCATTGTGTATTTAGTTGCAAAGATGACAAAAGGCAAATGTTTCAAATACATTTGATCATAGAGGTGTTTTACTGAATATAGATAACATTACATATAAAATAATATATACAAAATAATTTTCATGTGTTTTCCTAATTCATTTACTGAATAAGCTTGAGAATTTCTATTTGAAACTGAATCCAGAACAGAAGACTTTTCAGCAGGTCTAAGGTATGGAGTAAGCGTCTTTCCCATCCATATTTTAAGATCTAGCAGATACCAATGATGCTCAATGTTGTGGCAGTAAAGACTGCACAGGGAATCTGGAAAATCCCAAAGGACAATTACAATGTACACTTCTAAGATTCCAGTAAAGTAATAGCATTTCTTTTTAATTATAAATGCTCTTGTTTTAGATGAAGCTTCTGAGTTCCAGTAGACATTTCTGGACACTCATTATGAAACACCAAGTGTCTTCAGTTGTCCATCAAAGGTGATATTAGAAGACACGAAATGGATATCATGGGTTTCTTTTTCCTCTCTCTCTTCTTCTAGAATAACAGCGTATATCTATTTGCAATGGAAAGTTGACTTAATTTTTTTAACTGGCTCATTTATGTCCAATTATCAAGTTATATGAATAAATTCCTTTAAAATTTTTTTGAATAAATGAAGAATAGCATGATGTGTGATTGCCTAGTACTGATCCTGGGCCAAATCCCAATAAATTTTATCTTTTATCTTTTATCTTCCCTTCACAGAAAATGGACATCTAAAGATTTCATTCCCTAGATCCTATGACAGCTGACTTGTAACTCAGTTCAGCCAGTGGGCATCTTTAGTATGATAGCCATGAGTACAAGTATATAAACCAGACTTTTTTCCTTCCTCTATATCTAAAGAGGTATTTCTATAAGTATCTACGCCTCCTTATCAATTTCTGATCTTGTCAGAGTGCCCCACTGTTGAAGCATTTGCAGTTGAAACTGTCCCATAAGACATAACATAATATATTCCCTCTGACTCCCTACAAGAGTTACCTTTGACCCTAAACTGAATTTTCTTATAATTTCTTATTTGACTACTCAACTACTCCCACACTCTGTCATCATGTTACAATATTACAGTTCATTTGTTGGAATCATTGAGGTGGTTAGTTGGTTTTCCTGAAGAGATATCTCATGGATAAAATTATCATTGAAAAAATACTGTGGTGTCCAGCAGTGATTTTGACATTATAACAAGGGAAGATACATAGACTGAGTATGAATGCAAGGGGAAAAAAAAAACTAATCATATATTAGCCTGAATCTTATTATTTCCTCTGTAGGAATAAAATGACTCATATAATCCAAAGCAGGATGCAAGGTTGAAAAGTGTTGTGATATAGTTATAACTGCAGTGACTAATGCAGAACATTAAGAAGAACATTGCAGAAATATGGATTTATACTTATAAAAGTTAAATTCACTGATTTCAAGAATATTCAATTTAAGCACTTCTATTTCCTTTGTTTATACTGAGAGTCAATTTGATAAAAGCATTACATTTTTCCTTTTTTGAAACAGTGTAGACTAAAGTTGTTGACTAATATTTGAAATGTTATCTAGGTTATATTGTTATTAAGTAGATAAAAAATAATGTACTATAAAACAGCAAGGTACATGATTGTTATAATGAAGTACCTCATATAAGAGAGTATACATTGTCTTGATTTTAGCTAAAGATATGGATATGAAATATGTGTATAATTTAATATTTTTTTCTTTCTAGATCAAGTAGAGAACAATCGAAGTGATAGTATCTCTTTGCCAAGACTCTTCCCTTAACTAGAAGAATATTTATACCATCCTGCAAATCCACTAGTTTCAAGATCAGCAAAACTTTCATCCTGCTTTATTTTTTTCCTTCTTAAATTTGACTATCTTTTATTCCAACAAGCATGGGATACTGAAAGTGAAAAAGTACTATTCCTTTATTTTTCATAGAGTCATTTGTAGCTACTTTTAACTCCCAACTGATTTCATAAAATGTCCAGATGACAAGAAGGAGGACATAATAGAGAGAACAGAAAAGAAGACTTGAATAGGATGCAGAGGTCAGAGCTAATTTTAATGAAATGAAAATAATTGGAGAGGCTTAAGAGAGAAAATAGAAAACAAGACATTCAACAAAAAGCAATAGAATTAATGAGTCCCATTTGTGTGTAGTTAGGAATCACAATGATAAGAATAATTTTATTTTGATTTAGTACTTCTTATTAGTTTTTTAACATTACAAGTGAGTTCAGTAATTTTCTTGTATAGTATTTACTTTATTTGTATTATCTCCTACTTTTGACAGTGGAATACACTACAATTTACCAAAATAGGAGGGAAGAGGTAAAAGGAACTTCACAAAATACAAAGTGTAGAAGTCAGGGAAATATTCCATTTCAAAATATCCAGATTCAGGAAAGATACTGAAACTGAGTTCAAAGCCAGTTTTTCCTATTTTTATTGTGGTAACATTGGTTTCTAATACCAAAGACCAGTTTTGAAACATTCTTTCTCCAGCAATGAAAATTATAAATTTCTTACTGTGGAGTTTAAAAAAAAAATCAACACAATGGACTACTGCTTTAATAGCAGTTTTTATGACAATGCAGAAACATTCTATAGAGTCATTGTCTGTTATCAACTACTTGTGAAAGATTATATTGTAATGTTTATTAAAGCATAATTTTATTAGAAAGGCACTTCTAGTAGAACAATGACTGTGGTGATGAGTTTCAGACAGAAATATAGCTTTGTGATGTTAAAGTTTAGAAAATGTTAGGCTTTCATTCTCTAAATTCTTTGTTAAGACGTAACTAACCAATATTGATTTTTTAATTACAAAATTAATACATAGTAGTTACAATTGAATGAATGTTGTTTCTTAAACCTCACTGCCTTCTAAAAATGTATAGTAATAGATCTTTAAATTTTTAGATACCCAGGGAAAAGTCAATAGTAGATAAGGGTAAGAGATGTCAAAACATTTTTGGAAAATGGAAGTAAATGGAAAGAGAAGTAAATGACCAATCATACCAGAAGAGAAAGAAGCCAATTTTCCCCACAAATCTATTGAAAAGAGCACCAAATATAATGGAAAAAAAAAAAACAGAAATCACAACAACTTGTACCAAGAGAATTTATAAAAAAAGAAAATCTATGGGTTCCTAGGTAGGCCCTGATCATTTCTTGGGGAACAGCATCTTCTTTTGCTTTTTAAAAATATCTTATTTATGGCCCTTCCTGGTGGCGCAGCGGGTTAAAGTACAGCACTAAGAAGCTTAAGCCACTTCCTCATGAGTTCGATTCCCGCCTGCCTCGCCTGCCTCGGAGGAGTTCCACATGGTGCGGCAGACCTCTCCTGGCCCGCCCGCTGCTCCCCTCAGCAGTGTATTTCTCAATCTGCCTGTTCTGCTCCCCACTCTGTCTCTGGTGAATCCTCTCACCCTCCCCATCTCTGGCCTGTACCCCAGTTCTATATGAATAAATAAATAAAAATAAATCTTTAAAAAAAATATCTTATTTATTTATGCATACAGAATTTGGGTACAGGCCAGAGGTGCAGGGGCAATGAGAGGATTCACCACAGACAGAGTGGGGAACAGAACAGGCAGATTGATGAAGTACACTGCTGAGTGGAGCAGCAGACAGGTCAGGAGAGCTCTGCCGTGCCATGTGGGTCGCCTCCCTGGCCTGGGATCAAACTCTTGCTGAGGTATCTGTGGTTAGCTAGCTCTGTAGTGCTGTGTTTTAACCCAGTGTGCCACTAGGGAGGGCCTAGGGAAAGCATCTTAAGAGTAACTTCCTTAAACAGAGTCCCCTGTCACATCCTATTCTCCAAATACTTGGTTGGAATCAGAAAGTTTCAGGGTCAGGCACAAAAGTCACATAGAAGTGGGGAGAAGTACTGACTTGTAAGCAAAGGAAACAACTGATGAGTGAAACAGCCTTTAAGTTTCTCTGAAAAAAAAATTTTGTTCTTGATCTGATCACTCCAGAATAAAGACTCTTGAGCAGCAGTGCTGGAAATTTGTAGGCTGCTGCAATGAGTGGGAAAAAGCAGCACTACTGGCAGTCCAAAAAGTGAGTCTCAGATACCAGACATCTCATATAATACTCCCACATTTCTGAAGATTTTCTATTTTCACAGTATAAACTCATATAGGAAAAAGGAAAAAAAGCATTGAAAGCTAAATATATGTATGTATGTGTGTGTATACAAATATATATAATACAAATATATATATTTGCATATAAAATACAAATATCTGAATAAAAATCTATATATGTGAGTATAAATGTATGGATATACATATAAATATATGTATATATTTAGCTTCAATGTTTTTTTTCCCTTTTTCCATGAGTTTATACTGATAACAGAGTCTTCAGGAATGTGGGAATAATATATATATGTGTGTGTGTATAAACATATTTTTATATATTTTACATTTAAACATATGTACTTTGACATGTCCTTAATACAGAATGAAATTTGGGGGGATGCAATTACAAATTGAAGGAAGATGGCATGTTATTTGGTTTGGAGTTTAACCAGCTTTCTACCATGTCATAAAATCATATTAACAAGATCAGCTCTACTAATGGCATTTAAGTTGTCAACACTGTTCACCAACACATCTGTATCAGTCTGTATATTAAAACTGGAGATTGTAGCTGTAGTACAAGTAGCTATATACATTGTTAAATCCACAGTGAAATGGAAGGTAGGCATGACTCATGATTTACATAGTGAAATACAAATTGTTTTATTAAAAATTACTTTCTGCTATATTATGTTTACATTACAGTTATGACAAAATTGTTATTGTTGACATATGTATTGACAGGTGAAGTTATATGCTGACTATGTATTGCAAGGTAGTAAAAGCAGATTTATAATATATTGGCTTAAACAAAATTGGTCATCGCATCTAGTCAGGTTGAAAAAGGTTCTAGCCTAAAAAAAGGGAGAACAAATAAAACACAAAGTCTGAAAAAGAGGAGGAAAAAGAAAACAAGAAACCTGTGTATTTGCTCTCCTACTCTCATGAGTGTATGAAATAATTTTTCAGAAGCTATACAATATGTAAATCTCAACAAATTAAATACAGACACATCTGTAAGATTAAAGTGATACTAAAGGATTTCTGAGTATGTATAGAGGTAGATACTCTTATCACTAAGTTTTTATTTTAGAAAATAGTTAAGCTTTATAAATAACATTTTTATTAACACATAATAGATGCATTATTAATATTTAAAATAAATGAATAAATAAAAAATTACAGTACCACTCAGTTTTAATGTCTAACATATTAAATATTAGTAGTATGACATACAAAACTATAAGTTCTATAGGAGTCTCAATTTTTTTTAATATTGTAGAAGGTTCCTAAGTTTAGAAGGAGGATCAGCGTTATAACCATACAAAACAAGTATATTTAAGATATATACATACACACATACTCATAGAAATATCTTCTATGTATATATATATATATATATATGTATCTGAGCAATATTTAAAAAACATACACATGCATAAATATATCATATCCTAAAAAGAATTAACAATCATAAATTAAAAACAAAGTATCATTAATATAGAAACAATCATAACATACTTGCAAAGAAAGTTGCCTTTGATAAAAAGGAGATCACATTTAGAAAATAGGGAATTATGCAATGAAAATATAAAAGGTTGAAAAGAAAGAAAAGGGAATCCTAATATACCATTTGATTTATGTAGACAATAATTAAACAAAAAGGAGAAGTGACCTTTTGAGTTTAACTTAGCCTAAGTCTTGTGAAGTTTCTGGATGCTGGAAATGCTGGGAAGGTCTACAGAGAGTAATAAGCACAGTTAGCATGTGTGCCTGGAGACCTAGACAGACTCAAACATGAACCATTTATGAAAATTTCAGAACATTCTAAGTGAAAGTAGAAAGGTGTAATTTCATATTTATGAAATTAAAATAAAATTTCCCATAGTCCTTTATAGTATAATAATGATGATACTTCAATACTTTTAATCAGACAATCTGAAGCACTCTATAAACATTAGCAAATTAAGTCTCACAATACTCCATGCAGTAGTTAAGAATAATCATTCATTATATACTCAATAGTTAAAATGAGACATCAAGAGATTAAGTGATTTATCTCAAGATCATACATTCCCTGAGTTCTAAAAGAGGAGTCGTCTACAATTTTCTGTATCTTTTGCTCCAGCTCTCAATCTCCTCTTGCCAATTGTATCACTACAGAAAATGTGCTGTGTTCTCTATTTAGAGTCATTTTCTAGATTGCAGAGTTACCTGGGCATCTTTTTTGTTTGTGAAGTTTCCATATTTCCCCTTGGTAGGATATGAGCAGGATATACAAAATCCTACTCCTTACTAAAATCCCCATTTACGCTTTTTCAGTATATTGCTCAACTACTTTTTCCAAAGTAAGCATATTACCAGAATAACATTTACATTTAATAATTTATGAATTGAAAAAACAATTCAATATTAATTAACCAAATATTGATTGAATGGCTTTAAATATCAAGCACCACATATTTGATATCTATCTTCACAGATTTTAGTATTTACCAAGACAGAAAACTGGAGCAAGGAATTATATTTAAGTCAGACAAGGGGTCCTCAGAGGGAGTACAATACTTAAAATCTTTGAAAAATAAAACAGCTAGACTAGAAGTTACTTCAGAATAGTTTTACAAAAGGAAATGACTTTAAAGCTGATATCTGAGGGGTGAAAAATACTTAACCACACAAAAACAGACAGCATTCTTTGGTTAGAAGAAAATACTATAGCTGCCCTGAAGTGAAAGAAACTGCCGAGCTTACAACTGCAGAGGGAGTAAACAAGAGAACGAGTAGATACAAGCAAAGTAGCAAAATTGGAGAGAGAAAACATCATGGTAAGTCATATGAACAAAGTTAGATTTTTCTAAAAGCGATTGGACTCTCAAGGCTGTTTTAAACATGAGATCCTGTTTGTGTTCTGGCTGCCATGGCTGTGTGGGGTAGAGTGGGTTAGAAATGAGCAAGAGCCTGGCCCTCCCTCGTGCAAAGTGCTAGATTAATGCAAACTGCTATGAAGCTGTCTGCAGCCATTGGGAACTTACCTGGGAGGTGACCCACATGGCTACTATTCCCCTTAGCACTGTATTTCACTCAATCTGCCTGTTCTGTTCCCCAATCTATCACTGGTGAAATTTCTCACCCCCTGCACCTTGGACCTGTACCCCAGGTCAAGTAAAATTTAAATTAAGACTTTAAAAAAAAGAAAGAAATGAAATTAACAAGAGTCTAGACAGCAAGCTCAGTAAGGAACTTGCCCATGGTCCAGGCTAGAGGTAGCAGCAGTCTTTACTGGTACAGAAAAGGGAGACATGACAGCAGAGAAACAGAAATGCGTTCAAGAGACTGAAGACATGAAATTGAATGATTAACTTGATACAACAATAAACGGGAACAGAAAGCACAGATGGTTCCCAACTTTCACAAAATAAAATAAATCTAAAAGCTTCCATCTTGACTGTGAAACAAAGTTTAGCTTAGTGTAGTTCAGAAAACAAGATGAAATTGAAATGCTAGAACAAAGTATAGAAATTGGAAGGAAGGACTACTAGAGCTAAATCAGTGTATAAAGGATTTTATAGTGTATGAAAATAGAAAATGAATAAATGGCTTTACGTTTCAATATACATATCAAAACTTAAAGGAACCATTAAATTAACAGAAATATAATTAACTTTCAAGCTCTCATTGACATAGGTCATCCAAACCTTTAAATCGGTTTATGCTGTAACCAACAAGAAGTTATACATTCTTTTCAAGAACACATAGGACATCCATGAAAACTGACCACCTGCACTCTGTCTCTGGGAAATCCTCTCACACCCCGCACCTCTTGTATGCATAAATATATGAATCGTAATAAATACATATATATGTGTATATACACACTTAATAAATACATATATATGTATATACACACATAAAAATATATATGCACACACATAAAATATATCTATATATGCACATTATACATATATACATATATACATATATACACATATATACATATACATATACATATTTACAAGAGAATGATAGTCTGCAACTCACTAGGTCCCCGGGGGGGAAATTTCAAATTGTATAAAATTCTGTTTCCCTGACACAAATGTTAAAAAATCTTCTCAGCATCCCAGATAACAGAGGCCTTGCGGCAACTACCTGAGGGTCGCGCTCCCATTACTTCTTCATTCTTCCAGGCACTGGTCTCAGTTCTGTCTCTCCTCAAAAACAGAGTCTGGCTGTTCGGAGGCTCACATGCGTGGGTGTGCTTTTCCACATTACACTTCAGGTCTACAGAAGACCTGCCTCCTTCCACTAAGGGGAATAAATCCGAAAAGCAGTTTCACTTTTACGACAGATGCGAAAAGCACAAAGAACTTTGCGACAGTGGCTAGAAGCACCAGCTCCCAGGGCGGCGATGCCGCACGCAGGCTCCACCAGCGCTTCCGCGGAACTTTCTACAGGTATTTATCATATTATGCTTGATTTTCCTGCACTTTGCTGCTGTTTTAGGTTTTATGTGTTACTTGGTATGATTTTGTAATTATTTGGGATGCCCGGGAACTCACAAATGTTTGTAAATAAATTCACAATAATTTCGTCTTTGCTTCCTGCCGTTTCAACTTGGCCAAGTTTTCATAGAAATGCTCCACTTTCAGAGAGCAGAAGAGACTGGTGTGTTACTTTAGTTTTCCACTCCTTAGCCAAAGTGGCAGTGGCAATATTTACCACTTCTTGGGATTGTCTTTCTCTTTTTATGTTTATCTTCCCAACACCTATTCCTCTGCTTCTGAGAATTTATACCCCAGAGATCAAGAAGGGATAATCAAATCCACTGGCATGGGGTGCTATTAAGGCAGGAGTCAGCCAATTTTCATGAAAAGTCTGTTAATATCTTAGACTTATGCGCCAGACTATCTCGGGCAAGTACTCAGCTCTGCCATTGTTATGGAAAAACAGCCCTGAATAATATGTAAATGGACTAAGTGTCTGCAAATGTGTAGTCACTATCAAGTAATTTGCAAAGACAGGGTGATGGGTCAGGTGGAACCTATAGGCCCTCATTTGCAGGACCCTATTTAGAGGAATTAAAAAAAAAAAAAAAACTTTTCAGAAGACAAAAAAATAGCTTCCACCCCACCCCGCACTTCTGAGCTCAAGTTTTCTTTTCCAAAAACTTTATTCCAAAATTGTGGTGAATATTGAATTGCTTATATTCATAAGCAGGTTCATGTAACTACAGTCAAGTTTTTCTTGAGAGGCTTTCAGGTCTCAAGTGGGTCCTGTTGCTCAGAATCCCTCCTGTATTCTGCAGTCAGATGAAGCTCCCTTCTCAGAGATGCCTTTACCTTTACATTCGAACATTTGAAAATCTGTATTAGGTTCCTAGGGTTATGTAACATAATATCACAACACAAATTTATTATGCTATGGAATCACAAGTCCAGGTGGCATTGCTGGATTCTTGGCATTGGATTTCACCAGCCTGATGCCCTCTCTTTATCCAAAGTAACAGTTGCAAACACTTACCAGGACTGTGGTTTTCACCTAAGGCTGGGCACATCTTCCAAGCTTGTTGAGGTTAGCATATTTTATTTCCTTGCATTGTAGGAGAGAGGTCCCCATTCTAGTACTAACTGATCATTCTCAAATCCTGGAAGCTACCCCTAGGTCCTTGCCATGTGGCCCCTGTAGGCAGTTTATTAAATGA
This sequence comes from Condylura cristata, assembly GCF_000260355.1. Taxonomy (NCBI): domain Eukaryota; kingdom Metazoa; phylum Chordata; class Mammalia; order Eulipotyphla; family Talpidae; genus Condylura; species Condylura cristata. The sequence goes on from NW_004567137.1 coordinate 10,225,308, forward strand.
TTCGCTTTTTGAGGCCAGTCAGAATACAGCCCACTGATTTCCTCCTCTGAAACCAGATGGATAAATATTCTGCTTTTAAAAGGCCAGTTTCACTAGGTCATAATAATCTCCCCTTTGCCATATAACAATCACAGAAGTGATATTTCTTCACAGGTTCCATTTTAAAGGGGAGAGTATTATACAAGAATAAATACTGTTGGGAGTCACCTTAAAACTCTGTTAGATTTATCTTCCTCACTCTCAGCTGACAGATTTACTTCTTAATTCATTAAAAAAAAAAAAAGGAACTCAGAAGAAAAACTTACTTCCATGGCAAATCTAGCAACCTTCTTTCATCTAAACTCCTCCAACTTTGTCTTCACACCTGTGTTCAATGGACGTTTTGCCCATCTATCCAAAAACTTCATCCTTTGTTTACTAGATCTTATTACAACTAACCTATATATGATTATTATTTCAGTTATTTCTGTTTTCTGATGCATCATCTGTTTTACTAGACCATTGTTGATATAAACAATCTGCAGCATAACCAGCTAAAAATACTCTTCCCTAAAAACTATACTCTCCCCTGACTCACATTAAACCTTGACAACATTTCTCCACTGCCTTTCACAGCAAAATCACTAGCCTTAGTCATCATGATTTAACTCACCTGGAATTTGCTCAAAGTAGGCTTTTATTCCCACCACTCTTGTCAAAAACATTAATAAAATCCTTTTGCCAAAAATAATAATAGATTTTCAGCCTTCATCTTAAATGAACTCTCGTTGCATTTTTTACAGCTTATCTTTTCCCCCTTCTTGAGACACTTGTATCTCTTGAATTTCTAGACAACTTCTGGTTTTGGTTTTTCCTTGCTGATAGTTTCATCAGTACTCTTTGTAAGCCTCCCTCCTCTTCCAGACTTCTAAATATTGGAATTCCCCAAATACAATGGTCATATATTGGTACAATAATGCTAATAAACCATCAATATAAAACTTACTGTCAGTCAGCAATAAACATGTCTGACTTTCTGTGTGGTTCAGTTTATCCACACTGTCCTCATCTGTGCTCAATTGTGCTTCTGGGGTTGATTGTGTTTCTACCATCCTTCTTTTGATACCACAGGAACCTGGACCTAAGTTACTCCTGGTAAGGGTAGAATGTGAAAAAAAAAAAAAAAAGCAGAAATGTACAAGTACGATTTCAAGCTTCTCCTTGCTAGCATCCCATATTCCAGGGCTGAATCCAGTGTCAGGATGGGATAATACAATTCCTGGCAAAGAACTTAGATAGAAAGAACTCAAAGGAGGGGTCTTTAATTTACTAATCCATCACACCAGGGCTCTTCATTTTGTAGACTATCCACATTGGTGAACTCATCAATTACTTTAAATAGCAACAGTTGTTGAAGCCCAAATACAAATTTAAATCTT
>NW_004567137.1:10231725-10274966 GCF_000260355.1 Condylura cristata
CTTCTTATAATAAAAAGTTGACAGGCTTACATTGCGTACCGGTGGATTAGTTTCCCTTGGTGATGAGGTTTTCTTTTGTGCGCCGTGTGTCTGTTTGATGGAGGTTTAACAGAAAGCATTTTGGCAGAAATTGGATGCAGCAGGGATCATCTGGAGATGGCTGCTGTTCGATATTAACTGCACACAGTAACTTTTTTCCCCCCTTCCTTTATACCTTTATATATATATATATATATATATATATATATATATATTCTTCAGCCAGGTGACAGAGAGAGCTGAAACATTTCTCCCATTTCTCCTTTTGGAAATAAAGATTTTAATTCTTTTTAAGTATAAAGTGTGTCCCCACTTTGCAAATACCTCAAAATAGTAAATGTGCTTAGTTAGGCCTTTGTTTAATGCCTGCATAGCAAAACCTTTCTTTGCAAGGAGGTGTCAGTACACAAATATCTAAAAGTATATTTTTTATAACTAAATGCCTTTGATCCCACAAAAATCAGTGTGTAAATAGAAGTTGGTTAAAGATTAGAATTCAATGTTTTACAGATGATAGGGACTTGATACCTGCTTAAATTCAAAGAAAGAGACTCATGGGCCTTAATTTGCATTATTTACTCCCTATCCTCACCCCTTTCTTGTAATTCCATTTTATTACTCATCGGAAGCATTGCAAGTCTCATAATGGAGGCTTGCCAGATGTCGAATGTAGTGGAACATGCTCCAAGCATATGTATATATTTATACTTGTGAATATATGCACACAGAGAAAATAAATAGCTGAAAGGATACATCTCATTTCACAGGAAAGCACCAACCAGGTAGGTGGGAGGTAATAACCTGCACTGGCCCCTGCACGCTGCATCCAGTGCACGTCTATGTCTGATGTGAATACTCTGAGCTGAGAGCCAACGTGTAGCATGAATGACTTTCTTTTTAATAAGGGGATGTATCTGTGTATATACATTAAATGCAGTAACAATGCTGTTCTGTCCAATAACAAATATTTATTTCAAATGAACAACATTTGTTTGAAAAAATGTGATATTTGAATTATTTTATTTTCCAATACTGAAACCTTCAAGTCTGTTCACAGTGTGAAGTTCTTAGATCCTGGCAAAATGCTTATGATAGAGATAGGACAAGCCTAATCTGTACTTACCTCTGCTTCAGACAGCAGCAGTGACAATCCTGCCTGGCTTGTCAAGTTTCAAGAACTTGCAATCCTTAATTTAAACACTTGAGAGATCTATGGAGCCTGTCAGTCTGGTTAATTAAGCTCTGTCTTCTTTTAGCCCTCCTCCCCACCAAAACAAAATCTGGCTTTTCCTTTCTTTCTTTTTTTTATTTTTAAGACCACTTAAGACTTTATCTACTGATTAAGAAAACAGGTTCCAGTCTAACTAGAATTATTTTAGACTTTAGTGAATATTTCTTAATATTCAAAGGACAAATATATTAAAATCTTCATTTGGAAGTGTCATATATAGATTGGCTTTAGTAGGTTCAGTTTTCCTCTTTATAAACTAATGAAAGGAAACATTGGGTAACCCAGAATAAGAAGTAATAGAAAAATAATATGTATATCAGAGTATATGTCAGTACTTAATTTTCATCCTGGATGTATGGGTTCTATGTCATTTATAAATACTGGATGCTTCAAAGTGGGCAGAATCCATTCTTTTGCAATCATAAAAACTGGGCTTCTAGCAATAATTTGTTTTCTTGCCTTTTCTTTTAAGATTTATGTATTTATGCATACAAGACCTAGGGTACAGGCCAGGGGTGTGGGGTGTGTATGAGAGGATTCACCAGAGACAGCATGGGAAAAGGGACAGGTGGATTAACTGAAATACATTGCTGAAGGGTATAGCATGGGGGACAGGAGAGGTCTGCTGTGCCATGTGGGTCACCCCCCAGTCAGGGATTGAACTCATGCTGCAGTGGCTGCAGAGAGCTTCAGAGTGCTGCACTTTGACCCTTTGTGCCACCAGAGAGGCCCTGTGGCAATCACTTGTAAGGAGAATTTGTGAATGAGGGGCCGCTGGGAAAAAAGAAGGTAGAATAGTCAAGATCTCAAGTATACCTGAAAGTCTATAAATAGTTAAAATAAAAAGGAAAATTATATTCACTAAAATAGAATAGTAAAGAGAACACACTAAGAGCCTATCAGTTTCCAAGTTCATATATATGTGTGTGTGTGAGTGTGTATCTTAAGAATGGTAATGAATACTATATAATCAACTTATATTTACCTTCACACTTTGATAGCCAAATGTGTTTTAAATTCTCATTGTCTCTATTTTAACAAAAATCTCATACATTTTCAGTTTTGTTGTGGATAATATAAGAACTATCATTTGCTCCATTTTTACCTTCATCAGTATTTAATGACTCTGATTTTAGCATTTGATGGTCATGTTCCCTGTGTCCTCACGGTGCTAGGAATGTAGCCACTTTTCTTCCCACTCCTCAGTTCTTTCCTCCCCTTACAACACAAAGTGATTGTCCTCCCTTGGTTACTTTAGGCCAAAACATAGTCTATGAAACTGTCTTAAACATCTCGTTTCTCCTCTCCAAACCATCTCAGAATATATTTTTCTCATCTCCCATGGCTACCTTTATCCCAAGGAAGTACTTCTCAGTCTTACTCAGTTCAGTTATTTACTTTATTGGTTTTTTATCTTTGTTTGGTATTTCTCATTTTCTAATTATCAACATCAATGAATTATAGCTCATAGGTATAGGAATTGAAATTATCAAAATGGACAAATTATATACAAGAGAAAATTTGAGCAATTGTAAATATGTAATTTGGGAGGGGTTGCTAAATAATATTATCAACCATAGATAATATATAATATTATATAATATAAATATTATATAATAATATTATAATATCCCATGTAATTTGGAAGGGGTTGCTAAATAATATTATCAACCATAGATAATATATAATATTATATAATATAAATATTATATAATAATATTATAATATCCCATGTAATTTGGGAGGGGTTGCTAAATAATATTATCATAATATTATAATATTATCTTCCTCAGGCACTTTTCATATGACTATGCTGGCAATTGGATTCACTGGTCAGGCATATAATGTTTTTGAATTTAACACAGGTACACATGACATCTTGAAGCATGCACAGAAGCAGTTGACACAACTTGGATACAATCACTACCGTTACACTTTCTTATTCAGTGTACACAAAGCCATTTTCATCTTTACCTCACCTCTTAACCTGCTTTCACTAGTCGCAGACATTTATAGCTACTTATTCTTGAGTTGACAGACAGTGTGAGGTATCAGCCAGTCTTCAGTTAGCAGGGATTCTACCAAATGTTACAATAGCAGTAATTAGGTAATTTCTGAGATGAGATGCACCATACTGAAATTGGTCTAGACAAATCAGTTTCTTGAGATATAGCCATAATGAACTTCAACATTATCCTCATTTTAAGTTCAGAAGATGAGGGTAGGATGAAAGGAGAGTAAGGTAGAGACAGAGAGAGAGAATAAATACAAGCTTACAAGCACATGAGAGAAAAAAGTCAGAATTATCTTAGTATTACCTAAATTTGCAAGCTCATATTATGATCAGTCTTAGGGTATTCTATCTTAATGGTCCAAGACGGCAGTTAGGGTTTTAGTTATCAGATATTCCATGAAGTAGAAATGAATTAGGGTAAATAATGCATGTCTGTTGTCTTTTATCATTTAAAGGGTGGAGTCAACTATTATGCAGCTGCCATCTTTTCATATAGTAAACATTCAAATGGGTCTTAAATTTGTGATTCACCTCTCACTGGTATCAAATTTCCAGAAACAATATTTTCACGATATTTGCCAACCAATACCAAACCTTAATTCTAGATTGACTGAATGAGGAGCCAACATCGAAGTGCTGGGCACACAGAAAATATAGTTTTTCTCTTTTAACTGTACATTTTTTTCTATTTTCTTTCATGGTAAACATTTAATCTCTCAAAGTCATGTCTACTACTCACCATCTAACTTTGCACATTTTTATTTCAGTTATTCTGTTTCTTCCTTATAACATTGTGCTTTCCCAATAGTCCCTCAAAACTAAGAACAAACACAATAAGCATATTCCCAATTAATCATTCTGTAATATATGTTAAAATGGTAATGTTGACCACAGGTATTGATGAATAAATAGTTACCTCTTCTCAAAGGCATAGTTTTGTTGTGACAGTTTGTAAAGCTGAATGCCATAAGTAGTTTCTGCATTTAAAAAATTTAAATGGTGGTTTTAAGAATATTGTTGCCTATAGTATTGGCAATCCAACTGCGAAAGACTAAAGTAATTGAGATATTTAATTATCTCTCGGAGATTCTTAATTATCTCACATTGCAATAAGTCTGAATGAACAAGCTGAGATGTGATCATGTAATGTCTTTGTATTCTGCTATCTTTAACTCACTGCTTTCCTACATATCTTGTTGCCTAATCTCATAGTGACAAGATGGCTGCTGTAGCTCTATCACCTATATGCAAATCAAAGTAGGAAGATGAAAGGAGACCATGAAGCCACTACATCTGTCCCCTTTATTTTATAAAGATTTATTTATGCATTCAAGAGCTGCAGCACAGGCCAGAGGGGTGTGGGGCAGGGGGGAGAAGATTCACCAGAGACAGATTGGGGAGCAGAACAGGTAGATCAACTGAAATACACTGCTGAGGGGAGCCCAGAGCAGGTCAGAAGAGGTCTTCTGTGCCATGTGGGTCACCTCCCAGGCCATGGATCCAATTTATGCTGCAGTAGGTACAGATAGCTTCACAGCTGTACTTTAACCTGTTGTGCCACCAGCGAAGGCCCTGTCCCTTTTGTTAAGAAATAAAAAAGGCAATTTCAGTTCTCTTATCTAAAAAATATGTACCATGATTGGTTCTACTTTTTTTTTTTAATTTACTTATTTATGCATACAAGAACTGGGGTACAGGGCAGAGGTGTAGAGGGTTGAGATATTTCATCATAGAGAGTGGAGAGCAGAACAGGCAGATATACTGAATTACACTGCTGAGGGAGCAGCAAGTTGGCCAGGAAATATCTACTATGCCATGTGGGTCACCTGCCTGGCTGGGGACCCAGTTCATGCTGCAGTGGCTGCTGATAGCTTCATAGTGTTGTGCTTTAATCTGTTGTACCACCAAGGTGATCTTTATTAGTTCCACTTTTACAGAGAAGAGATATGTTAACTATTCTTGACTAGATTGACAAAAGAGAGCAAAAGTGAAGTTAGCCGAACTAGTCAAACATCCTTTCATAGCAATATTTAAAGTAAATTCATAATTAATATGTCAGAAAGAAATATCACACAATGTAAGTGCTTTAAGTGGAATTCATTTTTTAAAAAGTTAGCCAATGTTTTAGTTATTGTCTTACAATTGATGATGTTGTTGCCCTGACAGAAATTTACACTCAGTCTTTTCTGGTGTATATATACTAAATTAAATTACCCATTTCAAAATATTTAGTGTGCAATTACATGCTAGCTAAATAGGGAGGCATTTAGGTTTGGATCAGCAAAGAAGAGAGGTGAGCTTAAAAATTAGTAGTCAATACTAAAATTATTGGAGTTTAAACATATGGAAAGACAGCAGAAGTTTCAATCAGACTCTTCATAAAAATTAACCTAATAGCTTGTTTTCATTTACTGACTCTTAATAATTCAATCAAACAGTGTTATAACACATTTGAATGTCACCCTTTGAAGGTAGTAAATAATGCCTAAATTTTGGTAAAGATTAAGAATGATTAAAAATCAATGTTTCAGTGGACTTTGTGAGTTGGTATCACACTTACTAATGTGCTATATTTATAAACTTCAACTCATACTGACTTATTCAGGACAATTTATTTATTGAATAATTCACTAAATCACTTTTTATTCCATGTCTTTTGCAGTCACTGTTAAATGATTTTTCTTGATATATTGTGACTTTTTTGTAATTAGCATTGAACATAAACCCAGAATTCAAGAGAACCTATAAAATGGGTGTTTAAACTTGGAGTTTGGGTGTGGTTGTTATTTACTGCATTTAATTAATTTAACACACAATTCTGGGTTGATACTTGACCATGATGGAAATGTCCAGATAATAATACTATAAGGATGTGTATGTATGTTACTCACTTAGTGATCATTTTCAGATAGACTCATTAATGCTGATCTTACCCAAATTTGTCACTGGAGATTTGAAATCACTAATCATATTCCCATTCTGAAGTGCTAGGAGATCTGCAGATGAAAATTTTCATTTACTATATCAGACAAATATGAACTAAGTTGAATGGATGACTTCTCATCAAATTGATTATTTTTATCAACACTTCTAGAGGTGCAGGTGAAGTCAAGATTTCACTGGAGTTTTAATATTCACTGGAGAACCTATATCATATTAAACTCTAATGAAAAAGTTCTTTTTACATTACACAATATTTTTCACCTTTGGGGAGTTTAACTCATCAGTAAAAACACATTATTCCCTAAAATGTTTCAGGGACATGACTCAAGATAATTATCGATGACTGAGTGTTTTCTTACATAAAATTCACATTTTGATTTTTATTGTTAAATATCCATGTGTTCCATTCAAATTAGAAGTGACCTGAACACATTTCCAAAGAACCCCAGGAGAAATAGGAAGTATTTCCAGAGTTACAGAGAACCTATAAATACAATGAATTTAGGTTATACCCATATGTGTCCACTACCAACTAGTATTTAATTACGGCTGACACTTGGAAAGTAAACAAAAAGTGTATATTTGAAATAGAAATGAAAGGAAGCAGATGTGAAGTGAAAGCATCATATGGTTGGAAGGCACCTGACTACAATGTAAACTAGAGCAGATGCTGATGTAGAGGAACAGGAAAGGTGTAAAAATTCATGGAAGGGAAGAGCTAATACTCATAACAGACTTGTGATATCCCTTCACTTTAGAAAACTTGCTGGAAGTAAACACTGCAAGCAGTAAGAGATACAACTTTATGTGTACAGAAATCTCAATGTGCTAAACTGCTCTCTAGGTATTTTACTAAAAATGTATTTTCTAAGCCTATATCTACCTTTATTATTCATGAATTAATATTTCTCCATTGATTCCTTGTATAATAAAATTTAAAAACCCCAAACTTTGTTTTATTGACTTGACATGTAGGTCAGGAAAATGTAAAGGTCCCTAAATTTTACATAAAATGTTGGCTATATGCTACCTGGAAAACTGGAGGAAATAATTTAGGCAGAAACTTTCAGTCAAGGAAGAAAAGAGAGGAAAATTAAGTAAAACTATGTAAATAACATGCTTAGTGTAATGCCTGGCTTATTAATAACTACAAATAGAAATGATACAAGGAGAAGAGTGAGAATAGCCATTGATTCCCAGTGTAAATTCTCATTGGATTATTTTGACAAGTTTGTAAAGGCAGAGCCCTTTAATGAACTCAAGAAAAAAGTACATAAAATTTTGACTTGCCAAGTTTCTAGAGAACGTAAAAAAGGAAAAGCAATAGCAATATAATATCTCAATAATTATTTTTTAAATTAGGTTAACTAAGGTATAGTTATTATAAATAAGCTACCTGTTTATTGAATGTTCAATTTTAGAAATCTTGAAAGATGAACTTCTAAGAAAACATTACCATAAAGTGAACATATTTATCATTCTTCATGCCCTTTATAATCATACCCTTCCTACATTTTTCAGCCAGGCAACCATGTATGTATCTTCCATCATGATAGATTAGTTTTGATCCTTGGGGATTTTTTTTATTATTATTAATGGAATCTTAGCAGTAGATTTTGTTTTATGTTTGGCTTTTTTCACTCAGTGTAATTATTTTTAGGTTCATATACATTGTTACACGTGTGCATAACTTCTTATTGTTGAATACATTTCACTGTATGATTATATCACAGTTATTTATTGTACTGATGGACATTTTGGTAGCTTTCAGTTTGACAGTATTATAACCTTGCTATGAATATTAATGTACAGATATTGCACAAATACCTATGAATATAATGACTAGACAAACGTGGATAGCATGTTTAACTTTTTAATGAACTGTAAGCACAGTCATTGTACCAATTTACATTCCTGCCAGCACTATATGAGAATTACAAATGCTTTATAACCTTACCAGTCCTTAGTATGGTCAATATTTTTAATGTTAGTCATTTTAACATATATAATAATATCTTGTGGTCTTCATTTTTCTCATAAGCAATAATGTTGAAGATTGTTTCATATGTCTATTTATAATCTATATAGCTTCTTTGATAAATTATCTACCCAACTATTTATCTCACTTTTGAATTAATCTGTATTATTGGTTTGTAAGAGTTGTCCTCTATAGATTAGATTCAAATTTTTGGTCAGGTAGGTGTTTTCCATATGTCTTCTTCAAACATCTAATCTTTTCATTCTTTTAATGGTGTCTTTTAATGAGCCATTTTCATCATGATGAAATTCTTTGATGAATTCATTATTTTTATTTAATAAATCATGATATTGTTACATATAAGAATATATACTCCAAAATTAAAAAGAAAAATTCCTCATGGAAATTTTACAGTTTTAGGTTTTACATTTGGGCCTATAATTCATTCAGGATTAATGTGTATAAATAGCACAAGGTATGAATTGAAATTTATGTTTTTACATATAAATGTTCAGTTGTAATTAGCAACATTTGTTGTAAAGACTATACCTTCTCCATTAAATTATCTTTTTATCTTTGTCAAAAGTGAGCTCTTCATATGTGTTTGGGTCAATAGGTAAATCCCTAATCAATGTCATCAATCTTTTATCATTGCATTTCTATAACGATGTCTCAATTATGGTAGCTTTATATAAAAACTGGAAATCATCTAATTTATTTTTCAAGGTTTGATTTTCCTTTACAAAATAGAATCTGTCTTTCTTGGTCCTTTGCACTTACTTTTAAATCTTAATATCAGTTGTTGACTTCTTTGAACTCAATAGTGATATTTTAATTTCATGTTGAAATCAGCAGATCAATTTGGGAGAAATGCTATCATGACAGTACTGGGTTTTCTGGCATATAAATATGTTGTAGCTTTAAAATTGTGTAGATTTTCTTTCATTTCTTTCAGCAATTTCCCTATCTGTGCTACCCTAAATGATAATATAATTTTTTCATATTTATTATTGCTACAATATAGAAATGCCATTGATTTTTCTATGTCAATCTTGTTAGAATCTAACTAAATTGACTTAATAATTCTCTGAGCATTTTGGTAGAATTAATCAGATTTCCTAATATATTACCATATTGTGTATGAATGAGGAGTGTTATCTTTTTATCTACTCTGGATTCTTTGCATTTCTGTATGTTGACTTAAAATATAGGCTAGAAATTGAATTACAAAGTTATGTTAAAGAGTCAAGAGAGAACATCCTGCTATGTTGATGACTTAGGGTAAATGTATTACATCTTCATCATTAAGTATGATGTTACAATTTTTCCATAGAGAGTCTGAGTTATGTTGAGTAAAATCTTCTTATTTCTAGTTTGTTGAAAACTTTTGTCAGAAATGAATATTGAAGTTTCTCAAACTTTTTCAGTTTCATTTGAGTACATAGTCTGTTCTTCTCTTTTGAAAAGATATTTAGATGTCTTATAGTGTTTTACATTGATAATTTCAGTGTTAAATTATGCAGTGAACATGAGTTATTCATCTTAAAAATGTTGAATTTTATTTAGAATAAAAAATTTTATATGAAATTTTACAACTATGTTCATGAAGAATATTTTCCATATTTTTTGTTCTTTGGTACTTTATTAAGTTAATGCTGACTTTGGAGGATGAATTCAATGTTGTTATTCCTGTTCAGTGGAGGAGGAATTTATGTAAAATTTTCAGTATTTCTTCCTGAAATGTTGGATAGGATTCATCAATAAAATTCTCTGGAGCTGAAATTTTCAAAATGATAAAGCTTTAAAATATAATTTCAAAATGTTGGTATGTATGTGGCAATCTATATCTTGTTAGCATGAAGTTGCTCAAAGTAGACCTTTACTTGTATTTTGCTTATAAAATCACTGATGTCATCTCTCTTACCCACCAAATTAGTAATTTATATCTTCCTCTTTTATTCTTGATCAGTCTGCCTATGGAATTTATCACTTTTATTGATCTCCTAAAAGTATTCATTTGGGGTTTAATATTTCTGTATTTTTTTATTTCATTGTCTTCCACTTTGACCTTAAAATATATATTTTTAATTGTCATCTTTGGGTGGCAAGAATGGCTTTGCAGATTATTTCTATTTTCCTGCTTGCTTTGGGTTTTATTTGTTATTTTTTTTTTTTTGATTCCTTCAAGCACAGGTGAGATCACTAAGATGGAACTTCCTTAATGTAAGCCTTTCCAGCAGTTAATTTCCTTATAATACTGCTTTAGAGGACTATCATACGTTTTGATATGTAGTATATTAATTTTCAGTCCATTAATTAGTTTGTAATTTTCTCTTGATTTTTCTCAATAATTATTTAAAAGAAAGTTATTTGTTGCTTTATAGGAAATTATCTCTTTTAAGACTTAAAAGTAATTTTTAAAATATATCTGCAATTACCTCTTTGGTGCTTTTCATTCACCTGTGTAGGTCCACACTTTTGTCACTCTTATCTTCTTTCTGGAAGGTTTTAAGGATTTTTTTTATTATGGGTCTGCTGGTGATAAGTTATTTCCTGGGTTTTTTGTCTACCATTGTTTAAATGTATTTTTAAATGTTTATTGGATATAGAATTCTAGGTTGAAAGAGTTTAGGGTTTTTGGTTTTTTTTTGTTGTTGTTTTTTCTTTTGTACTTCAAAGATAAAGTTCAGTATCATAAAAGTATTTCAGCACTATCCTTACTTGAATTTTTTCTGGTGTGCAACTTCCCTCTTTATCTTTGCCCTACCTCTCATCTCTCCCATCCATGACCTTTGTCCTGTATCCTCATTGAGGTGTTTGATGCACTTGTGTTTGAACACAGCCCACATCCTAACTGTCCATATCCTTAACAGTCAGTAACTCCTCAGATACTCCTCAAATATGGAGGTTCATCCATAAAGAGTGCCAGATACCCTTAGAAGGTTGGTCAAGAGAATAGGGATTGATAACCTGGAAATAGTGAAAGGATTATTTGGGAGGAAATGGCTGGGTCTTAAGAATCCAGAGCATAGTATATAAGGGTGGGTGAAGACAGCCCATTCTCCACTTTGCAATGGAACACTTTGCTTATATGTAAGGACTTCATTTCTCAAGATCAATGTAATGCCAGTTAATGCATTTTCTTTAAGAATGCATATGCTTCTATCTAAATCAGTGATTAATGCTTTTTATCTATAATATAAATCATAATATTTTCATTTGACCTGTAACTAAACACATCACATATAGTTTACAGTAAGTCTTAACTCACACAATAATTTCTTGAAAATGGCAACTTTAATTAAAATGATGGATTTTTTTTCTCTTCAGTATTATAACAAAAATAGTTGAGGACCTCCCTGGTGACCAAGGAGTTAAGATTCAGTGCTATCAATACAATAACCCACAGGGATGTCCTGAGTTCAGTCCCCATCCAAAGAGCTAACCTACATGTGGCACAGCAGATCTCTTCTGTCTTGCCCACTGCTCCTCTCGGCAGTGTATCGTATTAGATCCATCTCTTTTGCTCCCCACTCTGTCTCTGGTGAATATTCTCAATGCTCCTCACCCCCGTACCTCTGGATTATACCACAGTTTTCCTACATACAAAAAAGAAAGTTTAATAAAATGGCAGTATTGGAGGACGTTTTATAAATTACAATACTATGTACAGTTCTTTATAGCCTTAAACAGTGCTTACTGGCTCTGTATACAGCAAACTCTCAGTATGACTTGCAGAATTAACAACACCTATACTGAATCAACATCTTTCTCTTTTTCACTGCTCCTTTAATATATATTCTGGACAAATTGATCAAGTCAGCTATATCCAATTTTATGTTATTCTTGCTGCACCCAAAGTTATCAAAATAATGACTGAAAGAGGAGTCAACAGTTAGACATTAGTATTAGTTAATTTTTCAGACCAAGAAAAGCTAACAATGATGAAAAATGATAATTAGACACAGGATAGCCAGAAACAGCAATAGAAAAGCTTGTGTTTCTGTCTCTGTGTATTTTTTAAAATTTCAAACACTGAATTTCCAAACACTGGACTTCAATATTTTTCTTCCTTGAAAACATTTGAAAATTTGCATTGTTCCTCTCCTCTGGGACCAGGTATGCATCTTCACTTTTAGGGTACATTTAGGTTGAAATAAGAGTCAGATGGAATAAATTTCTAGTTTCAATGTTCCCTGTGGAGATTCATATATATCAAGAAAGTTTCCCCATTCCTCTTCTTCATTGGGGCACCAAACACTGAGGCAAGTCACACTTCAGTCAGGGCCTCTATTTTTCATAGATAAATAGGAGTTTTCCCTTCTTGATCTAAAATTTAAACTATATGAGACATAGTGACTGTGGGTGCACAGCTTTCAAGTATAAGTTAATTGGACACAAGCTTAGCTTTCATGATGAAAATCAATCATGTCTATATAAACTATCACTTCAGCTTTCACACATATGTGGCACATAGAACTACTATCTTAAATATTTTCATGAATGATACAATCAATGTGGAGAAGAGTTACACTCCATAAAGGAAGCAACCTGGAGAATAAGCAGGCTAAGGGAAGTGAATTACATTGTTTGCTTAGTTTTATACTGAGCCCAACTTCTCACTAAAGCAGCTTTAAAGAACTGTCTCAGTGACTAATACTAAGAATATTTACTCCTTTCCCCACCTCTGAATGTTAAAGTACCATTCCCCTTGCCTATTACAAGTATGCACCAGTCATATTAGATAACCTGTTCAGTGAGCACAGGATCTGTTTCACTCTTATTCCTTAATTAGAAGTCTTGCTTCATAAGCATTATGTTCCTTCTCTGCTCCTCAAAAGGTTGGCTAACAATAAAGAATTTTAATCTGTTCTATTTAAGGTAACTTGTGGTTTTACATTTAGCCTTCGGCCTCTTTATTTATCTTTGCTGAACCCAGCTCTTCTTAATACTGAGAAGGTTTTCTAATGTTTCATTTTTCCATATTTCTTAAAAATAACAGCATTGCTCTATAAAGCAGTTAAGGTTCTCACTGGGCAAATGCAAAGAAACCCACATCAGCCCAAAACACATTCTTCCCAATAGAAAGTACATAAATGGGCTCCAAGCAATGTTACACCTTTTCCCTATGAGTGATTTCCTTTAAATGTATTCTCTCTCTTTCATATAGCCACCTGCCATTTTTGCTTTATTGCAGCCAGAAGGTTTAAAGGCATTGCTTTTAAACATCTTGAAAGTTTCCCATTGATAAGAAAACGTAGTAAAAGCACTTTTAAGTAAATAGTGGCACACACATCACAAATCAGACATTTTGATACCATCTAGGTTCACACCATGTGGTATAAAGTAGTCCAGTGATTGTGATTTGGCCAGGATTCTCAGCTATATAGAAGGGATGTGGATAAAATTCAGAGTTGTTATAGGTACTGACTAGATCGTAGGTTGTTTCATGTGTATGTAGAATGTAGTATGAAGGAGGGGAGCAGGAATGATTGAAATACAAAATATATAAACATAGTTTTTAGTGTTACATGCTAAAAAGGAAAAATACAATTACTTGTTACATAATAGCTACCATTATATAGAGCTTATACTTTTTTATTATCACAGTCATATTTTTGAAATGAATTAATTTATCTTTCAAAGAAAAAACATTTTGTGGTCTCCATTCTATTTCAGTCCGTCTACAGGCCACAGAAAGAGATGCCAGTGAGATGTGAATGTAGATAGAGACCTGTCACAAAGATTGCTGTCTGAGGTTGAAAAGGAGAGAGCTAGATTTGCAATCAAAGACTTGTCATTGATGAAGTATGGATTAATCTAGGACAAGCGTTTGCAAACATCTTTCTATTTTCCCTTAGTTCTGTGGGTAGTAGGGGCCCAAATGAAAAAGATGGCAGATTTGGACAGCAGTGGAGAGGGCTGACCATATCTAAGTGGAGCTAGCTATGCTTCTGGCCTCCCCAGCTCTGCTTTTATCTCCAAAAGAAAGACAAGAGTGGCTGGCAATCATGATCATGACTTTGAAAACTGTAGGGTAAAGTTATCTACTTTTGATACTTCTAAACAGTATATATGTACTTTCTAGAAATACTTGAAAACAGTTTGAGAAGTATATGTAGATTTATTGCCACAGATTATGTCTAATTGCTTTTATTTCCTGCTATTGTTTCTGTTGCCTTCATTGTATCGTATATGAATGAGTAGAGAAGGGTTTGTGTGCATGTAAAGAAAAATAGAAATCCATTTAAAAATTTGTATGTACTAGAAGATGGTGAAGAAAAAGTTTATTATACATGGCACTAAATGAACATAACTTGGGCTGATAGACCATGGTTCAAAAATTGTAAGGATATTCCTTCTGAATTTAATAAAAATATTGTCAAATAGTTAGTCAATTTCTAGTAATTATACATTCATTCCTATATCAAGATTGTTGATCAAGAAGATGATGCAGAGAAAGCTGTTACTCATTAAAGATGTAAGAGGAAAATTGAAATTCCCAAAACAAAACATGTCATATGTCAAATGCTTTGCTCTTACCTATATACAATGGGCCAACAGAAAAAAATAATATACATAGTTGGAATACACTAACATGGAAAGATTGAGACATATTTTATCTGCAGAGAAGAGACATTAATCTTTATCTGAAAAATGTTGTGTTGGCAAGTTTATATTTTTCCCTAGAATACTTAGACAAAAAGAGAAGTATCAACCACATTCTTTAGACACAGCCATCAGCCAGCTCTGCAAATGAGCAACTCCAATGTGAAAACACTCTCAAAGTTCTAAATGAGTTGTCCCTGCGGTAATAAAGAGAGGACATTTTACAGTATGACAGTATGTAAGACAGCACTATCAGCTGTAGTTTATTTAAAGCATGAGGCCTGTAACAGGAAAATAATGACTTTAATAAAATTTACTATTGACTTTGTAGGCTAAAATCTTTCTGTCATCAGGAATACAGAAAACAACCTGTCTGAAAACCCTTCAGTTAAATATATTCCTTTAATATTTCAAAGCAACTTGATTTTTTTAAATATACACACTACTTCAAAAGACACTGTACTAGAGTAGAAATTAGTATTTTAAATAGAAAGTTGGCACTGCTTACATAGGAAAAAATTGGTAATGACCTATGACACTGTCAACTAAAAGCAAATTTGAGGAAATGGCAAAAGCAGTTAATGCAATTCCTTGAAATGCTGTATAAAATTGTATAGCAAATGAAAGATTTATAAATTATCCAGTGTCCTTCTCATCTGAAGAATATCTTTTAATCATGCAGTATAGTTTCTTAGGAAGTACGCCAAAGAGCTTACTGGGTACACATGAAAATCTCCAGCATGTTAAGGAGGTTGGGGTCATTTCTGAAAATGGAGAAAAGTCAGAAACATATGGTGTGATTTTACTCTCTAGCCAATTTGATTAAACGCAGGGTAGATCTCTCGTAGGGTGTAAGAGAGGTCATGCCCACTCTATGAAAAGCTGAAGAAATTCCATTCCTTTAATGTTTTACATAGTTAAAATAAACTGTGGTAAAAAGTTTCCCAACAGTGTATGACAGCTCAATTTAGAGGTGAAGCCTTTTAATAAAACCTCATGAAATGAATACTTTGGTTTATGCTCTCTGTTTGTGTTTCCCTCTGGAGTGCTTAGCATTATGAAGCTGTGGTTACTTGCTTTACTACTGCAGAATAACATCATGAAAGGAGAGACCAAAGCTTTGTATCAGAAAATATCCAGAGTGAGTAGAAATGCTGATAGAGGAGCCTTAATTTAAAGCTAAACTACTTTCCTATTTGCTTTTAACGTGCTATTGTGAAGTATATAGCCTTGAATTACAGGATATTATTTAAACAAAGGGAAAAAATCCACAGGGGCTTTTACACATTAACCTATAGCTTATTTAAAGAGAAAATTATGAACCTTGGAATCACATACTAGTAGTTTTTTCTAAGCTTTAATAAGAACTTTAAACCCAAGCATTGCCTTACTGAATTAAGTATATATGTTGGTATTATTTGGAAGAAAGAGAAGGCAAAGGAAAATATAAAAAGTTGGTTCATTTGGGCCCTCCCTGGTGGCGCAGTGGGTTAAAGCACCACACTAAGAAGCTAAAAAGCCACTTCTACATGAGTTCAATTCCCACCTGCCCCGGAGGTGACCACATGGCGCGGCAGACCTCTCCTGACCCGCCCGCTGCTCCCCTCAGCAGTGTACTTCATCGATCTGTCAGTTCTGCTCCCCACTCTGTCTCTGGTGAAGCCTCTCACCGCCCCTGAGCCTCTGGACTGTACCCCAGTTTTGTATGCACAAATAAATAAATCTTTAAAAAAAAAAAAAGTTCATTTATACAAGAATTCTGGCACCGCTCTCCATATGGAGACAAAATTCTACTTCAATACCATCTAGGATCTCAAAAACAATTCTAAGGGGACCTAGTATTATGCCTCAGACCAATTAAATGTTTAATCTAGTGGCAGAAGTAGACGTAATTCTTTCAAGATCAGCCTTAGTTCCAACTCTCTTTCTTTCCAGTGATGCTCTGGCTTACTCTGATCTGTTCCTAATGTGAGGAGAGTCATCAGGGAAACTGGTACACTCTTCATTGACCACTCAAAACCTTCTCTCTTATAATTCCTGACTATCTGGCCTGTTTGTAACTACTGTAAGATTTGACTATACATTTTATTGGTGAGTGTGAAGAAGACCTTGAGCATAACATTGAAAAGCATGTGACTTATATGGGTGGTTATGCAATTATGAACCCCCATGTCCCCTGAGGGAATTATGGCTACCTCATAATTATGTATCAGTTGATTTTGACAATAAATGTTGCAATCAGTAATGTATGTTGTCTTTAGATGTATTATTTTTTCCCTCTGGTGACTTACCAACTTTCCAAATGTACCTGTAAAAAGATTTGTAAATTTCTTCCTCTAAAATTCTTTAATAACATCAAATATATAGGAATAGAGTTGATTAACCTGTAATTGAGAAAAATAACTACTTATTCTTTAATTGCTCTGGAATTGGGAGGTAGACTCAGTTTAACTCTACCAACCTCCAAGCTAAATATAAGAAGCCTATAAGGTAGTGCTTTGGTCATAACTAGGATTGAATTGCTATATAAGAAATCTGATAGAAATGCAAACATGAATGTGGTGCTCTTCAAGGGCTTTAGGGAGTTTCTGAGATGTAGAAAAAATATATTTAAAATGTCTTTGTCCTCAAATCTTGTCTCCCAAGATTTCTTAGTTCTCTGACTTCTACTTTGAGTTCAATGACATCATAATTCCCTCTCCTAGTTAATCTCTAATTTAATACACTTTTCTCTATTTAAATATAATTTTAGATAGACCCCTTGAGGCAGCAACAATGAAAGAATTTCATAAATTGATTTGAATAATAGAGACAAAGAAAAACCTTTGCTTTGTTCAGTACGTCAACATTTATTGTGAGTGACCAAAACACACAAGATCCCAGAGGATCTTATTTTCTGTTGAAGAGACAGACGATAAAACAAATAGGTAAGATAATATATGTTTCTCATGTGGTAAAATGCTTGGAAACAAAAATAACAAGATAACGGAAATAAGACTGGACGTGAGCTGGGGAGAGGATAAGACCTGATTGTGGTATAAAACTGATCTTGGAGCAGGTGCATCTCACCTACCTTTCATGCGGTGCCCTGAGATGAGACAGGTGTGGACTAGACCTCACAGTGCCACCATCTGATCCAACAGATATTTCACTTGGTCAAAAGATGTTAAAAATACATCCACAGGATCCTTTCAATGACCCAGTTCTGCAGTGGGTTCCCAACGCTGCCAAGAGACCTCTCTATGTGAAAACAGATTTGCTTAAAAATTAACATTCAAGCAAACCAGTTATTTTATTCCCAGTATAGTCACATAAAGTAGTGTGGTGATGAAAGGTACTGGTACACCAGAAGGTGTTTTCTTTTTCCTTTTTTTTAAGATGTATTTATTTATGCATATAGAACTGGAATACAGGCCAAAGGTGCAGGGGCAGTGAGAGGATTCACCAGAAACACAGTGGGGAGCAGAACAGGCAGATCTACAAAGTACACTGCTGAGGGGAGCATCAGGCGGGTCAGAAGAGGCCTGCTGCAGCCACGTGGGGCAGGGAAATTGAACTCTCTCTCAATCAGCCACTGCTAGCTTGTAGGGCTGTGTCCTAACCCTTTGTGCCACCAGGGGAGAACCCAAGTGTTTTCTTTATTACGCTTTAAAGTTGTAGAGATACATGGCCCTGGCACAATGCTCAAAAGTTACTGTACTAGATTTTGTTAAAAAGAATACATCTCTAATCATATTACCAATATGTAAATTTAAATATCAAACTATGAGAAGTCCAGACACTTTGCAGTGAATCCGAAGGGCAGAAGAGAGAACCAGGAACAAAAAGACCTGAGTTTAAGTCACAACTCTGAGGAAATGTATCGTGTTCCCTCACTTGTACCCTTCAAATGACTCTGCACAGTGAAATAAGCTTTTGGATACTGAAGGTTAAAGGGAAAAGTATGCAGGGATTGACACTATATATAGTTCCCTCAGTTTTACCCTGTGAATATTCATCATTTTGGTGGAGAAGTTTGGTTTAGATGCTTGAAATATTTAAAACAAACTCTTTAAATTGATTTTAAAAAATGTCTAAGGCACAGTCAGTAGGGTCTGATGAAGCTAAAGTGCTTTACTGTTTTTGAAAGACATGTGACTAATAACCCTGAGTGATAGCACTGCTGGCTGTTGAGATTAAGGTGCAGAATTTAGGGTGAACTTTCTCAATCAGTATTGGGAAACTACAAAATCATGGCATTAGAAGAAAAATAAATGGGAGGTTCAGGTCCCTGGCCCACCCAAGGGAGGGTAGAGCTGAGCAGGAAAGAGAGAAGCTAGGGAAGAGACTAGAAGAAGAAAGGGAAAAGGATGAAGAGCCAGCAGGAGACATGAAGGAGGCACATGGAATCAAGGGACATGTAAGAAACCACACTTGCTTCTTAGTCCTGGACTGGTTGAAACAGATGGTGGGTGAGAGGACCTGTGGAGAGGTTAACGATGGTAGCTTTGACCCTAATGTTGATTTCCTACTTTTTCCCCCTGACTTGTCTGGATGTTGCTGACCCTTTTCTGTGGGTCCCCACCAAAAGGTACCTTAGACTTGTAGTGTGCTTTTGGACCTCAATGGCCCTGCTTTGGGCCTACCCTGTGTAGCTGGACATTTACCTATGAGGGGATTGGTGATTTGGGGTTCTTGGTTTGGAACCTATAGTCTTCGTCTTTTTGTTGTTGTACACCAACTGCAATAAAGTTCCTCTATGATTTGTCTTAACATGGCAGATAGCAGAATCTATGTAGAAGAAGGGGGTGTGGGGATTCTAGGTGCCCCTTTCCCTGTCCTGTAAGAGATTAAATACTTGTACATTTGAAATAGCTAGTAATAATTATTCCTGTAATAGGAAAAGAATTTATTTTGATCTCACACATTGTCTTAACACTTTGCCATAATGCAGATTTTAACAGTTTATGTATGACTTGCTTTGACAGAGCCCATAACTGTTAATGTAATTTCATATCCACTGATATTTGTATATTTCACAAATAAAAAGTCAAGGAATATGAAGTCAAAATCTTACAACTGCTTTTATGACAGCAAAGGTTAGCATATGTTTAATTGTTGAGAGGAATTTTAAAAATCTACCAACATCTATGAAACATAGGAATATAAATTGCTGCTATTATTTCCATTCTCCAGATTAAGTGATGAGAGATTAGAAAGGTTAAGTAGTTTTATACTGGGTCATACAACTAGAGAAAACATCACTGAAATTTGAATCTGGTCTCAAACTTAAAATCATTCTGTTTAACCAATTGCTGTGCTACTTATGGCCATGTAAATTAGTGCATTTCCTACTTAAGTGTACTTACAATTATTAGTGGTAAGATTGAATATTCATAAGTGAATAAATGCCTTATTAATCTGTATAAAAATGGCAATCATATGTTAGTCAAATAGAAATTCCTCAATTAAGACGTGTCCCTTCATTATCATAAGACTGTTTTGAAGAAAACAGATGGGAGCCTAATTTTATTGATGGAGACAGGACCTCCCATTAGGGGGCATTTGGGAAATTTGAGAAGGTGACTCTGTGACAAGATATCACAAAGGGTGGTGCTGGCAGCTCCTGAGAAGGGACCGAGTGCTGCAGTTCTTTCCCGTAGGTAGGAGAGTCCCACACAGTGGAATACAATATTCACATTCGTCTCCAACTGAAAATGCCTTCCTGTATCATTCTTGGGAAGAACGTTTGTAATTATCTGAGCCTAGAATTTGGCACCATTTGACATGCAGTTTTTATGTGGACTGGATGGTTCAGAAAATAACTGTAGAGAAAGTATGAAAAGTTGTACTTTATTTAGTTCAGAATTTTATCAAAAGTTGTTTATCATATTTGAAAATCATGTCACCTATGGTAGTGACATTCATGGTGTTTGAGTCACCTGTCTTACGTCATTCTTCCTTTGTAACTACTACGAGTGAGCAACAAATAATTAAGGTTCTTTTGAATAGGTTTATAGGAATATTAGTAAATATTGCATGCAATGCAGGCATTGCATTAAGAAAGGTTATGAGCCTGCCTATAGCTTGTATTCATAATTATATTAATCTGCAGTATATTGGAAAGAAATAATGTGAATATTGCATATTCAATTTAATTACTTGTTTCTTACATGGTTAGTGGTTTTTCGCTCTTATTATGATACTGCCCCTACAGGACTATTTAGCACAAAACCAAGCTTCTTGTATTTCTATTTTTTATTCCAATTCTTCCTCTGTCCCCTCTTGTCTTTCAAAGACTAGGG
The DNA here is from genome assembly GCF_000260355.1 of Condylura cristata. NCBI lineage: Eukaryota > Metazoa > Chordata > Mammalia > Eulipotyphla > Talpidae > Condylura > Condylura cristata. The sequence goes on from NW_004567137.1 coordinate 10,252,824, forward strand.
TTCTGGTCTGTTCAAATACTAGAACTGAATATCTTGATGTATGGGAATAATTCAAGGTAAATGGTGTGCATAGTTTGTACTTCAGCATTATTCCATCCTGTATTAACAGAAAATTATTTTACAAGAGCATTCTATATTTTAGAGAGATGCTATCATGTTTGTTGGTATGCATCCTTTTTTTTTTTTTTAAATACTGCTGTTCATGTGGATATTCCTCTCTTTTACTGCCCTGTGCATCTACACAGAATTGCGTTAAGAAATATTTGTTATAGGAAGGAGAGAATGGGTTAAATAAGGTATAAACATTGGGCTAGATTCAAAGAGCAAAGGAAACAGATAGATAATGATTCAGGCCCATGTTTTAGAAAACCTCATTGGAGTTCTGTTTCTCAGCTAAAGTGGAGAAAGTTGAATGATTTTAACCAAAAACAAGGTATACCGTTGGAACTAAATAAGTGCTTTGGGGGATGGTCACAGTTGATGGTCATTTACACAGAAGATATGAACTTACTGCATTTACAAGGTATTCTGTTGTATATTGTTTGAGCATCATTCAATTAATAATTGTCAAACTCTACATCATACTTGTCAACAAATATATCACCAATGGCATTTGTAGGGTTTCAGATCTGTCTTTCACATTTTCCTATAATAGATACCATATGGAAATAATAATCCTCTTTAAAAATCAGATACTTGAGATAGAAAATATAGAATATGCCATATTTCTTAATTTGCAAATTTAGACTAGCTCGATTAAAGCAGATGTAACTTTAAAAATGGAAGCATGTGAATATAGCAAGCAATTTTGCAACTGATAGCTGAGAAGGCACTAATCTATTTAAATATATTTTCCTTTTATCAATCTATGGGATTCTGGAACCTAGTTATCACTTCAGACCGATAAAATTTGGATGGCACTATTTGAGCAGTCTCAAATCTTTGACCCTGCCTTGGCATGCAGTTGCAGGATAAAGTTAGCTTTACTTTCCTTAAATGAACAGGAGCAGACTTTTTCCAATCCCTGCTCATTACCCCTAGAATCATTTTGAGCCAATTCATAGCCACTGCTTTGCTGTGTATCACTGTAAATCATGGGTATAAAAAATAGTTTGGAGGGAAAAATTTTAAATGATAGCAAAATGTCAGTTTCAAGGGGTGTTAAAAAGAAATTTAATCAACTTTCAACACATTGAACACCACCTTAGCATTAGACATCATAGATTTCCTTCTTACCTCCCAACTTCTGAGGCTTATTATTAAATACTTTCATAGCAGCAAGATCTCAAAAACATTAGACTGCTTGCTTACAGGTATATCCGACTTAGTAAACTTAAAGGGACACTACCAAGGCTGGTAAAGCTGAAATTAGACCTATGGGCTTTATTCTGAGGCTTGGGCGTGCACAGTACGCTCTCTGATTCACTTTGCCCACCAGCTTTGTTCTCTTGAGACAGCAGGAGGGATTGACACTTAGGAGAATCTTTCTCTTTTAACCCTCCTGACAACTAAGCTAGGCAGTGGAGCCTGGCAGACATTGAGGACCCTAGGATTCTTGTTCATGGATAGCAGTTCAGAAACTGGCATTTCACCCGTGTGTTTCCCTACAATCTAGTCAAGACCAGGAGAATTGTATGAAGAACTGGCTGCAAAATCAGTGGGGTCCAATACAAAATGAAAATCCGGGCCCCTTATTCAAAACTGCTGAAGATTTAAGAAGCTGAGTGTAGCACATTAAACCAAGCAAAGGCTCTTCTGAACATCAATCGTTAGTGACAGCAGAGGCTATGTACCCAGAAGCTGGTTCACCATATACATTTGCTCCAGGACCAATATACACATACATATTTGCAACAAAGAAACATACCAATGGATTTTATTTATGGCTTAGCAAATGAAAATAGTAAATCATTCAAAAATAACTGGCTTTTTACTGAACTCTTCCTTATGTCCAAACTAGGCTTCAGGCAAGAATAAAACATCTAGGAAAAAAAGGGTACTTTCCTTTTAAAATATCAGCCCATAGCCAGAGAATTTCATTTTTAACTCACAGGAAGTTGCATAATCAACTCACATGAAGTTGTATATTATTTTATCAGGCATTATATTTCAAACATCCTGAATACTGAATGTCAGTTCTTTTAGAGTTCATCTTCTAAAATTTTAGACTACATGGTAAAACACCTTTATAAAGTTTTGGCATGCATGATTTTAAAAAGACATAAAGTCTTTCCACTTGTGTGATATTTTTAAAATCATCTCCCAACCAAAGAAATTCAAGAACTGTATTTCTAAATTCTAAAGAATTTGAAAATCATTAAGTTATCTGAAATAATGATTTCAGGGACCTGAACACTGGCTTCAAGAATGTTTATAAAGTAAATTCAGTTTTTCATTGTTTGATAAACTGTGTATTTCCTAAGGCCAAGCACTCATTTACTCAGTCAGCATTCATAGACTATATGCTATAAAAAACACTGCAATAGTTTTTTATATTTTCCATTCCTCATTCTTCAGTAATGAAAAATCACTTTCCATAGGAACTTTTTTCTTTCAAGTTATTAAATATCTAAAGGTCATTGAAGAAAGTTGATTTTGAAAGAAAAAAATGTATTCCAAACCAGGTAGTAATTATATTAATTCTAAACTCCACTTCAATTTGAAGTTTCCCTCTATTTTGTTTCTTTTTAAGTAGTTACTATGGACTAAATGTAAAAATTGCACTGGGTGAGGGCTAAGGTTACTTGACTTAATGGTTTTTAAAGAGTATGTGCTCCTTTATTCAATAATAAGCAACTTTTTAAATTTACATATTTTTAAGATTTATTTATTTATGCATACAGAACTGGGGTAAAGGTCAAGGTGCTGGGTAGGCTAGAAGATTTACCAGAGGTGGAGTGGGGAGCAGAACAGGCAGATCGACTGAAATACACTGCTGAGGGGAGTAGTGGGCTGGTCAGGAAACGTCTGTCATGCCTTATAGGTCACCTCCCTGGCCAGGATTGAACTCATGCTGCAGTGGCTGTGATAGCTTCATAGTGCTATGCTTTAACATGTTGCACCACCAGGGAAGCCCTAAGTTTACTTTATTTTTTTTTTAATTGAAGTGGTTGTCCACACTGCATGTACACAATCCTCAGATGCATATCACCACACCAAGAAACCCATGGTTCTCCAACATAGTCCATTATGCCCCTTCCATACAATGACAAAGAATATTTTTGCATGCCAGCTAGACATAGAAGAGTAGAAAAGTGACATCCAGCCTGGTTAAATGAGAGTACATGTTGTGTGTGTGACAGAGAGAATAGAGAAAGCCTGGTAGGGAACTAAACTTGAATGTGAAGTATGGTTAATAAGGACAAGAAAGGGCTCTGTGAGGACACAGATGACAGGGGTTTAATTGAAAGTGAGACATCAGGGAAGGTAGTGTGGAGGGTAATGCACTTGACCTGAGGCTAGAGCTAGATCTGGAAGGATGAGTAACCTTTACCTAGCAGAAAGTTGTTGAAAGGCATCCAGGCAGAAAAAGAAGGTATAAAGTCACGGCTGTGTCCTGGCACTGTTGCCACACAGGAATGAAAGATGGAGGGGTGTGAATGCCGCGAGTCTGAGGGGAAAGTTAAGACTCTAGAAATAGACAGAAGGCAGAGCATGAAGGAATGTTTGTGCCTGTGAAGCAACTTGAACTTTATTTTGAAGACTTGAGGGTGTCACTTTAGGGTGGACTTATTTAAATTATTTCCTCATGACTATAAAATCAACATATGCTTATTTTAGAAAATTTGGAAATAAAGCAAATGCCACTTTTAAATTTTAAACAGGGGATTGGCCTAACTATATTTGCATATTGAAAAGAGTTTATTCATTTAAAGGGATGGCAGATAGACTGGTGCAAGACTGGCGTTAGAGAAACTCAGTTTATAGAGATTTTAAGGGATAGTCAAAGCTGCTATAAAAAGACCCTAAAGTACAATGTTTTCAATGAGATGAAGGAACCTTGCCTCTTAGCAATCTAAAGGGAAGCAGGTTGTCTGGGGCAGGAGGCAATCATACCAATATGCAAGCGACTAGTGATACATTATTTTGCTACAGGCAAGCCTCATTTTATTGCACTTTGCTTTATTGCACTTTGTAGAAACTGAATGTTATTTTTACAAATAGAAGGGATATAGCAACCCTATGTCAAGCAAGCCTGTTGGTGCCATTTTTTCCCAAAAGTATGTGCTCACTTGATGTACTGTATCACGTTGGTAATTCTCATAATATTTCAAAATTTTTCTTATTATTTTATCTGATGTTATAATAATATCTGGTCAATGAGCTTTAATATTTCTATTGTAATTATTTTGGTACTATGAACTAGACCCATGTAAGACAGTAAAATTAATTTGTAAGTGTGTATATCCTGATTATTCCACTACTTGGCTCTCCTTTTCCCCTGAGTCATAACAATTAATGACTGGCTAATGGCCTCTAATTGTTGAAGTATAAGAAAGAGTTACACTCTTATTTTACACTAAAATCTGAAACAATGAAGCATTGTGAGGAGTCAAAAACTGAGAGGCTGATACTTGGACCTCTGTGTAAACAACCAAATTGTGAATGCAAAGGAAATTAAAAGCAATAGTTCTGTGAAAACACAAAAGATAAGAAAGAAAAAAATCCTTATTACTAGCAAAAGTTTAACTGGTCTCTATGGAAGTTCAGTGAATCCCGTTCTTTAAGTCATAGCCTAGTCCAGACCAAAAGTGTAAGTAACTCTTTTCAAATCTATGAAGTCTGAACAAGGTAAGGAAGCTGAAGAAGAAAAGCTGGGAGCTAGCAGAGATTGGTTTATGAGGTTTAAAGAAAAAAGTGGTCTCAGTAACATCACTGTACAAGGTGACGAAGCCCTGATGCAGAAGCTTCAGGAAGGCACCCAAAGCACCAGGCTGAGTCATTCAAACACTAATGGCAAACACTCATGAAGGTGGCTGCATTCTATATTAAACAACAGATTTCATCACAGAAGAAGTCATCTGTAGCAAAGACACCATTTAAGAGCCCCATAGTTAGAAAAGAGAAGTCAGTCTCACTTCAACATTTCAAAGGACAGCAGGCTTACTGTCCTCTTAGAGGCTAGTGAAGCTGGTGATCATCTGTGTAAGCCATGCTCATTTTCCATTCTGAAAATCCATGGCCCTTAAGAATGATGATAAATCTATCTTTCCTCTGACCTATAAGTAGAACAACAAAGCCTGAATGATGACACATCTATGTTGACAGTGTTTTTGACCGAATATTTTAAACCCTGCTCAGAGAAAAAAAAGATTAAAGATATTTCTTATTGACAATACAGCTGGACAGCTGAGAGCTCTGATTGAGATAAACAAATATATTAATTTTGCTTCCATGTCTGCTAACATCACTCTGTAGTTCATGGGCCAGGGAGTAATTTTACTTTCATGTTCCATTATGTCAAATGCATTTCATAAAGATATCTTAGGTAATGATTCCTCTGATGAATCTAGGCAATAGTCATTGAAAACCTTTTGGAAATGATTCATCGTTTTAGATGGCATTAAGAACATATGTGATTCTTGGGAGGATGTGAACATATCAACATGAGTTTGGAACAGTTGATTTCAACCTACATGGGCAACTCATTAGAAGTTCTCAAGACTTTAGCAGAGGACGAAACTAGATGTGGTAAGCAAATAAAATTAACTAGGATCTTTTGACTTTGGAGCCGAAAGATGTCACTGAATTGCTACAATCTTTTAATAAAATGTGAATGGATAAGAATGGTTGCTTCTTAGGATTTAACAACAAAGAAATGTTTCTTAAGATAGAATCTACTTCTGATGAAGATATTGTGACCATTGTTGAAATGAAGACAAGAATTTAACATATGACATAAAATTAGTTAACAAAGCACATACAGGGTTGAGAGGATTACCCCCAGTTTTGGAAGAAACTCTATTGTAGGTAAATGCTATTTAAAAGCATCATATTCTATGCAGAAGTATTTTGTGAAAGTGTCAATTTATGCAGCAAAGTTCATTGTCTTACTTTAGGAAATTGCTATGGCTACCTGTACATTCAGCACTCACCTCCTTGATCAGACAGCAGCAACATTGAGATGAGACCCTACTCCAGCAAAGACTATAGCTCACTGCAGGCTCACATGTTGATGAGCATTTTTTTATCAAAAAGGATAAATAATAGGTCTTATTGGAGTTTACTTTATTTATTCAATGGGAACTGCATCAAAAATATTCAAGAGGACAACATTATTTTGTGGTTAAATAAAGCTTCATCTTATTAATACTAACATGTTTCTATAAAGAGGTTGAAATAGATGATGTTTATTATGTTACTTTTTTTTTTGCTATAATAACTGTACCAATGAATATTTGAGGGAAACATATAACTCTTGTGTTTTCTATCCATTTAGCACTGTTCTCAACACTCTGACCCCTGTGATTATCAAGTCGGATTCCCGACAGCCAGTGATTCTCAAATTTTCCAACTGGGTGTTATAATTTAAATCACTTCTGATACTGTCTACCTGGAAATACATTCTTAACCATAGCTGAATACTCAGTCCTATAAGATGCTTTCCCTCCCTCAATTTACAGTCAACCTGTCCACATTATCTCTGGTACTCCTGATCAACTAACTCTAACTCGGAAGACCCTATTAATCCCTCCTTCTGATTAATTTGCTTAAGAAGTAAGGAAGCAAAGTTTCAAATCCTAGAAATCTGATTGTAGAATTGGTATCAATGGGGGGGTGATGACAAAAAGGGGAGAAATAGTGGGAAGGGGGCAAAATGGACATGGTGGAGGATTATAGGTACATTGGTAATGGGTGTGGTATGGTAACATCTCATAAAGGGTTGGTCTTATACCTCAAAATCATATGCATTTGCAAACCAAGTTTACATCAAAAGCAAAAGTTCACAGATCTCAGGGAAACATTTTACTTAGTAGATTATGAGTTCATCATAGAAGGACATAACTTGGTTATGGCTGTGTGGGAGATAGGCGTAGCAGGTTTTGTGAGAAGAGACTAAGTGTATGCTCTTTTATACACTCTCCAGGCACTACACTGAAAGTGCTCTGAACCCCATCCTTTGCATTTTTATGGAGTCTTCATTATGTTGGCTTGACTGACTCTGCAGTTTGTCCTTGGCAGTTAACCAAACCTCTAGTCCCTTCTCCTTCTCCAGAACAAGGGGTAAGACAGAAGGTTCCAAGCCTCTAATCACATGGTTGGTTTCTCTGTCAACCAGCCCCCATACTTAGAGGATTTCAAATATTATCACTGAAGCTATAAATCAAGTGTGGTTTAAAGAGGTCAAATACATATTATTAATCACAATATTGCAATGAGATAGGAAAAATGAAGAAATTATAGGAAACAGCAAATAAATAAGTTCATGTGTATCATCACTTTTGTACATTGTTTCTGTTTTATGGTATGAAAGCAGTCATAGTGATAGTGAATATTGTCTAGCTGGCACGTGACAAACATTACTTGCATCATTTAATCTGTATAGCTATTCCTGAAAATTTAGTACTCTTATATCTTTAACAATTAAAGAAACTGAAGTTCCAGAAGGCTGGTGAACTTTTCAAATATCACACAGACTGTAGTGTCAGTGCCAGGATTTTTTTTTTTTTAAAGATTTATTTATTTGTGCATACAGAACTGGGGTACAGGCCAGAAGCTCAGGGGTGGCGAGAGGCTTCACCAGAGACACAGTGGGGAGCAGAACAGGCAGATCGACGAAGTACACTGCTGAGGGAGCAGCGGGTGGGTCAGGAGAGGTCTGCCACGCCATGTGGTTGCCTCCGGGGCAGGCGGGAATCGAACTCATGTGGAAGCAGCTTTAGCTTCTTAGTGCTGTGCTTTAACCCACTGCATCACCAGGGAGGGCCCAGTGCCAGGATTTTAATCAAAAATCTGTTTTCAGTCCAAAGTCCTTTCTATAAGAATTTCAAATTTTTGGGTATGCACACTATAAAACAGCTTATACAACTTGACACTACTTATCAGTAATAGTAGGAAAATTGTTATTTTACCCCATATTATTGATTATTTTTCAATCTAGGACTCATATATTAGGAACTACAGATAGAAAAATGAATTAGCCACATGTCATTGCTCTCAAAAAATTCCAAGTTCAGTGACATACAAAACATAAAAAAAAATTTCCAAAGAAGCACCTATGAATCTGACTTTTTTATGTAGTTGCAATACCTTTTTACAAGTTGATTTTGTTGTTCCTGCTAGTGAAACAAATAGAAAACCATTAATAGAAAGACAAGTAACCAATAGAAATAAAAAAAAAAGAGAGAGAAAGTAATCTAGGAAATCAATACATAGAACAATGGTGGCAGATATAAACTCTGCCACCCAACAAGCATGTTTTTAAAGGCCCTATTACACATTAGATCTCTTGTTATACTCTGTAAACTAGATACAATGATGGTCTGTTCTTCATGAGCACAGAGTCTTACATCGAATTTGAAATAACTATCATGTAAAGACAGCAAGTTTGAATTCATGAAAGCTTAATTTCACAAATTGATGTGTGTTCAGTGATTTTAAAATTTTCCCCAATAACTTTTTGAAAAGTCATATATTTATTTAGACCCCACATACTAAAAAAAAAAAAAAAAAAAACAGAAGGGGAGAGAGAGAGACTGATACCTATTCCCTTTTTATAGTTGTGAGAGGTGTGGCTAAAAGATAAAATAAGTGTCTACTATCTGTACTTAAAATGTCTTTAATTGTACTTAAGTGTCTATTACCTGTTAGTTAAAAATTAACATTTTTATAGTTTTTATTAAACCCCTTCTCAGAATAAAATTGCTCCCTTATTCTTTCTTGACACTGTTGTAGTCTTCTCTGAGGAACTTCACCACAACAGCTAGCGTTCAGTCAATAATGCAGCAGTATCAGTGATGTCAGGTAAACTCTTGGTAATCTTGTTCAGGGTATGTGGTAATGTAGGAGCTTTTGAAGAAAGATGAGTAGAGAATTAAGTTGAGGTTAATCCCCCTTCACTATAATAGTCCTTGAACACATAAGTTTTCTCTTCTTTAGATTTAACATCTCCAGGTATTATTGTGATTGTTATTTACCATTCCTCATAGGAATGTACATGAAATTTTTATGATGTCATTTAAAAACATAATAAATATCTGCTAATTGTTTACCACCTCAATAACATTGAAAACTTTTTTTAAAAAAGATTGATTTATCTATGTATGCATACAGAACTGGGCCAGAGGTGCAGGGGCAGTGAGAGTCTTCACCAGAAACAGAGTGGGGAGCGGAACAGGCAGATCAACAAAGTACACTGCTGAGAGGAGCAGTGGGCAGGTCAGGAGAGGTCTGTGCCATGTGGGTCACCTCCTGGGTAGAGATCCAACTTGCATTGAAGTGGCTGCAGCCAGCTTGTAGTGCTGCGTCCTAAACCATTTGAGCACCAGGGAGAGCCAACATTGAAAACTTTTAACCCAGCATCTAGGATCACAATTTTATCTCAACTTAATGTAAGTCATTTCTACTTCTATTTCCTTCACATGATTCAAGTTCTGGTTAGTTTTTCATTCTCCTAGTATTTCTATTTTTACAGATTTTGTTCTCCTTGCAGTACAACCTCACTTCTCTTTACTTTTGATTGTGTCCTAGCCTCTGTCTTTGGGGGAGAAAAAAACCTCAAAATAGCTCCCACTGTACAAATCTTTTTCTTTATTTCCCCCCTCCCCCCTTGCTGGAAGAAACCTTTTCTCTCACTTCACTAATTTTATCAGCATCTTCATTTAAAAGCATTTTCATATTATACTTTACACCATAGCTTATTCTATAGTTTATTTCCTTGAAAAAAAGGAACATCCACTATAAATCAATGAGTGAATGAGTGAATACTAAAGGTTTATTTCAAATTTACTTATTTATTCTTCTAAGAACAATCACATTTTTTAATTTTAATTTTTAAATTGTTATACAAATAATGCAGAACTGAATTTGAAAAGCAGAGCTTTTAGCCTTCTATATAAGTCTTCTAATTCAATATATGTGTGTATAAAGTACATACACAAATATACAAACATTCACATTTATGGATGACAGAGCAAGAAAGATCCTACACTAATAATTTTTTTTTTAGTATTTTCAGTTATCTTCCTTTTTTCCTGTTTTGCTATGAATCCTTATTTTCTATATTCCATACTTGGCCTAGCACAATGTCCTTAATATAATAAAAACAAAACAAATATTTGCCCATTTAAGTTATGCTGCTGAATATATTGAACTAACCATAAGAATTGGGTATTTATTTCTAGCAAATTTATCCCTTATTCCTGTCTTTTCAGATTTTTCTTATTCCTGTATTTTAAGATTTTTTTTTTTTGAAATCTGGAAATTTCATCCAATGTGTTGACTCTTCCTCTCAACTTCAAGATTTCTAAAAATTTGATTAGCACACCGTCATATAACCTCAAACAAGTCATTAGGAAAAATCCTGATACACCCTGCTATTTCCTGTTTGAAATATATCTCTCTGGGGTGATAATGTATTCATAATCAGAACTCTTGAAATGCAATCATTTCATCATCAAACTATATTATCCTATTCTCATATTCCCTTCTGTTTCACAATTTGGTTGCTGCTGGGAATTTCCTCTTAGTCAAAATCCTTTCTATGTAGGGTGGAATCAGAGAGGGCAGGAGTTTAGATGTAGCACTCATGACTTCCTGACAGGAACTTAGGAAGCAGTTGTCCTTCCTGCATGCTTCCCTTTCAGCTGGTTTGGTGTGGGCGATCACATGAACATGCAACTCATTTCCTGGCACTAGAGGAGCCATAACAAGGAAGAAATCTGGTTCTCTGCAACCTGTGAACTGAGTGTGCATAAGGAAAAACTCATTTTGAATTCTACACAAGCAAGAAACAAATTCCTGTCATGTTTGATCCACTGGGTATTATTTTTGTTGATCAAAGACACTAGCATTATTTTACAGTTTGGCTGTCAAGGGAAATACCTTTCCTGATATTCCTTCCTTGATAGGAGAGCCCACCTTCCTCTAAAGAAGCTAAACATTTTAGGTCTTTCATAGTCCCATACTATTTTGCAGCTAGTGGGCATGTGACCATTTCAAGTCAAAAAGATCTAGATGTGGCACTCATGACTTCCCAGCAGGGACTTAGGAGGCAGGTGTCCTATGTAAAAGGAGAGTTTGCATAGTTAATGGAAAGAAATTTCCTAATGAAAAGAAAATGATCCTTGAGAAGAGCTCCAAGAAGTTTTGCTGTAACAACCTTTGAGTCAATGTGAAATCCATATTGTATCAGCACTGAGAATACTCCTTTTGATTATCTCTCACTTTCCTAATCTATGTTTCCCTTCCCTATATTTCCACCTCCCAATCCTGACTTCATTTTAATTTTTTTTAATTTATTTTTAAGTGAGGTGATGTTAGGCACCCCCATCTAATGTAACCACCATAGTATATCTGTCACCAAATATGCAGAGTTTTTGATGCTTCCTTCTGAGTTTTTACCTACACCCCACTCTCCCCTCTCTGGTAGCATCAGCTTTTAAGGGTTAGTTCTTAAACGTGTCTTTATCTAATCCATCATTTGGCTTCTTTATATTCTATATATTAGTGACATTACACAATCTGGTATTTATCTTTCTCTTTTTGATTTATTTCACTTAGCTTTATCCCTTTCAGCTCCATCCATGTTGCCACAAATGCTAGAAGTTGTATCTATTTTCGTCCCTGAATAGGATGCCATGCCTCTGTTTAGACAATCCCATTGCCTGGGATATTTGCCTTTTCATAAGCAGACCTCTCTCTTATTTAATACTCTTGGTCCATCTTAGTAAAATCTTCACTGCAGGATTGAAGATGTACAAGGAAAGAAGAAAAGAGAGAGCTCACAAATCCAGTTATTTATAATTCATTTTTATAAAATGCTTAAATTATTTTTGATTATGTAAAAGCTTCTGAAACATGAGATTTCATGTAGAAGTTATTTGAGAGAAAGGCTCCAAAACAGTGCTTCTCACTATTAAACATTTATTTTCCCCATGTAAGAACAAATCAAAATTCTACACTGATTATGAGTGAATATTATAGTTGAAAAAGGGTCTTTACATAGCATTACCAGCCAACTGCCATTTCCTGTGATTATATTCAACACTTTGTAGTAGAGAGGGTAGCAATGATGTTTTCATTGAAAAAGTCTATTAGAGGAAAAGTGTTAATGCCTATAGATGGTGTTTTCTAAGATGGTTATCATGAATATATTTATTATTTATTTATAATCATACTTTATATGATTATATATTTTTTTTGAGATGTTAAATTTTTTTTTTTTAAGATTTATTTATTTATTCATACAGAACTGGGGTACAGGCCAGAGGCTCAGGGGCGGTGAGAGGCTTCACCAGAGACAGAGCGGGGAGCAGAACAGGCAGATCGAGGAAGTACACTGCTGAGGGGAGCAGCGGGCGGGTCAGGAGAGGTCTGGCTCGCCATGTGGTCTCCTCCGGGGCAGGCGGCAGGCGGGAATCGAACTCATACGGAAGTGGCCTCAGACTCTCAGCGCTGTGCTTCAACCCGCTGCGCCACCAGGGAGGGCCTATATGATTATATTTTTTAAAGCTAACAAAAACTAACCAGATTTGCAGAAAGCAAATTAAGTTATTGTGTGAATTTAAATTGCAGAATTTAAAGTAATCATTTGAAACATATTTCTTTTACTTGCTATATATCCCAGAAAGATTGATAAGATGTAGTTTTACTTTCAGCAAATTTAAAATGTAGTGGATGAAACATGAGGTATAGAAATAATTATAATACAAATTAGAAAGATTTTTCAAAATAAATATATTTGTTGATACCTATGTGTGTGTATACATATATGTATATACTACAGATACACATACATATATGTATACATATATAGAAAAGAGAGAGGTTTCTGTGGAGTAGTCTGTAAATACAAAAGCATTTTTTTTTCAAATATGACCATAGTCCATGTGAATACTCAACAGTTAGAATGACCTGTAGGAAGTGCTCTACAGATGTGTCACACTGTTTACATATCTAAATATTGATATTCCACTAATAATACATACATATAAAATACATATAACACAATAAGTATACTATATATAATCATATATAAATATTGCACTTATAACTACAAGTGGACCAATGTTTGGGGAATCTATGGCTACTGGCATATGTAATAAAAAGTAATATTTACATTTAAATCAATGACAAGGTATCAAAGCTCATCAGAAACAAACTGTTACAAAGGAAATACCACAGCTAACAATTGGTGTCAAAATCCTGGAAGATTATTTTTAATAACACATATTGTAGTAACAGGTGCCCTCTCCAAATCCCAGCAGACTCTTCACCAAAGCTATAGGTTTCATGGTCAGTACAACCAAAGTTCCTAAAGAAGCTAAAAGACTTACTATATAAGGTATGTTGCCACTGGTATTAAATTAAAGAAAAGAAAGCTAACTTTATTAGTTAACTTTTAGTGATTTGATGAGAAATCCCCTAAGAAGAAGAGGTTGTTCTCTTTGTTACCTCCATCATGATCCTTTAACTAATGTAGAAAAAAGGAATCCAGATATCTGGGACCAAAAAAATGCAGGCACAATAGTTTTCTTCCATGTTAAGTTTTTTCCTCAGTTCTTCCATGAGCTCTAAGGCATCATCCACTCTTGAGCCTTGCTCTAGACATGATTGAATTGCAATAAATGTTTTGGGAACAAAGAAGCAGTAAGATAAGCTTCAAATGGGAGGAATAGACAGAACTTGCAGGAAGTTTTATGGCCCAGGTAAATATCAACTTTTGAGAGAGAAGTAATAGTTTTATAGATGATTGTGATAGAATGGAGTGTTACTCCTGGAGGATGGAAGAGGGTGGAGATATTTAGACAGAAAGGTCAGTGGCAGATTTGGGAAACAGTGAATAGTCATCTTTATTGTGTGTGGATGAAAATTTGGACTGCAATCAGATCACAGGGAGACATGAATATCATGCCTGGGAGTGTTTTCCTATAGTTAGTGGGAATCCAGTTAAGATTTTTGTTAGGCAAAGATTTTTGTTACTCTAGAGGTTGTACAGAGGGGAAGTAGAGTGGTCCTAGCATGTTATCATCATCACAGCCAACAAAAGAGTTAATAACTAGCACTGGGAATGGAAATAGATTTGCAGACACTTGACGAAGGGAAATGATTACCAGTTCAGGTAGAACGGTTATCTTGTAACTTCATTTTAACTACTGTGTTGTGTGACTATGGAGATAAAATTATAACTAAACTGTTATAATTTTAACTCTATGAATGAAATCTCATTGTCCAAGAAACAAAACCATTATGAAATCAAGAAGTGGACTTTCCATTGGTCACCCACTTTGCTTCCTTTCATTATTCATCCTTACATAAAATAATTACAACTTTCTTTATGTTCTTTTCTCATATGTTTAGTTTCAAATCTCAAGAAACAAAGATTTTATTGACACTCAGAAATGTAATGGTGTGAAGTATATCTGCTTATCAAAGTACACTGTGACTAAGGACAGTTCTGTTTTATCTTACCATCTTACCAAAGCATTTAACATAAAATCAAAACATTTGTAACTTCAATCAGTCATGATTGCTAAGTTAATAATTTGTCAGGGTATTGGCTTTTCATGAGTACTTGGGTTAAAAGAATAATAATATCAAGATAGCTTTCAGCTATATAACCTTGCAAGTAAATTGCAAGGACTAAGATCCAAATTCTTTTTTCAGTCAACCCCATAAAATATTTACTTTATTGCCTGCATTTAAATACTAATTTTTAATCAATAATAAAACAGGTATAAAAAGATGGTAGGCACACTCTTCTGTGTCATCATTATCACAATTCTACAAAGAGAAGATAACCAGAATCTAAAATCATTATCTCAAATTTAATGATGAAGTACACAGTTGCAGATATGTAACAAAGTGACTGCTTATAACCATAGAACTAGCAGTTGATATTTCATGAATAGTGTTACTAGATTTAAGTTTTTTGTCAACTATAATTAAGATTTTTTTTTAAATCATTGGTTGACATGTTTCTTTTTTTAAGATTTATCTATGCATACAGAACTGGGGTTCAGGCCACAGGTACAGGGGCAGTGAGAGGATTCACTATAATCAGAGTGGGGAGCAGAGCAGTCAGATCAACGAAGTACACTGCTGAGGGGAATAGCAAGCGAGACGGGAGAGGTCTGCTGCATCTTGTGGGTCATCCCCACGGCTAGGATCGAACTCACACTGAAGAAGCTGCAGCCAGCTTGCAGTAACCCACTTTACTACCTGGGAGGGCCCAAGAAGGTTTTTGTTGTTGTTGTTTGTTTGTTTTTTAAAATTTATTTATTTGTGCATACAGAATTGGGGTACAGGCCAGAGGTGCAGGGATGGTGAGAGGCTTCACCAGAGACAGAGTGGGGAGCAGAACAGGCCGACTGATGAAGTACACTGCTGAGGGGAGCAGCGGGCAGGTCAGGAGAGGACTGCAGAGCCATGTGGTCACCTCCGGGGCAGCAGGCGGGGATCGAACTCATGTGGAAATGGCTTTAGCTTTTTTTTTTTTTTCAGTGCTGCACTTTAACCCGCTGCACCACCAGGGAGGGCCGATTGTTTGTTTGTTTTTTAATATAAAGTACGATTGACGTTTATTTCTCTCTGGACTGTCTCTTGACAGTCCAAGATCAAGCCATCAACAGATTCTGAGCTACTGGTAAGATAGTGCTTTCTGGTCAGAGTTTGTACCTGTGCTGTGTTATCACAGGGCAGGAAGGGTGATTGAAACTTTCAGAATGTGCATTTGAAGATAATAGGCACTTCTGTTTATTCAGTCCATAAATAGTGTTTTAGTTCTACCTATTTAACGATTTTTAATTTCACAGTGCTCCTGCCTAAAATCTGTTTCACTTCTCTTTCATTACTTAATATTTGAATGACCTTCTAGAAATTTTACTGTTTTTAAGTATTTATCTGATCCGCAGTTTACACAACTGTAAAGAGAGAATCCAGATGCTTACCTGCTATATCATAAACTAGATTTAATGAAATGATATAATTAAAGCATGGACATGAAAAACAATAATAACCATTCGAATGAAACTTCACAATTCCTTTGATCTGTACTTTAGATAACAATCCCAAAGGAGCTTTTACTTTACAACACATTTGTAAATGATTTTTTTTGCTAATAGTTTTAAACCTATGTTGACATGAAATGCTAATTTTCTAAGAACTGAATTCAGTTAAGGTAGTCAAGATAAAATTAAGAATATTGTTTCTTATTTTTCTAATTCCCAGAAGAAAAATAAAACATTATCCCAAATTTTATGTTTTTCTCTTCTGATTTTCCCCTAGAAATTTAGTGTGTGTATTTTCCAGATAAAATAGGCAGTTGATATTTTAAAAGAAACAAATAGAGAATATTAGCAATAGAAAAACTGAACAATGTCATATCTTTAAAATAGTTTTTATTGGGTTCTCAGCATTAAATCTACATAATACAGTATTTTCAGTGAATTAGATTGATTTTAGAGTAACTGATAAAATTATATAAACACCTGATACATTATCCTCTCTAGATACCATCATGACTTCTTGATGCTTTGAGTTTGAAAATATTCCTTAATTTATGTTTTTCAAAGACTGAAAAATTGTTACATGTTAATAAGAATTTCTTATAGAAAAACATCTAACATTATAGTTTGGGTTTTGTTTTTTACTGTATTTCTCTTTTAAGTGATTGGCTATTAAGTAGAAAATTAAGTAATAAATACTACTAATGAAGTTGAAGTTTACCAAGTAGGAAAATAAATTATAAGTTAAATTTTAGAATGTGTTTTGTACATTTTTATAATGAAATAGTTCTAAACATAAATGCCTTCATGGGAAAAAGGAAATTTGCAGAGCAGGAAAGCCCTATTCTTGAAGTCAGTGATCTAATAAAGATGAAGAATTGACCAAAATAATTTCCAAAAGACTGTTGTGAAACAGATAACAAGACTCAATCTTCCAAAGATTACATTACCTCCCTGCCTTAAACAATTGGTTCCTATGTGAGGCAGTAAGAATTTAATGGAGTCTGCATCATAAGATGCAGAAATCACCCTTTTATCCCATGGATATAGCCAAAGAGATAAGAGCTATGAATTCTGCAACCGCATGAGACCAGGACACCATAGAAAGGAAAATTCTATCTAAAAATCTTTCTCCAAAAGATCCTTTAAACTACTTTCTGATAGCCTGAAAGGAATCATGTGACATATTACATGTAGATAGTTAGGGCTAATCTCTATAATTTGAAATAAAGTAGCAATTTATATGCATAAATAAATATTTATCAAAAGATTTTGATTATAAGTCCTATAGTAATTTTCTATGTAAATTATTTCTAGCACCTCTAAAATTACAGAACATTATTTTCAAGAAAACTCCATTTAAGCTTTGTCTTCTTGCTTTTTAAAAAGAAAAATATATATATTCTAGGAGAGTCAGAACAAATTATGAAGAGTCAGAACAATAATTCACTCTTTGCATAAATACAGAATTGAGGATATTGCAATCTTTCTTCCACCAGAGATAGTATCAGAAAAGAAGATATGAAGTAGGGAGGTTGGTATGATTCCTGATAATCTTCAATTAAGAATGAAGTCTCTTTCTCACCTATAACTGTTTCTTAGTCACAAGGATTTCACTAAAGTTGTAAGTTTCAGTGCATCTGAAGGACTTAATTTATCACCAATTAAGATATTTTAAGACATGAATGAAAGCTCCCTTTATCTATTGAATTATTAGTAACACTAGGAAACTTAATTTTCTGTGTTCTAGTACTCCTCCAGACAAGGGCATTTTAGAAAACCTGGCTGCCAGCGCTCTGGGGTCACCTGTAGGCTGCTGGGTAGGCTTCCAGAACCCCAGGGTCAGTCTACCTGACTCCTTGCACTTGTCACTTTTCTGACCCTTCTAAAGTTTGCCCAGGTTTCTCTAAGACAAAAGTCAAATGCATTTTCTGGGAAGAGGAGGATGAATGATATATAGTCTTGTGAAATCAAGATTTGGGAGGAAAACATTTTCTTGTTGTCTGAACCCTACATAAAATTCTTTAGTCCATAGTAAGCATTACTGGCATTCATTTCCATTGTGTTTCATTACTCCAGATCCAGTTTAACTAATTCCATTTCTATTCTGAGTGTTGCACAACAAAACCATGAATTGGCTGACTTCACTGATATATTTTACATACTTTATATACTTTAAAAATACATACTTTATATACTTTTCATGGGGGAAAAGTTTCAACTTTGAAGTCAGAATATCAGGCTCCCATACAGTCAAATCAAGATGAAAGGAGACAATACATGAAAACCACTTTGTAGAATGCCTGACATGATTATCACCCCACACCAATTACCGTAAGAGCCAGAACTATTTTTCAAATGCCAACCTGGCCACCTATCAGTTTAGTAATAATAAAGAAATTAAAACCTTATGCCAATTTTAAACCTTCTGAGCCTCCGTTTCTACCCTGTAAAAACCGGGGTAATATCTCCCTGAATGTTTTAGGGAAATTGCATTGGCCTGGTTTATGGTAAGCCCTCAATAAATTAAAACTGCTATTTATTTATGAGTAGAGTAGGGCAAAAGAAAGGTAGTTCCCACTCGGATGAGGAAATTTGTGTGTAGATAATAGTAGAACCTTTTAAAAAGTCAGTTTATTACTCAAAGCTCCCAGACAAGGCCAGGGAAAAGAAAGATGGAAAATGAAGAGAAAAAAAAAAAAACAGCATTAACATACAGTATATAAAATACATTCCTAATCAGCCATCCATATTTATTAGATTTTTTAAAAGCACACAGTACCTTAAAAGGTTTTTGAGAGCTGTGCTACTTTTAATAAAGTCTCATGTGAAGCACCAAATAAGCCCTTAAAAAGCCTGGAAGTGCAATTCCATTCAATTTCTATCAATAGGAATTGCCTGGGTGTAATGTGCTTCCTACAGCGCAGATCCAGGGAATGAACCCACTGCATTCTTTGCCAGTGAAGGCTTGGAGGTGTCTTTCCTGGGGAGCTGTTTCCAGAGTGTTGGAAAAGATCAGAAAGCAAATATGGAAATCACTAGCATCTTTTGATTTTAAAATGCACCTTGTTGTGCATTTACCTGGCTTGACATATGAATGGAGAAGACTCAAACAAAACATCAAATCTCACTGAGTTAAGTTTCATAAAAAGTACGATTTCCTAACCAGATGTAACACAAATAGCTGAGCTGGTACTAGATGTTTTTCTCTCATGATTTTAGGAAAGGAAGTAGGCTAATTTATGTAAGCGGACCTGGTTTTTAAAAATTGTATACTTCGAATATTTTTTAAGATAAACATTTAGTTTTCTTTTACTGACAAAGTTTGCTCTTATATATTAAAAATGCATAGCTGGTCTTTTCAACAGTCGAGTGTCCACTGTTTGCTTGATAAAAGAGGAATGTTTTTATAATTAGATGTATTTGCACATACTACACTCACACACTTACATTTATTTATTTATACACAAACCTAAATTTAGCCTAAATGAATTTTCAAAAACTTATAAAATAGTGTGTTCAGATTCTGGTCTCTCCAATGGATTAATCTGAAAAACAACTGGGACTCAATTTAGAATTTCCTGGCAGCAAGCAAGAGAAATGTCAAACTCACAGTTTTACTTTATTGAAGGCCCTCTTAGGAGTCCAGTGGAAAGAACTGTATGTGCCTGGTAGCCAGAAAGCAGTGGGAGGTAATATTTAGTTTATTAATGTGTCTTTGATTTTTTTCACAGTGTTGATGCCTAGTATTAAAAACCAAGACCTTGATCCAATTTTCCCCTCGCCCTCCCTTTAATGGAAAAGAGCTATGAAAAACAGATAAAGTTAACAAGATGTTGCATAAAATCAAAGTGCATTTCAGTAATCCCAAGATATTCAATACATTCCATTTGCTGGTGCATTGGAATGGCTCAGTAAATTATGTTCCACTTGTAAATATTGAATTTTAATATCCAAATGCCAACAGCACACAATGTCCTATATGCACTAGACAATGTTCTTGTCCTCTGGAAGCTTAAGTTTTGTAAAAAAAGAAAAAAAAAGTAATGCTTTGTTTTCTTGATGTTTTTCTTATTCTGTATTCTGTATTTTATCAGTATGGCAAGTCTCAGGCATTTATTTGCCTGGTTATATTGGATTTAAGTTCTTTTATCTTATACATTAAGTTCAACTAGATTTTTGAGAAATATGTATTATAAGACAAATCTAGAAATTAAAAAAAATGTATTACTATTAGAAATGAATGCTAATTTTTTTTAAGATTTTATTTATTCATACAGAACTGGGGTACAGGCCAGAGATGCAGAGGGTGAGAGGATTCACCAGAGACAGAGCAGGGAGCAGAGCAGGCAGATCTACCAAGTACACTGCTGAGGGGAGCAGCAGGTGGGCTAGGAGAGGTCTGCCATGCCATGTGGTCACCTCCGGGGCAGGTAGGAATCAAACCCATGCGTAAGTGGCTTAAGCTGCTTAGTGCTGTGCTTTAACCCGCTGCGTAACCAGGGAGGGCCTGAATGCTAATATTTTAATGACTAATAAGTATTAATAACTTTGATAATCAATGAAAAATAAAATTATAGTAGATTTCTGGTAGTCATCTATCGGTAAACTCAAGAAGTATCCCTTAAAATGTAAAAGTTATTTTGATGATATACTAACTGAATTATGATAGTTTAATTGTGCTAGTTAGTGCTTCCTTAGGAATGTTTTCATAGGATGGAATGAAGAAGAGTAAATAAACTTAAGAAATGTCTGAAACTTAATTTTCATGTTAAGAATCTAGTTATCTAGTTTTCAATGTGACATGATCAAAGTATAAAGCTCAAGCTTTGGAGGGGATTCTTTAGAGAAACATGTGTTCCCAGTAGCCTAACTGGGAACTTCTCTAAGTTCTCTAAGTTCTCCAGTCATTGATGTTAGTTTTTGGTTTTAGTATTTTATATAGACTAATGTTTTGAGTTGCTTATTAGATTAGAGAAACTACTATTTAAAGAAATAGCATTTTTATGCTGTTTTCTTTCAAAGAACTTTCTGTTCATCTGTTCTCTATACAAACCCCCATTCAATTCTATATTTTTCCTATAATTCCTCTATATTTTGGACAAGTTTTGGCCTCAAGCTTACTTAATTCCAGGCTGCCATGCTAAAATATGGGTCTGTGCATTGAATACATGCACATCTTACTAATTTTTTTTAAGATTTATTTATTTATGCATACAAATCTGGGGTACAAACCAGAGGTGCCAGCGTGGCGAGAGGATTCACCAGAGACAGAGTGGGGAGCAGAACAGGGCGACTGACTAAGTACACTGCTGAGTGGAGCAGCAGAAGGATTAGGATAGGTCTGCCCCACCATGTGTATCACCTCTGGAGCAGGGATCAAACTTGCACCGAGGCCTGCAGTGCTGTGTACCAACCCACTGTGCCACCAGGAAGGACCCAATTTTGCTAAATTTTATGAGGCAGTAGTACTTTAGAGACAGTCTTGTTCAACTTTCAGACCTTCTGAAGGAGGGTTTGTATCCTCTACTTCAGAGGCAGTTGTCACATTTTGTACTATGCTTGGTCAAAATAATACTAAGAATAGCAAGAGATTGGTTGGGGTCACAGGCCGGCTTTAAAATTCATTTGCAAGTCTAAATTAGGAGCAATGACTGAGCCGTTGGTATTAGAGAGAAATAAAATAGAAATGTGGAATTGCTTGAAGCAAGAGAAAGAAAGAAATAAAGGAAAAAAGAATGAGCATGACTTTGAAGTCATGGAAGCAAAGGTATGCCTTTCCTGATGACTTTTGTGTTTACATTTCAGGGTACGCGCCCTTTTATCCAGCTCCTTCTTAATTGAAGTAATTTAAGTCATCTTTGCAATAAGAAACATTTTTTTTTAAAAGATTTATTTATTTGTGCGTACAGAACTGGGGTACAGGCCAGAGGCTCAGGGGCGGTGAGAGGCTTCACCAGAGACAGAGTGGGGAACA
>NW_004567137.1:10275251-10282255 GCF_000260355.1 Condylura cristata
AGCGGGCAGGTCAGGAGAGGTCTGCCACGCCATGTGGTCACCTCCAGGGCAGGCGGGAATCGAACTCATGCGGAAATGGCTTTAGATTCTCAGTGCTGTGCTTTAACCCAATGCGCCACCAGGAAGGGCCGCAATAAGAAACATTTTAACAAAAACAATTAACTATAGACAATGAAAATTTGAGTCTTAATGATTAGGTAAAAGAAAATTCGCAGTGCCATAGAACCAAAAATATTATGTTGCTCAACTTCAAAATACATCAATGCAGAATCTAAAAATAGCATAAATGTATTTAAAATGACATAACCAGGGCCCTCCCTAGTGGTGCAATAGGTTAGAGTGCAGCACTAGTGAAGCCACCTCTGTGCAGAGTTCAATCCCAGGCCCAGGAGGTGATCCACATGGTGCAGCAGACCTCGCCTATCTCACCCGCTGCTCCCCTCTGCAGTGCACTTCATCCATCCGCCTGTTCTGCTCCACATTCTGTATCTGGTGAATCCTCTCACCTCCCCTGTACCTCTGGCCTGTACTCCAGTTCTATATGCATGAATAAATAAATCTTAAAAAAAAAATGACATAACCAAAGATAACATCAACAATCTATATAAGTGATCTATCCTTGAAGAAGTATTTCAGTGATTTTTATAGATTTCCTTTAGAATAGGAATCCATATACATATTTTATATATGAGAAAATAGTTACGTACACAAAATTACATGGCTGATATGAACAAATAATTGGAATCTTTTTTTCTATCAAATTAAAATTCTGTAAAAATGTTAAGAGGTGGGCCTCCCTGGTGGCACAAGGGGTTACGTCTCAACACGATGAAGTTATCAGCAGCCACTGCAGCTTGTGTTAGATCCCAAGCCAGGGAGATGACCCATATGGTGCAGCAGACCTCTCCTGACTCCCCTCAGCAGTGTACCACTCTATCAACCTGCCTGTTCTGCTCCCCACTCATCTTACACCCCCAGTATGAACTCTGCCTATGCTCCTCAAAACTGGATTTGTTTTGTTACCTCACCCCTTATCTAGAAATAGTCCATACTTTCCAACCATCATGTCTATATTCCATTCAGCAAGAAGAAATAAAAATTTCTACTAGCCTCCCGTGGCCAGAATTTATTCATATTATTGCTGTCAGACCCAAGGTAGGGTGACAAACATAATCATAACTTCACAGGATTATGTGCTCAACTAGAAATGTATGGATTCTTTTACTAAAGTAGAAGAGTAGAGCATATATTGATAGGATAACTAGAAATTTTGTACAGCTGGCACATATTAAATACTTGCTTTGAAATTGGTACTTCAGCGTGCATTACCTCATTTACTCCTAGCATCCTTCAAAGGATGGTACTGTTAACTTCATCTCACAGACTAGGAAAATAAGTCTCCAAAGGTCATATAACTTGCCTATATCATACCAGTAAACGCAGATGCAGAATTCAAATTCAGATTTGGCCACAGACTCAATGATGATTTCATTGTCTCACTGCTTCCTTTGTACTTATTAAATGAAGCTTTGAGGATGCAGAAATAAAGCTTGTGTTCATATGAAAACATTTGGCAAAAAAAAGAAAAAAGACATGAAGAATGAAGATTTAGCTTGCTCTTCTCTCTGCCTATAAACAGTGCCCCCTTTTTATTCACAAAAGTGCTCTCATATTTACCACCTCCTGCTCACATGTCAATGCTCAGAACTGTCAAGAGTCTGGTATTGATGAGCTATCAGGATGTCTCAAGCCTGTGCATTCCTCCCTTACAGACGTAGTTACCCAAATTATGATTCTTTTTATTCAAGAGGTTTCTCACTATAATTGAGTCAGGGACTTTTCCATAATTCCCTATGTCAGTGTCTCACACTTGGAAGTAAATCTTTGCCAATGTGAAAGTCTTAGACTATGAGTTATCACATACTAAGATATATTTATAGATGCATATTTTCATTTCATTGGAGTACAGTGAACTATATTTTATTCACTAGCACATATTTTAGTTTCCTTTTGTGTTTTATTAATGTACCATTGGTTTGTATATTATAATTGTAAGTGTACATTTTCACACTTCAGTAAGTGTATGGAACCCACACTACTAGCTATCAAATTTCTAACATTACTCGCTCATTTTTCAAAAATATTATTTAAAAACTAAGAGAATTTTATTTCTTCTGCAGATAGGAACTTAGGCTTAGAATAAGTTTCAACTTTTAGCACAGTTAAATCATATAAATATAAATTTTTAATTTATGCATACAGAAATGGGGTACAGGCCAGAAATGCAGGGGTGGTGAGAGGATTCTCCAGAGACAGAGTGGGGAGTAGAACAGGCTGATTGATGAAGTACACTGCTGGGAGGAGCAGCAAGCAAGACAGGTGATGTCTGCCACACCACATGGGTCACCTCTGAGGTGGGGATTGAACTCTCACTGAAGTGGCTACAGCTACCTTGCAACGCTGCATCCTAACCTGTTGCACCACCAGGCAGGGCTTGCATTTCCTTTTTATAAATAAATTATTCACAATTTCATTTAATCTTAATTATCACCTGTGGCTAAAGATAAACATTTTCATCTATGGTTTATTAAAGTTTTAAAAATATTTTTATAAAAAGATTTTTTATGAGTTACAAGTTGCAAGTATCTAAGTATTATAGAGCATATAAGAAAGAATATAACTCAAGTGGTTTATTATTTTCATTCTGTGTATGTGTGTTGTTTCATTACTTCCAAATTATTTATTGGTAACTTGCATACATATTTTCATTTTGGATAGTTAGTTACACATGCCGTTGCTGTTGTTGATGTTAATGCTGGCTGGCATCCTTTACAATCTGGACCGTATTGAGAAAAGCCATGGCAATAGAGCAAATTGTATTCAGTGTTTCAATATGTCTTGACCTTTTAGAAGATACTCAATTGAAAAGGGATCAATTCTTGGACAGACTTAATTTCTAATAAACTTTGTATTGTGCCTCCTGAACTTTTTATATACCTTGATGTAGAGTATCATTTTGCCCATTACAGACCTAAGACACTTAAAAAATGAAAAAGCTTTTCCTTTGCCTTTATTTCTTAATTTCATCCCCTATTTCTTCCTTCCTTCCCATGTAACTAAGTAGTTTCATTAATAAATTTTTGCTTTCCAAAATTAAGTATTAATTATGAAATAAATCAGATGAGATTTTAGTGCAATATATAACAATCTCTATTCTAACGACATCCTTATATAATAATTAACACTATGTCTTTCTTCATAATTGTCTGTGAATTCATTTAGCACCCCCAAATAATTTCTTAATATGTAACTGTCCTTTTTAGAGATGAAGATATTACAGCTCTGGCAAAAGAGTGGATTTCTAAAATTGTGAGGTTTTAATGAAATCCTATTTTTTAGGCAAATTTAATGCTCTTTCTAGTCCATAAAGGGCAGTATCCTGACTTAAATTTTAAGTTCAGTAGTTACATCATCCCTTAGCTGAATCACTGCTTAAAAGTAGTTCTAGATTCTTTGGTCTCTTTATGACATTTATAAACTGTCACTTTAAAAAGTAGGGATTCAGCTAACCATCTCATTTTACAAAAAAGGTGATGGTTAGCTGAATCCCCAAGAAATCACTGTTGGTTTGTACCTTTCTGAATGGTTGTGCTGCTTTCTGAACAGGACACCTGCTACTACCTTTAACTAGGGGAGGAGGAGGAGGTTCTTAGGGTGCTGTATTAAAGAACCCAACATACTAGGTTAAGTTAATCTACTGAGTGACGTATAATTGTCACTTCCCAATTATTACAGTCTGAGGAAGGATTTATTACGTCAAGTTCCAGGGTATTTTCTTCCCTCCATACCCTGTATATCTTCATCATGTCCATTCTCATACCAATTTCCCTTCATGATTCTTAGGAGTTTATTTTCTGAGAACAGAGTATCATTTATCTGAGGTAAGTAATGTAAATGGAAGAATATCATGATTCTACTAATATCTAAGCTGAAAATAAATCCATTTCCATTAATGTTACAATCCAGTTCCATGAAATTTTATAACAACGATAATAATATACAACCTATACTGCTCATGCCAAGGATTTTTCCTGAATTTTGCCACTTCGTGGATATCAGCAAAATATTCAATTGAGGGAGAATTATAGAAAATAAAAAAGAAGACATGTGTGAAGAGAAAAAAATCACTTGTCAGTTTTGGAGGTAGTCATTGGCTTGTATCATCCATTGTGCTTTTCAATTTTGTAAAAGAACTGAGGTGTAGGCCAGAAGTACAGGAAGTGAGAGAACTCACCCGAGAAAGAGTGGGAGCAGGGCTGGTGGACGGGCTGAAACACACTGCTGAGGGCAGCCGCAGGCGAGACAGAAGAGCTCTGCTCTGCTATATGTGGGTAACTTCCCTAGCTGGGGATCGAACTCAGGCAGCAGTGAGATAAAGCTCACCAGGGAGGTTCTCAGTGTGTTTTCTTTCAATAAAAGCAGGAAAGAAATAGAAGTGCAGTAAGGGTAAAAATTACCATGTAAGCTTTATGGATTGACAGTGTTGAGATTCACCATGTACCTTTTAGATTAGAGCTTCAGGTGCCAGGGGCCCCTATGTTTCACCTGCAGACTTTATTAACCCCATGTGGGTCATCTCCAGGACACAAGTGCTCCCAAGGCCATCAAGTGAGTTTAACTCTGAGATACTTTATTACTAAAAGTCTGCAAGTGAGGAGGGTTCATTGGACAAACAAGTTTAAGAGTTGTTACAATTTTTTTTTTATCTGCATGTGTGTGTGTGTTTCTGAAAATTGAACTTTCCTGCAAAGAAATGTCGTAATAATATGTAAAATGTTAAGATAAATTAATCTTTGTATGCAGCACAGAGACCTGATAGAAGCTTCCCTTAAAACGTGTCACCTTCCAGGTGTCTGAACAAATCACTTAAAAAAAAAAAAAAAGTGATTCTAGAACCCAAAGGACAGAGCTAAATTTTGGTTACCATTGTTTTGGTGGATTTGCCTTTGTAATTTTTTTTTTTTTTGCTTTAAATTCTAGTACTTTTTGTTCTTTTTTAATGCTAACTCACTCTATGGCAACCTTTTGTGATCACTTTATCTATGGAATTTTAACCTCTGCTGTTATTTAACAACTTCCTGTTTTATATTAATTTGAGGATGCAGTACATGACTAGAACCACTCATAAATATTTAATTAATTACTATCTTGCTCAAGAGAAATCTTCCTCCAAAATTATTGATTTAATATAAGCTGAAGTAGTAAATAGGAAAACCTTACACTGAAATTATAGGCTTTAAAGATTCTGGTTTTTCTAAGAAGATAACTTGGAAAGTCTAAGCAGTCCCCACAGATCTAAAAATTTAACCCTAAATGAAAATCTATTGGAAATATTTCTATCTGTTGAAAAAACATCAGCAAAAAGAAGTAGTAAAGGACTAATTCTTAAAAAAGTAGAATACAAATAATTTTGTTCAGTATTATTTGATTATCAATTGTAAAAAACAAATGAATTAAATGCCTCAGATATCAAAATATATCAGTCTAGCATTTCTCACCTTTTTTTTTTTTTTTTTGTATACTTTACTGAGGGATAATTAACATAAAATGTTGCGTAAGTTCAGGCTCTCCCTGGTGGCTAAGTGGGTTAAAGCACCACATTATGAAGCTCTCGAAGCCACTGCAGCACAAGTTTGATTCCTGGCTAGGGAGGCGACCCACATGGCGTAGCAGACCTCTCCTGTCTCACCTGCTGCTCCCCTCAGCAGTGTACTGCGTCCATCTGCCTGTTCTGCTCTCCACTTTGTCTTTGGTGAACCTTCTTATCCCTGCACCTCTGGCCTGTACCCCAGTTCTGTAAGCGTAAATATATATATTTTTTAATGTTGTGTAAGTTCAAGGTTATTTACTTAGTTTCTCCTTTATTTTTACCTGTAATGTGGTATCATTTTGATAAGATGCTGGGATCACTGCAGAGTTCCTTTCAGAGGCGCACAGCAAGTTTACCCAGGAGGTGAAGATGTTTTGTTATATCCAAAGAGCTTAGGTTTATTCGAAGAAAGGAAAGGGGACCTAGACACTTGCACAGACACAAGAGGGCAGAAAGAGCTGCATTTTGCCAGTGTAGAAATTTGACTGTTACAGTGTTCTTTTGGTGAAGGATTCATTCCTTTCTGGAATTGTTATCTATTGTTAGATTAATTACTTCTAAGGGGTGACTAGGATGATTTGTAAGGACCTGTGATTTTCTTTTTTTTTTTATAAGATTTATTTATTTATGCTTACAGAACTGGGGTACAAACCAGAGGTGTGGTGGGTGAGAGGAGACATAGTGGAACAGAACACGCAGATGTACTGAAATACACTGCTGAGGGGAGCAGCGGGCAGATCTAACTGGGTTAATCATTTTTTACCCCCACCTCCAGTTTCTGATATTGAGATGCCTCCATCTCAGCTTTTCAACTCTTGACCTCCATCATAATGTATAAATTTAAGGTGTACAACCTATGTTTACAGCAAAGGTAATGTGCATAATTTGCAAAATGTTTACCACAGTGGGATTAGTTAACATTCCCATCATCTCACACAATCACCATTACTTTTCTTGTATTGAGAATGTTTGAAATGACTCTCAGAAACTTTCAGGTACCAATTTAGACATATAATGCAGCATTATTAATTGTAGTCGCAATATTTATTTAAAAGCCTCATAGTTTATTCATCTTATAAATGAAAGTTTATACTTTGTCTACCCTAGCCCTGACCACTGCCAATATCCTCTTTGCTTCCAATAGTTCATTTATTTAAGATTGCACATGTAGTGGTACATATATACAATGGACTATTACTCAGTAACCAAAAAAAAAGAAACACATGTCTTTTGCAGCAATATGGATAGAGCTGGAAAAGATCATGCTTAGTGAGATAAGCCAGAAAGAAAAGGAAAAATACTGGATGGTTTTGCTCGTAGCAGGAGTATAATGGCCCAGCCGAGAAAATAACAA
>NW_004567137.1:10282355-10292355 GCF_000260355.1 Condylura cristata
AAAAAGAGAAACACATGTCTTTTGCAGCAATATGGATAGAGCTGGAAAAGATCATGCTTAGTGAGATAAGCCAGAAAGAAAAGGAAAAATACTGGATGGTTTTGCTCGTAGCAGGAGTATAATGGACCAGCCGAGAAAATAACAAGAATAATGAACAACCATATACCAGAGAAATTTTGTGGGGGTGGAGTGGGGAATGGGACCAAAAATGGGAGAGGGGGAGGAAAGTTCATGGGATTATAGTGATGGCACACGTGTGACTCGGTGATGGGAAACCCACGAGGATTACAATTGAGATGGAAAAAAATGTACAAAATGATGTAAAAATATATTATTTTTTAAAAAGAGAGAAAAATATAAATAAAAATCAGTCAAAAAAAAAAAGATTGCACGTGTAAATAAGACTATATAGTACATGTCTTTCTCTAATTGAACTCACATCATTTAACATAGTGCCCTCAAGATCCATCCATGCTATCAAAGATGGCAGAATTTTCTCCTTTTTGGCTGAATAAAATTTCTGTGCCTCTGTGCATATGGAGCTTGTTTCCGTGTCTTGGCTACTGAAGACCTGAAATTGTGCAAGCAGATCTCTTGGAGATCCTATTCTGATTTTCTTGAGTATTCTTAGATGTGAGATTGTTGGGCATGTGCTGGGAGTTCTATTTTTAGTGTTTTTGAGCAGCCTCCATACTGTTTTCCAAAGTGTGGCCTCAGTTTAAATTCCCACCAACAAAGCGCAAGTGTCCTGCCTTCCCCTTTCTCCACATTCTCACCAACACTTATTCTTTCTTTTCTCTTCCTATGATACTCTTAACAGGTGTGAGGAGATGTCTCCTTGTGATTTTGACTTGCATTTCTTTGATACTTTGTGATGCTGAGCACCTTTTTATATACCTGTTAGTCAACTGCATGCCTTCTTAGATAAAATACCTATTCAATCCCTCTGCCCATGTTCTATATTAGATTGTTTTATTTATCTATTGCATTGTATGAATTCCTCGATAGATTGCATTTTAACATTTCACCAGATAGATGGCTTGCAAATATCTTCTCCAATTTTATTTTGTTATGTTGCTTTTTATTTTGTTGATGCTTTACATTGCTATGTAGAAACTGTTCATTGTTTGATCAGGGAGAGCTGCTGTCTTTCCAAGTTCTATAGTGAAAATCTAAGGGCACAGAGTTATACAGGAATTTTTCTGTGACTATGATTAAAAGTCAGAAATGTACATCCAAATTGTAAATCAGAGCATTATAACTCATGAAACCCTTAGGACATTTATGATATAAATATGTTCATAATCCTAATATTCAACAAAGATTTGGAAAGAGGTTCAACCACTCTCTAAAGCCCTTTTGGATTTTCTTTTCCTTTGATTGTTCTTAAATGTCATCAAAGAACTACCTGTGTCCTCTACATTCAAATAGTTCATCCAACCCACAATCCCAAAGGCAGGGTGCTCTGAAATTGTGTTCTGCAATGGATCTTCACAGCATTCCTGAGAACAATGAGAAAATCTTGATGAAGATTTCTTTGCTTAAATTCTTATAATAACCACTAAGAAATTTATGACTTGAGATTAAGTATTTTAGAAAAGTCTCCATGCTTAAGATTAATTTACATCAATGGTAATAATTGCCTAGTAAACCCAAAATAATGTATTTATTATTAAAAAAAAAAGCTGACATTTCTTGACATTTTAATTTACTATTGGGAATTATACTAAGGAATTGATTCAGTGTATCTAATTTAATGAATTTGTCCTATGAAAGAGTAGGCCTAAAAGTTATCATATTAACAAGGAGAAACTGAAACATAGAGAAGTTAAACTATTGGTCCAAGATTTCTCATAAGAAATAAGTGGTTATGTCATCATGTGTGCCTGAGGAATCTAACTGCAGGGTTCATACTTTTACCTGACTTCATGACAATTACATGGATTTCTCATCAAAATGGTTATAGACACTTCTGGTGTAGCTGGCAATGTGTCAGTCTCATAATCTAAGGTCCTGAGTTCAAAATGTACTGAGCACTTACATACCAAGAATGTTTTTATTAAAGGTTTTGCACTGGTCAACCTAAAGGAAAAAATACCTTGAACTACCTTTTAATTACCCCTTTCCCACCAGAACTCCAATTGTAAGAGCTTTGTAACTAAAAAGTACCTCTGTGTGTGTGTGTGTGTGTGTATGTGTGTGTTAGTGGTCCTGCATACTATGTCTAGAATCAAACACTATGTGTCTTCTGACTTCTGTGTTTCTGTGCTTACATTGTCTAGTCTAATTACTGAGTAAAAGACCTTCCTGGGAAAATAACATAGGAGTAGAGATCTAAACAGGGTAATAGAAACTCACTTAGGTTCCTGAGGAAAGAAGATTCCAGAATGTTTTTTTTTTTTAACTTGGTGACAGTCACCCAAAATGTAAATTATGACAACTTCACCCAAAAACCATTTTATATTCATTTTCTCAACAGAGCTAAAATTGGTAATGTGAATAACATAAGAATTCCCTAAATGATGAGCTTCTTAATGACAGGAACTGTGTCTGAAGCATATTTTCTATTCTCAGAATCTGGCCCAGTGCTTGGCATAATAAATGTTCATTGAAAGCTACAAGGAAGAGAGCTGGAAAAAAGACATACATATATAAATATATAAAACACACAGATACAAACATGCAATAAAACTGCTTTCAACCCAGCTTTCCATATTCAGCTTTTAAGTTTTCTAAAAATTATTATATCTGACATAATCAATATGATCATTTTCTTAGAGATAACAAAATTGCCATCACCCAAAATCACTTGCTTTTCTTTTAATTATGTTCCACCTGTCAGAAAAAGGGTAGAATCCGTTTGTGTGGTCACCCTTGGTTTTCCCCCATATGTCTTAGTTTAATCCCTTCAGAATTCAGTGGATGGAAAGAGTGTGTATATCTTTACCACATTTGCATATCTTCCTCCCTCGTAGCTCTCATCACTATCTAAAGTGTCTGTGCCTACATTTACTTTTATGTCTCTGTGACCACAGTAGAAGGATCGTGGGGAAGTGCGCCTCACCTGTCAAGCTCTGTACTTTAAAGACCTTGCACGTAGTGGATTCTTGATCCACATTCTGGACCTTGCATCTTTCTCTAATAGATGTATCTGGATGGGGTAAAAGGAGGGAGGGAGAAAAGAAGACAAAAGGTTTTAAAGACAAAAGATAACTGTTTGTCTATTTACCCTGGAACTATTACATCCGTTGTAGATTATTCAAATTGATTCAAAGTAAAAAAGGGTTAAGGTTCTTAAGTGATTTTTTAATATGTATGGTCAGTGACCAGGATATAATACGTTGTTACATGTTTTTCTCAAAATGTGTACCCTCATAGGATTTCTCTGCCTAATAATGGTGCAGGATAGTGTACTCATTAAGCAGAATTAGAAAAGTAAATTTATACTCCTCCATTAATATTAATAGACTTAGGGAAATGAATTGGTTAGTGACCTTCTAAGCCTTTTGTGTATTTTTGAGTTAGATTATAAAGGCATTAATAATGCAGAATATTAGTAACTAAGTTTCTCTTATCTACAAATCTGTTTTATTAATGCTTTAATAAATTATAGTATTTCCACATAGGTCATATTATGTTAATCTACTATCACCACCCCTAAGTATCCTTAAAATGTTTTTATTTCATATATATTTTAATTTATATATTTATTTATTATATCATTCTTCATTTTCTGCATTTTTCATCTCAGTGTAATCCCTATGGACTTCCCACTGCCATTTCACCCATGTGCCATCACCATAGTCCCATGAATGCCCCCCACCCCAGTTTTGATCCTGTTCCCCTCTCCGCCCCCATTAAATGTCTCTGGTTTATAGTTGTTCATTGTTTTTAATTTTTACTTTATTACAATGGCTTTTTTTTGAGTTTTTTAAACCTTTTACTGATCACAGAAAATCAATTCACAGTTAATTAAGAACATACTATGTGCAAGGAGCTATGTCAAGAATAGCTTCTTTGGATTCAATTGTATCACTTCTCATTTTGAAAAATTAAAATTATCTTCCAGTTTAAAAAAATGGTATTATCAGAATCAGAAATTCGGAAAGATTGAGTGTGAACAGAGTTTCAAGTGCTAGAAAATGGCAAACCAGAAACACAAATAAGACAGGTCTAGATGTATTCTAGATAGAAGATACAGTAGACAGGGAATGCATCTGGAGATGAAGTCAGCAATAAGATTGGCGTTAGAATGAGTTCCAGTTAAAATGATCAAGCTAAAGATTTTAGCAATATGGACCTGCATAAAAATCAATTAACATCATAAAAACAAATGTTTACAATTCTAAATCATTCAGTGAACAAAAGCAGACTGGAAATTTAAGCATAAATGTCTCCAACTACTCAAAAGTTCAAGAAAAATAATTCAGTAAATACAAGTCATGCTGAAAGTGAAGGTTGTCTCCAAGAGAAATAATGCATGTATGCATACAGCACTTTTACATGTAGGCACTGTAACTACATACATGTTTATGCACATGTGTTTATACGCCATTTTCACATCTCTGGAACATACTATGTATGACAAAAGAACTAAGATTAATAGCAAGTTTCATAAATGTACATATCTATATATGACTTTTATAACTGGCAGTGGGAGTGGAGGGAAAAGAAAAGCAAGCAAATAATATTTTCTTTTTTAAAGATTTATTTATTCATGCATACAGACCTGGGGTAAAAACCAGAGGTGTGGGGGTGAGAGGATTCACCAGAGCAGAGTGGGCTGCAGAACAGGCAGATCGACACAGTACACTGCTGAGGGAAGCAGCAGGTGAGACAGGAGAGGTCTGCTGTGCCATGCGGGTCAGCAACCTGACTAGGGATCAAACTTGTGCTGCAGTGGCTTCTGATAGCTTTGTAATGATTTGCTTTAACTGATTTCTCCACCAGAGAGGCCCACAAATAATATTTTCTGGGTACCTACAGACCATTACTCATTGTGCTTCATGGTTTCTGGATGTGTCTCTCTTATAAGTACTTCAGGGACCAGAAACATATGACCGTGCCTTCCAGAGGCAAGTGCTGCAGTTATGTCGTAGCAACGTGTACTTGGCCCAGGATCCCACCAAGGGCCATGGGACTCAATAGATAATTGCTAGAGATATGTGGCTGGCAAAAGTGGAACACCTCATGTAATGGGGAAAGTAAACTAGATTATGAAGGTTGATTATGCTTTGTCATGTTAATGGAAACTATAAGTCAGACCAGTTAATTACAGCTTGTGAAAGTCAGCTGCATGGTCTTTGGGTGCAATCTTTTGCCCTGGCATTTGTGAGAACATTCAAATTGTCCAGCAGTTAAAATGAGTCTTGTCTAATTGACAGATGTTTGCCCTCAGGGGCCCTGGGTGTAGTCCCAGCCAAAGTGGAAACACAATGGAAGAAAATTCTTGGGTTTACATTCTGATGCTTGCAGCTTTCTCTAAGCAAGTAACAAAAATGTCTGTGTCTGGAAGATCTCAGGAACACAGAACCTTGTTCTTATGTGACAATAGTGAGATGATAGAGGGGTTGCTTTCAAGAGAAACATATTGATGTGAGATCAAAGACAGTGAAAAGATATGTTTCATTCCTCCAGGACAATTCTGCATCTTCTCTAACTTCTACCACTTAAATAATTGTCATACTGCAACCTAGACAGTTGCCAGCAGAGCTCTTCCGGCTCCAACAACCATATGAAAATGCTGATGTCCCAAGCAACTTATTGTGCAACACTAGACTTGACATCAACCTTTTGGAGTGGGGGGAAAAAAGCAAATTTTCTTCTATCCTTGGTTTGGCGCATGGAAGGACTAAACATGTGTCACCCATGGTGAAAACATGAGAGTCATTTTAAGCTAACCCCCATTTTTAATATGCCACTTTGAACCACTCCCTAATCCTGTTCATTTTATTATCTCAATTCCAATATTTTTCCCTTTCACCTAAGGTATAAGTTCAATATTTTCACAATAACAAAAGCTTTATTTTAAGGTCACCACTCTGGAGCTCTCTATTTTCTTGGTCATCTTTTCCTTCTGATTTTTTTTTTTCTTCTTCCTCAGATCAGAAGCCCAGACCTTAATTCTTTTAATGGTGTCCTCCCTCCCTTACCCACAAATAGCCCTTCTATTTTTCCTGTAAACCCTGAAACCAATCAATTGGATTGATCATTCACTTTGGGTAATGCTGGGGGATTTAATCAAAGTGACAAATGCCATGATAAATCCCTAAATCCATGGCCTCCAGTGCATTGATATCAATACTTTTATACTTTTACCATCTTTTCTTCTTTCTCACCCATTTGTTTGTGAATTTTATTACTTTCACAAGGTTTTGCACCCCACCCCCTGCCTTTTCAACAGAGCTCCATATTTTCTACTCAACAGAAAAAAAAAAATGTATACATAGCCCCCTACCAAAGGCCCCCTCAAATTCCTACCTCTTTTAGAAATCACCTATACCCATGATCAAAGGCATTCCTTTTCTCTCTCCTTATCTTATATCCTCATACTTTTACTTATCCAGTCCCAAGGTTATCAATACCACCCTCTGACTAATGGCCCCCCAAATTGTCTCTTCAAACTTTCCATCTCCAAAGACAGCTTTCAGTGGCCTCTGAGTATGTCCTCTGGCCCATGTAATTGTCCTCACGCCAGCAAAAGTCACCAAACCCAGGAACCCAGTTCCTGCCCCTGCCCAACCATGTATCAGCAATCCCTACCCTGAGATTCCTCAGCCTGCTCTCTCCACACTTGTGCTGATTCTGTCCGCTAGCGCCCTCACCTGGAAAAGTGACTGTGACCTTCTACCTCACTTTGGATTTTACTGATTCTCTCAACAAGGATAGACTGAAGTCATTGTGTCACGCTACCTTTCAGGGGCTCCGCATTGAATGAAATCACATTTCATGATGAGCGCTGCTTTGACCCCACTTTCCTCTCATCTAGTAGTGAATCTCCAAGTGCTCTTCTTTGAGGTTCTTAAACTTACCAGGCTCTATTCTCACGCAGAAACTTTGTAAATACGAACCATAACTTTGTTGTGGTTTTGTAAAATGAACATTTGCTAAGTGGAGCACAAAGCACTGGATGATGAGTGTCACTTTGACAACAAAGCACAAGAGAAACTGAAATAGAGAAGTTGGTTATTCACAGGTCCTAAGGCCACGGTCTGGGCAGAGTGCAGACAGAGATAGCCTGTCTTTATTAGAGCTTGTGGGTGGGTGCTTTGCTAGGCTAAGGCTGGATTCCTCAGTTCAAACCAAGGGAACTGGGCTTTGGTAAGTTACATGGGGTGCTTTTCTCAGGTGCCCACAGAAAGAAGGTCCTGAAAGACAGAGGGGTTCAAATGGGCTATTAAGGATAGCTTGTCGGGAACTTACATTGGCTTGTGATGCAGCCTGGTTGTTAGGGTGCATGCTTTCTTGAACAGCAAGTATCAGTTTAAGGTTCTGAATGCCTCTTGTCTAAAATATATATATATATATATATATATATATATATATATATATATAGGATGCAAAAGTAACTATATTATAGAGCAACTTATCTAGACTCTGAGCAGAATGTTCCTCCCTGCATAATGCTATAATGCTCCCTGCTTTTCCAGTTCTTCAGTCTTTCCTATCTCAGCTCACATGCTCTCTTCAGAAAGGATTTCCCCAGTCATCAATTTCATGTCTTCACAGTTCACCAAGTCATTTTCCATTTTAGCACTTTGTCTCTTTGCTTTGCAGTACAGATCATTATTTGTTACATTTTATCTGTTGCTTTATCACATACCATGATATGCTGCTTCCATGGAGTGAACTCTGTGACAGTATTCAGTATTCTCTACAATATTCCCAGAACCTAGCTCAGTGCCTGGGACATGGCCGGTGTTTATGTCTGTTAGATAATTGACTGACTTAGTCTACATAATTAATCCACTAGGCTGATCCCATCACCTCTGCTCTATTTTACACCCCCACCCCAGAGTTAGGGATGTGTTTCAATTGATAACTCTTCCTTCTATTTTCAACTTCTGTTCATCTAAACTGTTCAGTGTCTCTGGGCAGACCTACCCATGGCAGGGGCTGCCTTATCTGGCACCTGTACCTCCCCACTTGTAGGTTCATGAGTGGACTCTTCATGCCCTCATATTAAACTATATTGCCCAGATTAAACATTATTGTAATAAAGATGATAGTTTTGCTCCCTCAGCCACTACCCTTGTATATCGTATTACTCAATCCCAACTGTTTTCTTACCTGAGTCACTTATTGCCTTTTTTTTTTTTAAAGATTTATTTATTTATTTGTGCATACAGAACTGGGGTACAGGCCAGAGGCTCAGGGGTGGTGAGAGGCTTCACCAGAGACAGAGTGGGGAACAAAACAGGCAGATCGACGAAGTACACTGCTGAGGGGAGCAGCGGGCGGGTCTGGAGAGGTCTGCCACACCATGTGGTCACCTCCAGGGCAGGTGGGAATCCAACTCATGCAGAAGTGGCTCCAGATTCTCAGTGCTGTGCTTTAACTCGCTGTGCCACTAGGGAGGGCCCTCTTATTGCCTTTTATAAAATAAAAGATCCAAAATAAATCCTGACTCCAAATAATGCTTCAATTTCACCTTCTTTTTATTCTCTCATACCCTCAAAAGAAAAACAAGATTTGCAAATTCCTTGCTTTACATTTTTGTTAATAGCCCAGTGCTTCAAAAATAGATATATGTAGTAGAAGATCATCTTTCATTACTTCCGTAATTATTTAACTCCTCTTTACTTTCACACCTCATTTTCTCATTTCTCCTCCATAAGAACCCTTAACACTTGACTGTTACATATCCAGAACTTTGAAGCTGCTGTTCTTAGTGCCCCCAGCCTGATAAACCTAGGAAACATGATGATTTCTTGCCCTTCTTATCCCTGGAAATACATCATTTGACTATGTTTATGTATTGATGACCAATGCCAAGTTACACCCTTACTGAAACATGTATACTGAAAAGCCTAGAATATCTATTATCTCTCCAGTTTCTTCACAGAATTTAGCCATAATAAGAGCTCAGTGCTGGGCAAACTGAGCCAGTAAGAATTCAAAACATGGGCCTCCCTGGTGGCAGAAAGGGTTAAGTCTCGCACTGTGCAGCTATCCCTGCCAATGCAGCACCAGTTAGATCCCCTCAAGGGAGCAGTCTCACTTGAAGCAGCAGACCTCTCCTGTCTGGCTCACTGCTTCCCTCATCAGTGTATTTTAGTCACTTTGTCTGTTTTTCTCCCCACTCTGTCACTGTGAATCCCCTCATCTCTCTCCACACCTCTGGCCTGTACCCCAGTTCTTGTATGCATTAAAAAAAATTTAAATGGCGGCCCTCCCTGGTGGCGCAGCGGGTTAAAGCACTGCCCTAAGAAGCTGAAACCACTTCCGCATGAGTTTGATTCCCACCTGCCCTGGAGGTGACCACATGGCGTGGCAGACCTCTCCTGACCCGCCCGCTGCTCCCCCTCAGCAATGTACTTCGTTGATCTGCCTGTTCTGCTCCCCACTCTGTCTCTGGTGAAGTCTTTCCCCACCCCTGAGTCTCTGGCCTGTACCCCAGTTCTGTATGCACAAATAAATAAATCTTAAAAAAAAAAAATTTAAATGGGTCTCCTTGAGGGCTTAGGGGTTAAGTCTCATTACTGTCATGGTGGCAGCCTGAGTTTGTTCCCCAGCCAGGGAGGTGACCCACATGGCTCAGTGGATCTAGCCTGTCTCCGCCTAGCGGTGTATTTTTGTAGATCCACCTATTCTGCTCCCCACTCTGTCTCTGGTGTGTCATCTCACCCTCCCACCTCTGACCTACACCCCAGTTCTTCCTTGTAATAATACATAAATAAAATCTTTTTTAAAAATAAGAAAACAAATATTTTGAAAAAGAAGTCAGAACAGCAGTGTTGCCTACCCTTCATGTGTTGATGGTATGTGTAGTACAGGCTGG